>NC_135623.1:12093570-12397046 GCF_053574225.1 Canis aureus | reverse complement strand
GTAATTGGTTCCATCCAAGACTCGTTCTCAGTGGCGCGAAAGGGAAAGTTATAAATATTTTTCTCTATAACTCACGACGAATAAAAATTTAATTACACTGAAAAATTTAAATTTCATAAGAAATAAATATTAATCCTGGAGAGTGACTTTTGTGGGAAGCTCGCTTTCAAATGTCGTCAATCTGGAGGTGCCCGGGGTCTGGCAGGGAGGGGGAAGCCCCCGGTTCTGGCTCCTGGTTTGGGGTGGGAGTCCCCCTCCCTGAGACTCAGGGTTCAAAGACTCAGAACCCCCCCTACCTCCCCTGCCCTCGCCCCCGAGGACTAGCCCGCCTGCCCGCCCTCAGCTCCCTCCCTCTCTTCAGTGACAATCGCTGACCTGTGGCATCCAGTCATTTTTCCAGATGTGGTGGGCCCTGCGGGGAAGGACGGGGACATTGTTCTTGACTGTGGGGAGCATCATGTCGCGGGGAGTCAGACGCTAAACAAATAGTCGCCAGTCCTACTGCCCAGTGAGTACCCTCTGCTGGGCATAAACACCTGCTCGGTTTTATTCTATTGTTATTTTACTTTTGACAAAATCAAGTATCACACACGGACGGAAAGACGCACGACACACGAGCGTGCAGCTCCGGGAATGATGACAGCATGGGGGGCACCCGGCCCAGGCCAGGGATGCTAACGGGGGCTCCGGGCCAGACGTTTGGGGGAGGGGTAGGCCTGCCCCGAGGACCTGGCAGCCGCCTGACCAAGGAGGAGCAATGGGGGTGGGGGGTAGGGCCGCCTCGTGTTAGGCCAACATCTCGATACAGACCCGAGGTTTATCACGTGCAGGGCCCGATTCTCAGCACTCGATGGGGATTCGCTCACGCAAACCCTGGCCAAAGCCCCGGTGACAAGCCAGAAAGCCAGAGACACAGGGAAGTTAATGATGGCATCGAGGTCACACAGGTGGCAGAGGCGGAGCCGGGTAGATGGGAGTCCCCTGGCTTAGAGGCCTGAGATCCTTTGAGGTGGGACGGCCCAGGTCTTGTTGCCGCAGGTGCCTGGGGTGTGGGGCCCCTGGAACCTCTCTCTGCGAACCCTGTCCTGTTTCGCACCTGCTGTGTGGCCTCCGCTGAGTCTCTCAACCTCCCTGAGCTTCAGGCTCCTCTTTTGAGAAACAAGGATGAGGGATCCCCGCCGTGTGTGCCTCCCCAGGTCTCGTGGGGCTGGGAAGCGGTAGCAGGGGTCCTGGTCGCAGCGACGGGGCTCATGCCCGCCTCACGTCTGTTGTTACTCCCAGCAGATGCTGAGGACACCAGACATCTTGGGGGGAACCTGGGGGGGCGGTGGGTGCAGGTGGTAGCATAGCTGCCCGCGGGGCGTGGTGGGGGTGGCGGGGTGCTGCCCTGGGCACGGGAGTGAGGGCAGGGTTCGGGGCCTGCTGGGGAGTTGGAGGGGCTCTGACGTGAGCAGAGGTGAGGAGGGGTCGGGGAGGGCGAGGGCGGGAGGGGTTCTGAGCTGTCCACCTCCACAGCTTCCCATCCCACAGGTGCCGAAGCTGAGGCTGCGGTCGTGTGGAGGGGGCGCCGGGGGGTCGGAGCCTGGAGGCAGCCTGGCCACCAAGCTCCTAGGCTCCCGAGCCCGAGGCCAAAGCTGAAGGGGGTGGCTGGGCTGGGGCTGGAACCTCCGTGGCTGGAGCCTCCGTGGCTGGAACCACCTGTGTGGGGCTGGAACCTCCGTGGCTGGAGCCTCCGTGGCTGGAACCTCCATGGCTGGAACCTCCGTGGCTGGAACCTCTGTGGCTAGAACCACCTGTGTGGGGCTGGAACCTCCGTGGCTGGAACCACCTGTGTGGGGCTGGAACCTCTGTGGCTGGAACCACCTGTGTGGGGCTGGAACCTCCGTGGCTAGAACCACCTGTGTGGGGCTGGAACCTCCGTGGCTGGAACCTCCGTGGTGGGAACCACCTGTGCGGGGCAGGAACCACCGTGGTTCCCGCGTGACCAGGAGCCCCTGGGAGGCTGGGCCCTGAGTCTGACTCCCCCCTTTCTGACCCTCCGCGGAGGTGGGTGACGGAGACCTACAGCCCTCCAGGCGCTAAATGGACCGGGCCCCCTTAAGTGTTGGGAAATAGTCTGAATTCTTACTCGGCTGGCCCGGGACCCGAGTGGGGGTCCTGTAGGTGGTGGAGCGAGATCCACCTTCTGCGGCAAAATCTCAGGAATGCTTCCCGCTTCCCCGGGTCCAGACGCACGTGTTCGCATCCTCCCACGATGGCACGAGGGCCCGCGTGCTGGCTGCACGTGTGCGCGGGTGTGCGTGCTTGCGCCGACGCACGTGCACACCGAGGCCGAGCACAGGTGCCTGCAGCGGAGGTCCCCGGGTGCTCGCGGATCCCCGAGGCCGCCCGCCCAGCGGCGCTCCGCTGATGGAATGCTGTAATATTTTTCTATTAAATGTTGCATTCGTTGTGCCTTTTAGTAGCTCCCCTCATTAAAAATGATATTATCCCCATAAATAAGCCAGCTCCTGAGAAGAGTGCCCGACTCCATTTCTCTTCCTAATTGAGACACTTAGCTTTGATTTGCTCGTCGGCACGTACTGAGCGGATTAATTTTCAATTAATGCTCCTGGGCAGGCGGTGCAGGCAGTGCGGGCTCGCCGCCCGTGGCTTGGGGAGCAGGGCAGGGGGGGTCCCTGGGGGGCACCCAGAGAAGGTATCTCTGTGTTTCCTGGCTACAGGAAGGAAACATCCAGCATTGGGGATGGCCTGGAGCTGCATGGTTTTGCCCTTTGTAGGAAAGTGGACCCTGGCCCGGGGATGGGGGAGGAGGGCTCGCCCGTGGGGAGCATCCTCCTCCCGTATCAGGTGCTATGGACTCGAAGTCCGTGTCCTCCAACATCCCCCGCCCCAATTCCTCTGTTGAAGCCCTAACTCTCCCCGTGGTGGTGTTTGGGGACGGGTCCTGCTCGTCCTCAGATTCCCCTCCCCCCGCCCCGGGCATTGACCTTCTAGGCAGATCCTGGCCAGGCCCATCGCTCTCTGGGGCCAGGAGGGCACACAGGCCGGCCGACCTGGGTTCAGATCCCGGTTCTTCTGCTGGCTCGAGGCCAGATCAAGTCATCCTGCCTCCCAGGGCCTCAGCTGCCTCTGTCAGTGAGGGCGAGAACACGGGTCCTTATTCCACAGGGGTTGTTAGGAAACGAAATCCAACTGAATGACTTTGAAGAGCTCCTTGGCTTTGTGGAGCGATCGGTGACGCCGGCAGCAAGCACCCCGTCTGGCAAGAAGCGGGAGCGTCAAGGACTCGTAGGAAATGGAGAGATTTTATAGGCAGGAGAGTGGGGCAAGAACGTTATCAGTCGAGGGAAAGAAAGGATTCTTTCAGACAAGGTCACCCGGGGCGGGGGAGGGGGGTGTCTCATTAGGTGGATTCCTTCGTCTGTAGGGGACGGAGGGGACCATGTGACAGATTATCTACACAAAAAACCCCGATGACTGGTTGAGATTTACGTTTCTGGGGGAAGCTGACACTGCAACTGGGTTAGGGAGTAAATCCCAGGTTTGATGACTTGGCCTGAGTGATGCCTCGTTGAGCCTGTGGTTTTCTTTTCTTTCCTTTTTATTTTTTATTTATTTATTTTTTCCTTTCCTTCCTTTTCTAAAAAAAGATTTTATTTAATTTTTAAAAAAGATTTCACTTATTTATTCATGAGAGACAGAGAGGGAGAGAGAGGGGCAGAGACACAGGCAGAGGGAGAAGCAGGTGCCCTGCGGGGAGCCCGACGTGGGACTGGATCCCGGGTCTCCAGGGTCATGCCCTGGGCCGAAGGCGGCGCTCAACCACTGAGGCACCCAGGGATCCCAGATTTTATTTTTAAGTGATCTCTAACCCCCAGCGTGGGGCTTCAACCCACAAGCCTGGGATCCGGGGTCACGTGATCCACCTCCCGAGCCAGCCAGGCACCCCCCCTCCCCCAAACCTGGGGTTTTCTTTCTAACAGGTGTTGGGCCAGTTAGAGGAGAGGGAGCATTTATCCTTGACCCTCGGAGTATGGTTTCTGGACTGGCAGCATCGGTGTCTCCTGGGTGCTTATTACAAATGCATCGTCCCGGACCTGCTGCGCCCGCCTGCCTGTCAGCCCGATGCCCAGAGCTTCCGTGCACGCAGCAGGCTGGAGCAGCTCTGATTCTGCACGGCTCTGGGCATGGGGTAAGCACTCCCGGGCGGTAGCTGGCGTGATTGGTATTCTTATAGTCATCCCTTGTGTGAAGGCCGCGGTGGGGCTCACGGTCTGGCTCTACAAATGAGTGGCATGTGCCCACCTCAGCTTTGCCCCCCTCCTCCCCGGGCTCCCCGGGGAATCACAGAGATGGTGATGCTACCTCCTGGACCCGGCCGGGGGGTTCAGTAAGAGCAAAGCAGCAGGCTTCTGGGAGTCGAGGAAGGTGAGCGTGAGATTTTGAAGCCCCGAAAGCACTTATACGTGTGTTGTATTCACCATTCCCATCTTCACCATGAGACACAGGGGCCACTGCACACCAAGTGTGCAGCTCATCCAGCGAGTCAGCCGCGGGCCTGGGTCTGGTGCCAGGACCCCCCCCCCCGCTGCCCCTGGGGAGCTGCCAGCACAGCCCCCGCCCCTGGTCCTGCCACTGAGCGCCCCCCCCCCCCCCCCCGCCCCGAGTGCCTACCTCTCTCAGGATTGTGCTGTTGGCTTGGCCGATTGCTCCGAGTGTGTGTGTGTGTGTGTGTGTGTGTGTGTGTGTGTGTTGGGAGCAAAGGTGGCCGTAGATCAGGGAGGGTGGGGGACAGGAAGGATGGGGCAGCTCTGGGATCTGACGGTTAATTAAAATGTCCCTGTGGGTGATCAATCCCCCGTCAACAGCTTGAATACCCAACGACCCAGCTCCTCTCTGGATGAGTGCGGCCTTGGCGGGTGCTGGGCAGGATGCCCTGCTGTCTTCTTCCTGGTCCCTGGAGGCCCGGCAAGGGACGTGCTGTCGATGCTGCCTCCAAAATATTCCCATCTTGTTTCCATAATAGCTTCTGTCACTGCTCTTGACAGGCCAGCCATTAAGTCTTTGGCAAAATTGTAAGAATTATTAACATATGAGGTTTTATATGATTTGACAGCTGTCGGCTCCTTTAGAATCCACATCACCCGGTCCCGTCCCTCCCCTCCCACCCTCTCCCTTGGCATCACCCTTCTGGCCCAGAAGGACGGGCAGAGCCTCCGGGTCCCTGGGAAACCAGCGGGAGACAAGTCCACATCAAGCTTCACTCACAGCTGCTCCTGCACATCTGTGGGGTGTTTCCCGAGGCCTCGCACTCCCCCGCCCCCCGTCTCTGGTGCTGACCGGGATCCTTGCTCAGCATGGACCCTCCTCATTCACACGCCCAGCTTCCATGGCTTCAGTGATGACTCTCCGCTGTCTGCTTCCCTCCCGCCTGTGCCCCAGGCCTGTGCACCTCTCTGCTTCCTGGACACCCCCTGATGCTGCAGAGTCTCCCTCCTGCCTCTACCTCCTGGTTTTCCATTTAGGTCCGCCCTCCATCACCCATCCTGTGTCCTAGGCCAGAAATCCGAGGGCCACCCAGGTCTCTTCTCCCTCCCACACCCTTGCAGTGTCAGGTCCCCAGGCTTTTGTCCGTTCGCTTCCTCTTGACTCTCTCTTCTCCACTGTTTGCCTTCCACGTCCACGTCTCGTCCTCTCTTCCTGGACCACCATGCCTGCTTCCTCACGGGTCGGCATTGTGGCCACACCCTGGGGCCTCCCACGGAGTACCTGCCTGCCCTCCTTCCAGAAGCCTGTAACCCCCCTCTGGGGCCCCCCCTGCTTCTCAGCTCCCCTCCCACCTGCTGCGGAGGCCAGCTGGTGTATAAACACCCTAGCTCCTTCCCCTGTGGCTGGGATAATTGGGGCCCAAGGTCGAGACAAGCCCGCGGGGTCCCCAGTGCAATGACGCTCCATTGTAGTAGCCGGCTTGCCAAGGGCCCTCGTCTCTCTGCCTCCCCGCCCTGCCTCACTCCCCTGCCCCCTGCTCGGTTGCTGGGATGCCTCTCCAAGAAACTGCTGGCATGTGCACCCTTGTCTCCGAGTTGGCTTCTAGGGAGTCCAGGCCAAGACAGGACTCAGGATCTGTCCATCCTGCATGCCCGAGGGTGAGCCTGGGATGTGCATGTCTGATTCTCTCTCTTCCTTGTTAAGATTGCCCGGGGACCCCAGGGCCTCTGTCTCCACGCTGCTCCAGCACAGGGGGCGGTGGCTTTAGAAACCTGAATGTTGGGGGCCGCCCGGGTGGCTCAGCAGTTTAGCGTCACCTTCAGCGATCCTGGGGACCTGGGATCGAGTTCTGTGTCGGGCTCCCTGCATGGAGCCTGCTTCTCCCTCTGCCTGTGTCTCTGCCTCTCTCTCTGTCTCTCATGAATAAATAAATAAAATCTTAAAAAAAAAAAAAGAAAAGAAACCTGAATGTGCACAGTATTCAGATGGTGCTGACATTTTGCAGGCGGTCGCCACGGGCTCGGATAAGCATGCCTTCCCGCTGTCTGCGCTGGGCCAAGCATTGACACGGCGATGAAATAATACAGACGCGAAGCCGTCAATGTTAGAGAAAAACACGTTCTCAAATATCAAAAGAGATCGCAAAGCTGTCCTCCATACAGCTGGAGTCAGCACAGGAATTAACCGACTCACAGGGACATCCAAAATCGGGCCCTCGGAAATGGTCAAAGGGCCATTTCCAACTAGCGTAGAAATGGAGGTGGGCAATCAGCTAATCACTTGGGGGCAAACCAAGGACGCCTACTTCATGCAAACTCCTGATGGATGAAAATGTGAATATATATTAAAAAAATGAAATCCTAAAAAATCTGGGAGAAACAGGCGATGGTCTCCGGATGCGGCCGGCCTTTGTCTCACAGAAACAAGGGAGGAAGCCACAGTCAGGGCTGGGAGAACCGAGGAAGTAAGCAGAGAATCCCAAAATTAAAAAAACAGACAGCGGGCGCCTGGATGGCCTGGTCGGTTAAGCGAGCGACTCTTGGTTTCGGCTCAGGTCGTGAGCTCGGTCGGGGTCGTGGGATCGAGCCCCGCATTGGGCTCTGCGCTCAGCGTCGAGTCTGCTTGAGACTCGCTCTCCCTCTGCCTCTGTCCCTCCCCCGCTCGTGCTCTCTCTGTCTCTCTCACATAAATAAATAAATCCTAAAAAACAAAATTAAAAACAAAAAGCAGACCACCAAATGGGAAAATATCCTGGCGGTGTGCGCTATAGAAAAATAAAATGAGTAGAGTTTAATTGGATTAATCTCCATTTTAGTTTGCTCCTGACACCTAGTTTTAAAAAATCAGCAAAGGGACGCCTGGGTGGCTCTGGGGTTGAGCACCTGCCTTTGGCTCAGGGTGTGATGCTAGGGTCCTGGGATCGAGTCCCACATTGGGCTCCCTGCGAGGAGCCTGCTTCTCCCTCTGCCTGTGTCTCTGCCTCTCTCTGTGTGCGTCTCTCATGAATAAATAAATAAAATCTTAAAAAAAGAAAAAAAGGTCAGCAAAAGCTGGGACAGATCCCGGAAAGGAGCACCTGGTCACCTGCTCGTGAGAGGCTTCCCCTCGTGGCCAGGGGATCTTCTTGGCGTTCATCCTGCGTCCTCCTTGCTACAGTGGGAGACTTTTCTATCCTTCAGGCCTTCGGGGACTGGGAGAGCCTTTTCCCAAGGTGACTTCATGCGCCACGCGTGGTCCGCGGGGCGACCCGGCCGAGAAGCTTTGGCGACTCACGCCTGGGCAGATCCTGTTCAGCTACCTGCAAGGTCTGGGAGAGTTCGGGCTTCTCGGGTTCCGCTGGATCTCCACCCTGGCCCCGTGGGGCCCAGCCCCCTCCCCCCCGCCTGGGCGTCCCTGCCCTGGCCCCGCGTCCCTCCTGAGCCCCCCCAGGAGCCTACCTGGAACTTGTACAGCGCCCCATCCTGAACCGCATCTGGATCCTGGTCTTGAGGGCTCTCTGACCCCCTCCCCCTGGCCCCCCCAGGTCCCCCATCCCGGGCCTCGGCTGGAGCGCCCGTGGCCGGTCGGTAGGGCTGGGTGCTGCTCTGAGCCAGGCCGGCTGTGCGGGGAACAGATGGGCTCCCCGTGGACGCGCCGGCAGCACCCGAGTTAATCCACTTTTATCTCGTTATGGTGACAGCCACCCTGTTAAATGGAATGGACTATCGATTCGGGGCTCACTTCCAGCCCGAGGATTTTCCATCACAGGCCTGAGTAGAATAGGAGAAAAGCAACACTTATTAACTCGGGTGCCAGTCAGGGAGCGGGTGGGGGCCGCAGGCGCCGGGGCTGAAGGCGGGTCCCCAGGGGCCCTGGGTCCGGGACATCGCCCCCCCCCGCCCCCCCGCCCCCCCCAGCCTGTCACACACACAACACAGACACGCACACGTTCACGCTGTTACTCATACGCACCCAAGGCTGACGCGCCTCTAACCTACACCCAGCACCGGAACACCGATGCACTGTCGTGGTTCCACTCACACATGCACACTCGGCACTGACACGCACGTACGTGGCACACGGACACGCGGATACACGCGCCGCTGGTACAGATACAAGTACACCGACACAGACACACTCATATGAACCCGCCGCTGATTCACACCTAGACACATGCCCATCACCGACACACACAAGGGCAGCATCCTGACTCATAGCTGTGTCACGGCTGGCACACGTATGTGCACGACCGCGGTACCCACTGACACGCATGCTGACCCGTTCTTGCCCGTGGTGCTGACACGTGCCCGAGGGGGGAACCCCCACAACTCACTGACCCACATCTGCAGACGCGTGTGTGTCCACCCAGCACGTGCCCGCTGCCAGCCTCACACACGACACACTGCTCATGCTCGCATAAGCGTCCGCTGCCGCTGCTGACACACAAGGTAGCAGGGCACGCAGCCACTGCACACACACTCACAAGCCCACTGGCGGGTCCGTTTGTTCGTCCTGGTCCCGGGGGGACAGCGCCCCTGCTACGCTGTGGGGGGCCATGGGCTGAGCCGAGGAGGGGCTGGCCCGGCAGCTCTGCCCCGGTGAGGGGGACGCACACAGGGCAGGCCGCACGCCACATGTCATGCTCACAGCTAACTCGTGTGTAGCACTTGCACATGCCCTTACCGTCCTAAACCTTTCACCTACGTACACTTTTAAATAAATGTCCCCCCCCCCCCGCCCCCGGGCACCAATAGTGGCTGACGGACTTGCTGGGACTTCGCAGGCCCTGGCGGGGGTGGGGGCGAGTCCCCAGCAGGACAGCCGTGCTGGGCCTGGAGGCCTGGAGGCCTCGCTCCTCGGGACCGGTCCGGGCGGGCGCTTTGGGCCAGGCGCCCGGGACCCGCGGACCACACCCGGTGGCGGCAGGGCCCGAGGCCGCAGCTCGCTCATGCCGGGCCCCCTGGTGTGGGGCTGCCCCCCTGTGCGTTCCTGGGGCCCTAGGCCCGGGGCTAGTCCTGTGGTGGGGGCCACCGCCCTTCTGGGAGGGAGCTTGGCGTCAAGGGGGCACCCGGGGCTGGGGGATCGCCACGGACTCATGTGTGCCCCCCCAAACTCATGTGCTACAGGCCCCCCCGGGGGCCCCGTGACGGGGTCGCAGCCCAGCAGGAGGGGCCGGCGCAGGCCCGACTGTCCCGGGGTCCCCGGGGCGGCCTCCCGACGCTGTGTGTCCAGCCTGCAGAGCTTCGGGAGGCCGCGGGGCTCTCTCCAAGTCCCCTCAGGCTGTGCTCGTGGTTACCTGGGTGGGGGGGGCCCTCCAGACCCTGCTCCGTTCCGCCGCCACGGGCCCGGAGTCAGCCCTGCACAGTGTCCGGGGACGAGGCTGGGTCGTGTACCCCAATGCTGCCGGCCGCCTGCCCTCCGGCCCTGGCTTGGCGGAGGGGCGCTGGAGGGGGTCCCCCCAAAGTCCTCCCGCATGGCCTGGGGCATCAGGGTGACCCTCTGGCTAGGCCTCCCATAGCACTTCTGAAAAACAGGGTGTAGGCAACACTGAAGGCGGGGGTTTGCGTCCAGGGTCTCCAGGACCTGGGGCTCACGGCTCCGCCCTTGCTCTGTTCATCCATCAGCCCAGTCCTTCTCCCCGCCGCAGCCCCAGCTCCCCGTCAGGGCGGCGGTGTCTTCTCCGGGCGCCGGGCGGGGGGCAGGGAGTGTCCCGGGCGTGCCCAGGGCGGCCCCCCTGGCCCGGCTCGGGGCCCCCCGCCCCCCGGGGAGGACAGCTGGGGAGAAGCACACGCAGGACGGGAACCCGGAGCGAGAGCAGGCGTCGCTGCCCCGTCACAGGAGGGACCCACCATGGCCACGTTGGGAGGCCCGGCGCTCCACAGCCGCCCGGTCACCCCTTCCTGGGGGTGACGTCCCCTTGTCCCCACCCTGACCCCAGGAGGGGGGCGGCCAGTTAAAGATGCAAATGGCAGCAGGTGGCGGAGTGCAGGGCGGCCGTCAGGACCGCTGTCCCCGGGCTGCAGACACAGGGGAACACGGGAGACGCGGGGGCCCTCATGTGGCCGGTGCCCAGGCCCCGGTGCCAGCGCCGCCAGCCCAGGGCGGGGTCCGCACGTCGCCGTAAGCGTCGCGCCTCTGCTGCCGCCGCGGGCCTAACAATAAAAGCCACAATATTTACACAACGAGCGGGAAGCAATATCGGGCCATTGATTTTGTGTCCCTCTGATTTTCACGGCCTAAACCTTAATGGGTTTTAATCCTAAAATATCAGCGCCGCAGGGCTCCTCGGGCAGGCACTGGCTGGGGCGGGCGCCTCACCCCACGCGGAGCCCCTGGAGGCAGCTGCTTCCCCCGGGGCAGGCTCGCCCCCAACGGGAGTGGGAGCCGAGTCCTGCGCTCTTTCGTGTCCTCCCCAAGGTCACCCTGTCCGCCTGTCCTGGAGCCTCCCGGGCAGCGGGACTGGGGCGCCCCCGCCTCCGCGTCTTCAGGGCCAGGCCGGGGCCTGGGCAGCGCTCAGTGTTGCTCGAGTGACTAAATGAACGAGTGAATGTCGTAGACTCCGGACGCCGGTTTCCAAGAGGGCTTTCCCTTCATTCATTCATTCATTCATTCATTCATTCATTCGAGAAATACCTACTGACTCCCTACTATGCATCTGGTCTCAGAAATGACTGTGACCCGGGCCCTGCCCTGACCTCCTCCAGCCCGGGAGGCCCCATGTGCGGAGTGGGGGGACCCCGGAAAGGGAGCCCCGAGAATGGGGTGGTGGGGCCCTCAGCAGGGCGTTGGCGCCCATGAACGAAGGGCAGCTTCCCGAGGCGACCACGTGGAGGAAGCAACGCGGTGAGCCGCTGAGATCTGAGCACAGCTTACCCGTCCGGGTCTCGGAGGGCCTCGGGGTGGGGCTCCTCGGCGAGCGAGGCTTGGCTGTCGTGGGTGTGCATGCGCGTGCATGCGCGTGTACGGGGGCGGGAAGCCCTGCCTGGGAGACGCCAGTGCGGGGGAGGAGGCGGGTGGGTGTGGTTGCTGCTCTGGTTTGTTTTTGCGGAAAATGAACAGTGTCCACCCCGCCCTGCGACTGCCCCCTCGGAGCCTGCGGGGAAGTCGATAGCAACGGATTAAACAGCGAGGAAAGGGCTGAGAGCGCAAGTGGAAGAAAGATAAAGATAATTAAAACTAATTCCAACTGCTCCCAGAGAAATCAATTTCATAACTTCGCTGCGTCCCTAAACCCGCTCCTGAGGCCCTACTGCGCCGGGGCGCGCCGTGTGCGGACCTTGTGTGTGAATGTGGCTGCTCGTGTGTACGTGTGGGTGACTGCGGCTTCGGGTGTGTGTGTGTGTGTGGCTTCGTGCTCACGTGTGCATGCATGCATGTGCACACACGTGCGCACGTATAGGGTGCGAGGCAGCAGGTCCTCTGAGGCTCTGTGGACACCGGCTCATGGCCTCCCCTTTGGCCCGGGGCGGGGGCAGGGGCAGGAGAGGAGGGTGGCTGGGGGAGCTCAGGCCTCCTCTCCCAGACCCAGAGCACTCCTCTTGCAGGTGGCAGAGGCCTCCGGCTAGGCCGCCCCCCTCCATACATACAGGGAAACTGAGGCCCAGGCAGTGGAATCTTGTCCCGGCTCACACAGCAGGTAGGAAGCAGAACGGGGCCTAGGATTCTGGTCTCCTGGGTTACCCCTACTCTAGCGACTTCACTGGCTGTGCGGATGGGGGCCTCCAGGGGTGGAGGGGAGCTGGATGTGACCGCATGTGGCGGGAGCTCCCGTGTGAACAGCCCCTCGTTTGCTCCCTTGCTCTTCACGCATGAATGGAGCACCTACTGATGTCAGGCCCCGTGGGCTCTCTAGCGTGGGTGGGGGCTGGGGATGGTCCCAGGTGCCTCTGGGAAGGGCTGGGTTCTCTGAAGGAGAGGAACGGTGCGGGGGCCTCTCCATGTCCCTCACCAGGTGGCCTTGGAAGCAGAACCAAGGAGCGAGCGCTCCTAGGAAGTATGGGCTGCCAAAGGGCCCACCTTTGGCTCTGTTGACCTCTCGCTGTCACAGTCCGTGACTTCTCACAAGGACCAGGGCTCCTGCTCGCACTCCCCGTACTCGCCTTGGCGCGCAGACCCAGGGTGAGGGCAAGGGAAGGACAGGCCTGGTGGCTCTCTGGCGTGCCCAGGCCCTGGCATAGACCCTGGCACATGGCAGGTGCTCCTGAGCACTGGACTGGCGCAGCAGTGAGCCTCGGAGCCACTACAGTGAGCCAGAAAGAAAACAAATGACGTCAGGAAGCTTGCTCCCGTCGAGGTGTGGGGGCCAGGTGTCCCACACGGGTGCTTCCCTCCTCCCGTCCGGGCCCGTGTCCTGGGTCTTGACCCAGAGCATGACCCAGAGCGTGACCCAGAACTGCTGTGAGGGTCAGAGGGCGTGATGTGTAACGAGGGCCCAGCCCGTCGCTGCCTCTCCTTGGGGGTTCTGGGGGTTCCTGGGGGTCCTGGAGGGTTTGCACAGGGAGCATGTGGCCACATGGAGGCTGGAAGCAGGGGGTGGATGAGGTCTCCCGCGGCTTCTCCAGGGCAAAGCGTCTGGGCCTTTCCATTCTTGGGGTCCTTCCCTGGTGGGCTTGGGAGCGCAGAGGGCACCCCCCCTTGCCCCTGGGGGCGCCCCGCCAGGCTGCAGCCCCTGCGGTCCCCCGTCTTATCTCTAGATGGCAGCATTGGCGAGCAGGAGCCAGGAGGCCAGGCCCGGAGGGGGCTGGGCAGGGCGGGTGCCTGGCGGTGAGGGGAGGGCTACCGGCTCTGGGGTCCCCGGCTCCCCAGGCCCTCCCCACTGTCCAGGAGCAGAACAGGAGGGGCACAGGGTGGGGAGGAGGCCCCTTGGGAATTCCGGGGCTGGGGAGGAAGGCTTGTCCCTGCTCTTCCTGAGACAGCCCCTCTGGGAGTTCAAGATTTCCAGCTCTTGGGTCTGGGGGTCCCAGGCAGGACAGCAAGTGCCTGCGACCTCTTGTCTCAAAGATCTTCCCACCTTTGGGAGTGGGGCCCCGGGGAGGGGGTGCGGGCCAGAGGAGGTCTCTGGCAGCAGAGCAGGGGGCACCCCTGCAGGTCGAGGTGCCTAGCGGCTCCCCCACGTGGGATGGAACCAGGGCTGAGCCCTGCAGACCCCCCCTCTGCTCCACCTCTCTTGGCGTCCCCTCCCCTCTCTCCCTATCCCCAGGAAGCCAGGGAGGAGCAGATGGGAACTGTCGGCAGCTCATTAGGGTTACAGATGGGGAGCTGGGGGGGTGGGAGGGAGGGAGGGGGTTGCAGGCACAGTGTTCTTGGCCAAGTCCCTAGCAGACCCCAGGCCTGACTGACCCCTGTGTCCCCCCATTCCCTTGTCTCAGTCCCTCCCAGCTCCCAGGAGGGGCTCAGGCAGCTGCCACTGGAGGTGACATGGATGTGAGGGTGGGCGCTGAGGAGCTGCAGGCATCCTGGCAGAGGCGGAGCTGGGTGGGGGTGCCCCCCTCGCTCCTGCTGTCCCTGCACCTGTCCAGGCTTCCCAGCATTGGGTGCTGGAGGCGCCCCCAGATCCCAGAGGACGGGGGGCTAAGGGCCATCTTCTGTCAGTGAGTGTTCTGGGGAGAGAGCAGGGGGTGAGCTGAGACTACTAGCCCTGAGTTGCTGGGGGTGTGGGGCGGGCGGCTGCAGAGATGCGGAAGGTGCAGGGGTGGGTCCTGGGCCCGACTGCCCGCCAGCCACCCGGGAAGCGGTGGCGCAGGTGGGTGGTGGCGAGGAGGCCGGGCCAGGACCAGGAAGCCGAGCAAGGCCGTCCGTCCGGTCTGCTGCTGATTCCTGCAGCCCCTGAGTCTCTCTCTCTCTCAGCCTTAATTTCACCACCTGGTAAATAATAGCACTAATAATAATAATAATGGCTCCCATCCACCGACACATTTACACGGGACCTATAGGCTTGGAGGGTGGGGGGAGCACCTCGGCCTCGGTAATAAATACACGGAGGAGCAAGAGCTCAGACCCAGGAGCGGTCAGCTCTTTCCCGCATCTTCCAGGAGGCTCTGGAGTTGGTGACGGGGAGGGGGGTGGGTTTAAGGTAGATTTAGCCAATAGAAATGCAGCATGCCTGCTGACATTTGAAAACAAAACACATTTCTAAGCGTAAGTATATTCCACGCAATATCCGGAACAAACCTATATTAAAAAATTATTTGTCGTTTACCTGGCAACCCCGGTCACGCACCAAATAGTGTCTTCTCTTCATGCACTTCCCAGGCAATGAGAGTCTGGGTGGGGGAGAGAAGAGGTATGTGTGGGTCATGCCCAAGTTTGGGATCTGTTTCCTCATCTGTGAAATGGGGAAGGAGGACCCCTTCCTCCTTCCTCCTAAGGGCGATAGGAGCTTCCAGTCCCCACCGTGTCCCAAGTGTGGGTGGCTTTGAAGAATCCAGAGAGCTTGGCCGAGGTGAGGCCTCATCTGGTTTGTAGTGGATGCCAGCCTGTTCCCCGCCCCTTCACCATCCCCCTGGCACCCACCAGGGAGCCTCCCCGCCCACCTCCATCTGCAGCTCCACAGAGGCGGTGAGGAGGGGGCCGTGACTACAATGGGGCTCAGCAGTGCTTCCCAGGAAACCCGCGGTCCCAGCCCTTGGGGACGTGCCCTGGCCAGTGATGGGTCTGAAGGGCTTGCGTCTACACCATGGTGCCGCCAGCTGTCTAGCCGGCCTCCTAGAGTCTCAGTGTCCTCCTCTGTGGTGGGGGGAGGAAGGATCCCCATCTCACGGGTCATCGGGAGAGTGCAAAGAAAGGGCCGAGTGTGGACACTCAGGACAGGCTGGCTTGGCGCCGCCCCTGGCCGTATCTTGTTGCCAGGGTCGCACATCAGGTCAAAGCCCCGGCAAGCTCACTTAAGAAGACCTGGCCACATGTCCACAAGAGCCAAACTATGGAAAGAGCCCAGACGTCCATGGACAGATGAATGGATGAAGGTGTCACACACACACACACACACACACACACACACACACACACACACACACAATGGAACACTACTCAGTCATCAAAAAAAAAAAATGAAATCTTGCCCTTTGCAATGACGTGGATGGAACTGGAGGGTATTATGCTCAACAAAATAAATGAGGGAAAGACAACTATCATATGATCTCACTCATATGAGGAATTTAGGAAGCAACACAGGATCACAGGGGAAGAGAGGAAAAAATAAGACAAGATGAAGTCAGAGAGAGGGAGGCAAACCATTAGAGACTCTTTTTTAAATTTTTAAAAAGATTTTATTTATTTATTCATAGACACAGAGAGAGAGAGGGGCAGAGACACAGGCAGAGGGAGAAGCAGGCCCCATGCAGGGAGCCCGATGTGGGACTTGATCCTGGGTCTCCAGGATCACACCCCAGGCTGCAGGCGGCGCCAAACTGCTGCGCCACCGGGGTGTCCCATTAGAGACTCTTGATTACAGGAAACAGACTGAGGGTCACCAAAGGGAGGGGGGTGGGGGAATGGGTAACCGGGTGACAGACACAGAGGAGGGCCTGGGAGGTAATGAGCCCCAGGTGTCACACAAGCCCGATGAATCAGTGACCTCTACCTTCTGAAACTATAATGAAATAATATATTATATGTTAATTAATAGAATTTAAATAAAAAAAATAAAAATTTAAAAAAGGAGAGATTCTACTAAAAAAAAAAAAAAAAAAAGGAAGAAGAAGACCCGAGCACCACCACCATCATTGTCATCTGCCGTAGGGGGATGATCGGGGGGATAATCGTGGTTCCCAGGGGTCTGGGCTGAGCCTCGCTGGCTGGCCTAAGTGATAGGGACGCTCGGACACGCTGCCACGGCCCCTTGGCACAGGGGCTCCTACACACAGACACCTTCCCCCCTCCCCCCGACTCACGCTTAGCACCCACGCCCACGCGGCTCGGGGGCTCCTGGGATTCATCTCCTCTCTGCTGCTTGCCCGAGGTTCACCCCTTTCTCTGAACACCACGCAGCCTGCCCCCCTCTGCACACAGACCCCACTCGTCTGTGAGTTCTGGTTCCCACAGACCGAGTTACAGGCCTACGCGGTCGCCCAGATCCGTTTCCAAATTCGTTTATGCCAGCGGCACCTGCTCTTGAAGTCGTGCAGTCTAATTAAATAATAAGTGAACCGACATATTGTGACCACACAAAAAGTTGTTTCTGTAAAACCTAAACTGAAAGTCTTCAGAAAAGACTCTGGTGAATTGCTAAAAAAAAAAAAAAAAAAAAAAAAAAAAAAATTGCTGTCAAATTAGGCGTGTGGATAAGCAACCGTAAGATAAGATTGGAAACAAAATTGTAAAAACCGAGAGGATTCAGCCCTCACATCACTTTACAAGTGTCTTTGACGCTCGTGCTCCACTTTAGAGAGATTGAAATCAGAGATTGAGGATGATGTGTTGTGGGCTTAGTGGACCCAACGAAGACGACACGGTTGCCAACAGCAGACCCACAGGCGACGGAAGACTTTGGTCCTGTACGAAAGAAAATGAAAAAAGAAAAAAAGAAAAGAAAAAGAAAGAAAATGAAAAAGGCAAAAAATTTTTCAGCTATATGAAATAAAATGTTGGAGTTTTAAAGGTGTGTATTTTTTTTTAATGATTTCCTCCAGAAT
Source organism: Canis aureus (assembly GCF_053574225.1). NCBI lineage: Eukaryota > Metazoa > Chordata > Mammalia > Carnivora > Canidae > Canis > Canis aureus. Next base: position 12,379,944 of record NC_135623.1, on the reverse strand, counting down.
CAGTTAAAAAAAAATTTTTTTTATTAACCCCTACCCCGAGCTGATGGTACTAGTTGACCCAGAAGGCTTTTCCTGTATAAACGGACGTGTCTGGACACACTCCCTGCCATACACCCTTTTTAAGGAGATCCACGTGCACGCACACACCAACCCCCGTGTCCACACGCATCCTTGCACACACACAGGTACCCAAAGATGCACACCCTCACCCAGACAGTATACTTGCACACAGACACATGTGTACGCATGCTCTCGCACCCCGAGGCTCCAGTGGGCACCCGGATGCTTGCACAGAGGTGCTCACGGGCTCCCCTCCGGTTGGGAGCTCACACACACCCCTGAGCAGATGCAAACCGAACCTTTTCTTTTCTTTCTTTTGCAAGAACAGTCAAGGCAATAAGCAGAGGTTGGTTTTTAATCAGGAATTCACACTTCAGAGTTCTTCTCCCCTTGGCCTGGCGGGAGGTTGGGGAGGACAGCGGAGGGAGGAGGGAGACGGACCTAGTGGGAGGAGGCAGGCCTGGGGGGGGTGCGGGGGGCACCCGGGCAGGGCGACATGTGGCCCTGCAGGTGAGCCGGGCTCCTGCTGCAGGATCCAGCACGCCCTGTTCTGCTTTTATGTAAAATGTAGCCGGAACTGCCTGAGGGGGTGGCTGTCAGCAGAGCTCGAGGGGGGAGGTGGAGGCAGCGGCTCCCAGAGAAGAAGGGGATGGCGGGCCGGGATGGCCCGTTTAGTGCAGGTGGTGGCCAGGTGTGAGGACATCCATTGGCACCCGGGGGGAGGGTGGCGGGGTTCTCTGGTCCGGGCTCAGGGGTACCGCCTCACACCTCCTGCATCCCTGGGAGTCAGCCAAGGAATCTGCATCTTCACAGTTCCCGGGGGGTGATTCCGACAAGCAGCAAGGTTTGGAAGCCCCGCCACCCCAGAGAGACTTGCTGCCTCCTGGTACCTTCAGGACCCTGCGTGATCTCGGCCGGGGGTGGGGACCTTGCTAAGCCAGGGTAGAGAGTCCCCGAACTCTGGGAGCTGGAAGGCAGCTCATGCCTGGGCTCTCTGCTTTGGTAAGAGGGGGACACAGAGAACCAGAGGGGGAGGGACTCGCCCAAGGCCGTTCAAGGGGTCAGTGGGTTGGTGGCATTTGACCCCGGGCCGTCTGGTCCCAAAGCTCACTTAGTGCACCAGTCCGCATAGGCCAGGCTACGGGCACTTACATGCTCCGGCCCCGGGAGAGGCCACCCCTCCACGGAAGTGGCCGGAACCAGTTCCACGGTGACAAAGCGCGATCCTCCCACGGGCCACGCAGAGCGGAGAGTAGGAAAAGCTCAGTGAAGAGCTCCGATCGCCTGTCCAGCGGCCGTGACATGGGGCCCAGGAGCTCTGCTGTGTCCCCGGAAGGGGGCCAGCCTGGGACAGTCCTCCTCCCCTGTCTGGACCCCGGAGCCAGCCTCCGGCCCCTCCCGGTCCCCTTGCAGGCCCAGCGGCTCCTCCTCTTCACGTTCCCCACCCGGCGGGGGTTTGAAGCGCCCAGTCTCTCACCCCCGCGCTGGGTGATCCTGCGTCTGTCCTTCCTCAGCCGCGGGGCTCAGTTTGTCCATCTGTACACTGGGACTCCGCCTCTGAAACTTGGCCCCTGCTGCCTCTCGTGGGAAGTGTTTCTGGAGGCCTCTGTGTGTTGAGACAACAGACCTGGGGGAACAGACTTTATTTTTCCTCCTTTCCCGTCCCTGTTTTAGAAGATCCCACATATGTTGGGCCTGAAGGCATCCCACGCGTCCTGGGAGCTGAAGGGGCTGCAGTTTCCTGCCAGGAGAATCCCTCCTGGGAGGTGGGGCGCTCTCCCTGGAGGCGGGGGTGGGGGGGCCCAGGCGAGCCCGCCCCTTCCCCCTCTTCCCTCCCGCGGAGAATTCTCACCTGGAGACAGCACAACGGGGGCTTCGGGTCTGGAGGGAGTTAGGTGTGATGTCGGGACGGACATTCTGGCAAGAGCAGTTATCGAGCGGGGGTGGGGGGTGGGGGGGCAACGGAGGACAAGGCAATCTTCTCGGATACAGATGTATCTAATTTGTCTGTAAACCTTAAACATTTCTTACATGTTAGGAAGAAAAAAAAACAAAATAGGGAAGTTTCTCAGGTGCAGGGCCAATATTCTCCCCTCCAGGCCCACTGTCCGGGGGCGACCTCAATCAGCCGCGCGGGGTCTCCCCCTGCAGACCTTTCCCCATATACATACAGAAAAAAACGTAAGGTTTTAGGATCCCTTTTAGTTTTTTTTGTTTTTGTAATAAAAGTGGGATTGTGTCTCCGCAGACGTGTACACCCACTCTGGGAGCATGTGCTGGGCCCCTGCTGTGTGTCTGGAGGGTGGTTGGGCTGCAGAGGCTTTTACACACACCTCCCCGCCTTCCTTCCTGCGGCCCCAGGAGAGGTTCCTTGGGAGGGAAGGCCCCCGCGGGGACCCCAGGGCAACAGCCTCACCGGGAGGTGCCCGCACACGAGGGGGTAAGAGGCTGCCCTGGCTCTTCCCATGGGGCAGCGAGGCGGTGCCTCAGGTGGCTTGCAGGTGTGCCTTGGGGCCAGGTCGCAGGCCACAGGGCCACCCACACGTTTCCTGCTCTGGCTGTGCAGGGTTGAGTCCACTTCATGGATTCACAAATCCGCCTGCCCTGGGTGGGGGAGGCGGGGGTGGGGTGGGGCAGTGGGGGAGCATTTATTGAGCGCCGCTGTATACCGATGCTTTCTTACGCATTGCAGGACCCCCAAGGCTGCTTCTGCTCCTTCGGGAGCTCCTCCGATTACACCGCCTCCTTCGCGAGGCCTTCCCTGGGGGCGAGTGGGCGTCTTTTTTCTTGCTGCTACGCCCCGGTGCTTTTTCTTTTTCTTTTTCTTTTTCTTTTTCTTTTTCTTTTTCTTTTTCTTTTTCTTTTTCTTTTCCTTTTCCTTTTCCTTTTTCTTCTTCTTCTTCTTCTTCTTCTTCTTCTTCTTCTTCTCTTCTTCTTCTTCTTCTTCTTCTTCTTCTTCTTCTTCTTCTTCAAGATTTTAGTTATTTATTCACAAGAGACACAGAGAGAGAGGGAGAGACACAGGCAGGGGGAGAAGCAGGCTGCCTGCAAGGAGCCCGACATGAGACTCGATCCCGGGACCCCGGGGTCACGCGCTGGGCCCAAGGCAGATGCCCAACTGCTGGGCCACCTGGGGGGCGTCTGTCCCCTGAGGGACCCCGACACCAGCCATCCAGTTGAGCTTGCTTTTTACAGGTAAAGGAACTGCTTCCAGAGACGTGACTTGCTCACAGCGAATAGATGATTGGAAACCCCTGCTCTTGACTCCTGGTCCAGTGCTCCTTCCCCCGCAGGGTCCTGGTTCCAACCTCTGGGTCTCAGACACCTCCTTCTGGGGAGCTTCCCGGGTCATAGGGATTCAGAGTGACGGAGGCCACGTGGGTAAAAGGGTGGCGGCTGCCGCACCCTGAGCGCCCCTCCTGGACCGTCTGCACGTGGGCACCGGGGACAGAGCCCACCGGATCTGCAGAGGCGGCATTCCCCCCCCGCCCCCCCGCCGGCCCCCACCCCGCCTCCTCCTTCCCCAGCGCCTCTCATTTTTCCTCTGAAAGGAAAAAATTAATAGAAAATGTAAGTGAGCAATCTCGCGGACGAGGCAGGTTTTCATTATTCGCGGCTGGGGAGGCAGCGCGGGGCGCGGGCCCCACCGAAGCGTGGATTGTGCCGGGAGCCGCGGGAGATAATTGAGCGGCGGCGGCGCGGGGCGCGGGGAGCGGGGCTGTATTATCATTAGAATTTACATGACACATTAGCCAGAAGTGGCAGCGTTCATCTTTCTAACCAAATCCCATTTACCAAATGAGCAGCCGACACTTGTTTCATCAGCGGCCTGCGTCCTCCACGCGCCTTCCCGCCCCAGTGCCCCGAGTGGGCACCGGAAGGAAGGGCCGCCGGCATTTATGAAGCGCCCACTGTATGCCGGGGCCCTTCCTACCCGTTCCTGAATCCTCATATCAGGCCTGCGGGCAGGCGGTGGGGTTGCCCCCATTTTACGATGGGGAGACCGAGGCTTCGAGGGGCGAGACTGCGCTCTCTGCGAGGTGAGGGTCGTTCTGGCAATGGTGGTGGGGAGCTTCAGAGGCTGGGCCTTGAGGCCGCACTTCCTGAGTTCGAATCCTGGCCCTTCCACCTGCCAGCGCCGAGGCCTGGAGCCAGTTGCCTGAACTACTCCGGACGCTCCCGTCCTCACCTGCTGAATGGTGTAAATTCTGGGACGTGTGTCGGGGCTGCTGTGGGGACGGCACATGACACTGGAAGCAGAGTGATGGACCCACGTGGGCTGTGAGCGTGCAGGAGTTATTGCCTGGCTGGTGCCGCGCCCCCCACCCCCCCACCCCGCTGTGTGCTGGGCATCCCTGCTCCCCATAACGTTGAGTCCTCTCAGTGTGGTTTTTCTGATGAGGCACAGAGAGGTGGCTCCAAGTGCCCGCAGTCACCCAGCGCCTGGGTGGTGAAGCTGAAGTGGGTCTCTCTGATAGCCAGACCTGCATCTTCCCGGCTGCACCAGCTGCTTTCGCCCGCCCCCCAAAGAGTTTTCCCTAAGAGCCCCTCGTCCGCACAGCCTGGCTTCCTCTCCACGCCCCCTCTGCCCACGGGGACCTGCAGGGGTGGGGGCAGGGGGTTGTGCTCGGGCCCTGCTGCTCTTGGCTCAGGACTGTCTGCAGCTGAGCCCATTGCTCATCACGCGGCGGGGGTGGGGGGTGGGGGTTAATGACAGGGAACCCCTGATTGAGCACCTACTATGCGCCGGGCCCCGGGGCGAGACAGAGATGGATGAGATGCAGCCTCCAGTGACAACACGGAGGGTATCGCTGACAGAACATGATTAATGGCAGGAGGGACTCCAGGCAGGAGCCGCAGAGCCCCCTCCGAACGGGGAGCCCGGCACCCCGGGCTGGGAGGCGGGGTTGCCCGTCACCCCGTGGTGCTGCCTGAGAGCCCACTGTGTGCCGCGCTCCTCTAGGGCTGTGGCCCCTCTGGGAACGAGCCAGGCGGCCCCTCTGCTCCCGTGGAGCTTAACATTCCAAGCAGATGACAAAGAATGAGGATGTAAAACCGTAATAAGCTAATTTCAGATGGCACGTGCTCTGGGGACAGTGAGAAAGGCCGACGGGCCTGAGGGAGGTGTTCATCAGATATTGGGGTCAGAGGAGCCTCCCAGAGGTGACGGGGAGCAGTGACCTGCGTTAGGACAAGGAGGCAGCCCCCCCGAGGATCTGGGGGAAGGGGGTTCCGGGCGGAGCAAAGGTTCTAGGGGAGGGGATGAGCGTGGCGGGTTGCACAACGCAGGTTGCACCGAGCACCCGAATGGGGCTGGTGGGGTGGGTTCCGCAAGGGAGGGTGCAGGATGCTGAGGCAGGAAGCAGACCCTGGACCCCGGTGGAGGGACAAGGGAGAGGAGGAGTCGGTCCTAGTCTCCAGGTCTCCATGGGGACCCTACCTCTCCTCTGACTGCTTCTCTCCTCTCCTGGTTGGCCTTGGTGCCTGTTCCAAGTGGGCAGGGGGCGCGGTGGAGGGGCACAGCTAGCTTCTAGAGCCAGAGCCTCCCTCCCGAATCCCTGCCCCCCCCCCACCCTGAGGCCCCTCCAGGCCCCTCCACTTCTGGTTTTTTCACTCCTCTCTGCTTTGCCCCTGCCGCACCCTCTGTTTGGAATTCCTTTCCCCGGTTCAGCTTGGCAAGGGAAGGCCGACACCCCCTGCCCTGAGTCCCTGGGTCCCCGATCCCTGCCTTAGAGCCCCAGACACAGGACATTAGAATCGCCTGTTTCCCACGAGGACGGAGGGCTTCTTCGTCAACGTCTGTAGAAGAATCAAAGAATGTGTCCCTTCTTTGTCAGTGGCTCTGAAACCCCCCGGGTGGGGTTGCTGCGGCTGGGGTTGCGGCGGCGGCTGGCCTCCGGGAGCTCCCTTGGATTCCCTCCGAGGTGGGAAGGGGCTCACAGAGGATTTCTCCAGTCCCTTCCCTGCCTCTCCCCTGGGGGGTACCCAGCCTAGTGACCTAGGCCGGGGTGTGGAGCGGCTCCCGGCTCAGGAGTCTATACTTCTGTGCGCCAGGAAATGGCTCTGGAGATGCTCTGTCAAGCACGAGATATAAATTGCAGGCGGTTTTTAAACGTTTGGAGAGATTGCTTTTTGAGTGGCAACCTGCATCTGCGCATATGGGGAGGGGGTGGGGCAGGGAATCATCCATGTCTTTCTATTTTCTCTCCTCTCTAGGGCTCAGGCCCTTCTTCGCCCAGCAGGATGACACCGAGGCCTGGAGTGAGAGGTGGGCGCTCCGGACACGGTGGGGGATTGGCTGGAGGGGGTCTCGGGGTTCAGCCCGCGACCTTGCACTGCTGGGATCTGGGGAGGGGCCGGCGGGGAATCAGACAGGCTGGTGTACAACGGGCCTACCTGCAGGTGGGCGAAGCCCCCTCCTTGTCCCTCGTTCCAAACAAGAGAGGCCCGGGGACCTGGCTTTCCAGGCTTCTCTGCTAGGCTGACTTTCAGGGCCTGGATTCGATTACATCCGAGCCCAAAGAGGCCCAGCTTGGCTCAGGCATCCTCATTCTCTAGACCTTCCCGGGCCGTAGGCTGTCCCGGCCGTGGGGGCTCCTGGGGGTTGGGGAGGAAATCTGTCAACCAGGGGGATTGCTGTGGGAACAACTGCTGACCCCAGAAGCAAATTATTCTTTTGTTTCTTCATTCATTCATTCATTCATTCATTCATTCATTCATTCATACTGGAACTTTCTGTCTCAGTAACATAGGAGTGATAGAAATGAGGTATGAACTTAGAAGGCTGATGGGATGATTAGAATGGCACTAGCCTTGGCGGGGCCCCGGGGTGTTTGCTGTTTTACTCGGTGACTACTGGTCTCGGGGAGGGAGGGGCCCTTGAGAGGAATCGACTGGCCCAGGGTGGTGGACAGTAGGGCCACAGCCAGGCTGGGCAGGGGCCGCCCTTGCCTTGCTCACCACCAAATCCTAGGCCCCAGCCCTGGGCCTGGCACACAGGAGGCACTCAGGAAGTAGTTTTGAGTGAACGGCAGGTAGCTAGGTACCAGCCACCTCCACGTCCGCCTCCTGAACTCCCCATCAGAATCCAGCTCACAGGGTTTTCAGGTCGCAGAAGGCTGGCCGTGATTAAATGCAGATGGGAGTGGAGGGAGAGCTAGAAGAGCTGACCCCATGAGGTAGGAGCAGCTGAGCCCAGGGGATCAGAGTGACCACAAACCCCGTTTCCTTCCCCTAGTGGGATGGGGATGGGAGGTTGAGGCAGTTCACCACTACCGGCCTTGGGTTCTTCCCCATGAACTTGCCTTGGCAGCTCAGGCTGAGAGTGGGGGCAGGGTGGGTGCTGAGGCCTATGGGGTGTGTTTGGGATGGCACTCTGTAGACAGGGACATGGGGGCGCTGGGGGGCTGCCCGTTAAAGCACACCTGACGCTCTGTTCTCAGGGTGCCCCAGTGTGAAGGGGGGACCCGGTTCTGTTCTCAGGGAGCCCCAGTGTGAAGGGGGAGACCTGGCTCTGTTCTTAGGGAGCTCAGTCTGAGGAAAGTCATGGCAGCAACCTCCCCTCTCCCCCCAACAGGCCTCTCTGGCCCCCAGCTGGCTCCGCCCTTAAGTCTCTTGGGGCCCACTGCCAATTCCAGCACATAGGAAGTGGCTTTTGGGGACAAATGTCCTGACCTGAGTGTGAGGACCCTTGAGGGGTCCTGGCAGGGCTGGGGGTCTGGCCCCTCCACGCCCCTCCCTGTGTCCGGCTCCTGCTCATCCCCTTGAGCATCTTTCTGGCTCTAGCAGCTCCTCCTGGACCAGACTCCTCAGTATGACTCCCCGCTGCCTGGGACTTGGGGGCCCAGTGAACTCCCACTAGGGGACTCCTCATTTCCATCCTAGGAGGAGGACAGTGGAAACAGGGCCTCCTGGGCAGGGGGCAGGGGTTCGTGGTCAGACTCACAGGGATTCCCTTTGCCAGGAGTTGGAGGGCTGTTCCCAACCCCAGGAAGGGAGGAGGCTTCTGGCCAGACTGGGCACCTGCCCAGGTGATCCTGCCGTCGCCCCCACCCCCGGAAGCCACCTCGGCAGGATGGACTCGGCTGGCAGCAGGGTGGGGGACCTCTGCGGGGCATGCCTGGAGCTGGGCCGGGCGGCTGTCCTGAGATTCCCACTCCCGGGCGCCTGCTAGCTCCTTCATGGCAGTCGGGGCGGGCGGGGGGGTCCCCGAGGACCTGGCCTCCTGGCAGGCGCAGAGAGCTGGTTACCATTTGAGTTAATGCTCCTTAGAAGGAGCCAATGGGTCCCTCCGGGGCCTTTCGGGAGATTACAGATTGCACTCAAACCGATCCACCCCCGAGAGAGAGGGGAGGTTAGCGCTCCACAGCAGCCCTCTGAGCCCGGGAAGCCGAGAGAGTGGGCAACGGCTGGAGGTGGCACCGGAGCTGGGGCCCACGTTACATAGACAAAGAATATGCTTCCTGGCCAGGGTTCCATCACCTGTGTCAGCCTCACCTTGACCTGTCAGGTAGGGTTTTGTGGTCACACATAGTTGACAGGTGAGGAAGGTGACCTCTGGAGAGATGAAGTCATTTGCATCAGGGCCCACGGCTAGTAAGTGGTAGATGAGGGATCTGCACCTAGGCAGCTGGCTTCGGGGCATGAGCCCGAGCTGGAGCTACCACAGGAGGTGGGTCCACCCTGGAGCTGGTATTGGCACTGAGGGTGTTCTGGAGCTGGGGGCGGGAGCTGGCTGGAGCTCAGGCCCGCAGAGAACGCTCCCAGCTCTCCTTCATGAATGACAGGCCTATGTGGGACACGCCAGGCTCATCTTTCTCTCTTTGGAGCCTCAAGGGATAATGGATCTGGGAGACGGCCACCTTTACCCACCCTGGCTCACCCTTGCTTGGGTGGCTGGCATCCCTGCCTGCCCTCAGAGACCGTGTCTCAGGTATTTGGGGAGGAGATGCTCAGGTCTGGGCTGTGGTTCTCCTGCTCTGGACTGGGGAGGTCTTGGGGCTTGGAGACAGCAAGGGCAATTGCATCAGGAATAGGTCTCCTGGTCCTGGGTCCGGATCCCATCTGCAGTTGGGCTGTGGGAAGTTGCAAAACTCTGAAGCTGGAACCTGCCCAGAGGGTGGGTGAGTGAGTCCGGATCCCATCCACAGTTGGGCTGTGGGAAGTTGCAAAACTCCGAAGCTGGAACCTGCCCAGATGGTGGGTGGGTGGGTGGGTGAGAAGCTAGAAGCTGTCAGAAGCATTCCCGTGAGACACCCAAGCCCCCTCTCCAGCTCTCTGGACTCTTGGGGTCTCAGGTGCCAGAAGTCCCAGGCTACTTTCTGCTTAAACATTGTCGATAATTTATCACTGTCTGCAGAATAAGGTTCAGTTCAGGCTTCGTGGACATCCCCAAGTTCTTTTATCCCAGCCTCCCAGCTAGTGAGGGACCCAAGAGTTCTCAAGGAAAGAACCAGGTCCAAGGGCTGTGCAACCCCCTCGGGTCCCCTGACACCCCTGACAGTGCTGCTACGGGCATGATTCAAAGGTTACATGCATCGGTTGTTATTTCTGACACACACCAGCTCAGGGCCTGGCCCAGAGAGTCTGGTTAATCCACATGGTTCCATGGGAAGATGAATCCTGTCCTGACTTTTGCTCTGGGCTGGAATTTAGAATCTCTTTCTTTGTACTTCTGGCTGCCTCATCCCGCGGAATCCTGGCCCGGCTGGGTGTAACCGACGCTTTGAAAAACTGCAAATTGCAATTTCTGAGATGTAAGCAAAATACAGCTTTATTTGTGTCTGTCATTGTCCTTTCAACTTTTATCCCCATGGCTTATTGGCTCCTCTTTAGGTTACCAGTCCATTAAAAAAAAGCCATTTTTGGGCCTAAAACGGGTCTCAATTCCAAAATTAGAAAGCTTAGTCCCAGATAATAATCCCCATTTCGAATTTGATTCGATGTCAAACCTTTCCCCTCTCCAAGCCAGAGCAGTTAACAGGTCGCTGCGAATGACCCTGCCAGGGTTGGGGAAGGGTTTGGGGGGAGGGGGTGGCAGTGAAATCCCTTCCTTGCTCTGGTCTGGATAAGCTTTGCCGCTCTTGGAGGCTGGCTGGGGAGCCGTCCTCCGCTGCCCCTCAGCTCCTGGGTCTCCAACGGGTCCACTCCATACAGACTTGCTGTTGAGTCCCTGCTCTTCTGGAAGGACTTAATGGGTGCCCATCTCTTCTCCCTCCCTTGCTTCTGCAGTAAACATCTGAACAGCCTCTGGCTTCCCCGGCTCTGGCCGGGCGCCCACCCCAGCGCGGCTGCTTCTCTGGCCACATCTTTCATCGGTTGGATTGTAGGCAGGAACTAGACCCCAGAATGGAGTCTTGGGCGGGTCACATCTTTTGCATCTTGGCTGCCTCCACAAAAATCCCTCTTATGTCGGAAGAGGGCAGTTCCACCCCGGCCTCTCACGAGAGTGTCCGCACAGGTGGTGCAGTGCCCGGCTGTGCAGCTGCCCGCAGGCCCAGGCTCGGCCCTTCCCGCCCACTGGCCATCACACTCACAGCAAAGAGCCCAAACTACGGGATACGGAAGCCCAGCTGCCTCCCCACTCGGTGTGTGACCTCATGCAGCTGACCTAACTTCTTCAGCGTTCCGTTTTGTCCTCTGCAACCCCCGGGGAGAGCAGTCCGTGTGTCACAGATGGCCCGGTAAACGGGACAACCGTTCACAGAGCGGCGTGCCTGGAACACAGTGAGTGCTCAGTATCATCCTCCCCCTCATCCTCAGCACCACCTCTGGACCCCGCACCTTGGGAGGGGACGGGGAATGGCTAAGAGCATCGGCCGTGGTCCTTGGAAGGAGATCTGGTTAGAACCCAGCTCAAGGTTTGTGACTTCCAGAAAATCACTAACCTGTGAGCCTCAGTTCCCGCAGCTGTGAAATGGAGCTTTCATCAGTCACCTCCTCCCCGCCCCCGTTTTGTCTCTGGGCTGTTGGAGGGATTTATTGAGATAAAAAGTCTCTTAATGTCTCAAGCTGAGGGTTTAGCTTGTAGAGGGCAATTGATAAAGGGAAGGCACTGTATATTCTGTTAGGGATGGAGATAGATTTTCCTGGAGGTTTAGGGAAGTGCCAGTCGTCACCGGTGCCCCTTTAAATCAGTTGCCCGCCCTGACTTATTTGTGCCGCTTTGATCACCAAGGAAACAGTGAAGGGACCCAGATATTCCTGAGAAGCCCTTGATTTATAATTACTGCACCTCGCAGGCAATAATCACTCCACCTCCACCTCTGTCCTGGTCCTGTGTGTTGGAATGCGGCTCTGCGTTGTCAAGAGCTGGGAACTTCAGCCTCCGATTAAGTACAAACAGATGAATATCTCTCCTCTGTGTGTGTGTTTTTTTAGAAGATTTTATTTATCCATTCATAAGAGACAGAGAGAGAGAGAGAGAGCGAGGGAGGCAGAGACACAGGCAGAGGGAGAAGCAGGCTCCATGCAGGGAGCCCGATGGGGGACTTGATCCCAGGACTCCAGGATCACACCCTGGGCCGAAGGCAGGCGCTAAACCACTGAGCCACCCAGGGAATCCTTCTCCTCTGTGTGTGTGTTTTTTTGTTTTTTGTTCCTCTGTGTTTTTGTCCGAGTTTCCAACCAGTCCCGGGGAGCAGGGGAGGGAGGGAGAGACAGCTTGGCGGCCTGCTAATGAGCAGGCTCATTTTCCTTGTCCTCCTCCTGCCATAAGGACGGAAGAATTGGTTTCTGTTTGGCAAGCCAGCATCAATACTGCCAGAGTGATATGAGGAAGAAAACCACCCGAGGCTTTATTAGTCCTCCGGTGGCTTCGGGAAGCCACACAGTGAGGATGGCTGGGGTTGGGTTGTGGCTCCCCTCCCACCTGGCCTCATCCCCACCGTCCCGAGCAGCCCAGGGAGTCAAGCCAGACCCACGACCACAGGTGGAAAGGTCCCTTGGAGGCCAAGCCTATCGCCCACACCTTTGTACACATAGAGAATCTTTTAGGTCTTTTGGAAAGTGGACTCCCCTATGGAAATCTCAAACATAAAACAGATAACGTGGATATGAACAGATAATGTTCTGGTTGAAGTGTGGCTAGTGAGGAAAGGGGAGCCGGAGCCCAGTTTAGGGACGTCCTACACCCCTGGTTGGCCCTTAATGAAAACTCCTTCGAGGAACCCCAGGGTTCTGCAGTACCCCAGTTTGAAAACTCTTGCAGTAAATTTCACTGTCTTGGTTTTCAATACCTGCATTTGGGGAGCAAAATTTGGAGTTTTGGACTCAGGTTCTTCTTCTTTTTTTTTTTTTTTTTAAGATTTTATTTATTTGTTTGAGAGAGAGAGAGAGCACAAGCAGGGGGAGGAGCAGAGGGAGAGGGAGAAGCAGACTGCAGACTCTCTGCTGAGCAGCGAGCCCGATGCGAGGCTCGATCCCAGGACTCCAGGATCATGATCTGAGCTGGAGGCAGACGCTTCACTGACTGAGCCACGCAGGTGCCCCTGGACTTAGGTTTTTTGACCCAATCAGAGATTTGGAATGCTGCTTTGCTGCCCCTGCCGCCAGCATGTGCGCGGGCAATGACTAAGAATGAACAGGCTTCCAAGTGGGTTGAAATCCACTTCTGGGAAGTGGCTTCTCTCTCGCTGGGTATGGTCAGTGTTTCCCCTGGGTGAGTAGTGGGACCAGTGTATGACTGACTGCTTGTCACCCTCTTCTCTGGACCCCGAAGGGGAACAACGCTGGAGGTCTTAGCCCCAGGCCGTTGGGAGCAGCCGTTTGTCTGTTGTCAAGACAATTAACTGAGTCTCCTCACCTGAAAGTAAGGAAAATAACCTGACCTAGGGTTTCTGTGGGATTAAATCGAATCTTTTTTTTTTTTTTTAAAGCAAGAAATTGTTTTTTAAAAAGCAGTAACGACGATGGAGTTCCTACTACATGCTGGGAACTGTATCGGACCGGGTAATCCTGGGGTGCTATTACTGTGCCCATTTTGCAGCTGAAGCAATCAAGACAAGGAGGTTAAATAATTGGTCGAATGTCACACGAAACTCCAACAAAGAGCTAAGTGGGCCTTGAAGAAGCCGTTGGGGCTCTGGCTTCTCCTTTCACCCCTTCACACCACATGCTCCTAACACGTAGCTCAAGCACCATGGAGGCAGGTCAACTTTCTCACTTGATGAAAAGGGAAATTGAGGCCCCAAGAGGCATAGGCTTGATCAGGGTCATTCAGCAAGCCAGTGGTGGAGCTGGTACCTAAACCCAGGCCTCTGGCCTCCCAGCTCAGGGCCTTGCCCTTGGCTGCACTGGGCACCACCAGAGCATCCTTCTGGCGATGTGAGACGAGCTTCAGGCCTTTTCATCGAGAAGATTCCCGAGTCCTAGCTCTCCCGTTGGTGGGGCTGGGCTCTCCCGTCATCGTCATCGGGGATGCTGAGCAGAACCCCTCTTGAGGGGAGAGATGGACCTGTAGGCAGTCCTCAGCTCAGACTTCTCTGTTCTCTTTGAACTTCCCCAAGTTGCAAACCACACAATTAAGGGCGCCTCATAAGCCATCCGTCTTGTCCCACGAAGAGAGAACTGCAGGCTTCCCGAGGCTTCCTCCTCCTCTGGGAGGGGATCAATGCCTTATCTCAGCCGGGCCTGCGAGAGGAGGAGGGAAATGAAAGCACTTAATTAAGGCGCAGAAGAGCGGAAAGGGAACACCACGTCCTGCCTGGCTCCCTGCTCCCCCTTCGCTTCCCGCATCTCCCCTCCTAGGGCAGCAGCGGGCACAGTCCGCAGAGACTGGGCTGCTGGGGGAGCAGAGGAGGAGGTGGCGAAGATGAGAAAAACTCTGGAAGGGCCCCCGCTGTCTGCGCCCCAGCTAGAACTTGCCCCTCCTGAAATTTCCCTACTCTTTCCTGTGCACCCGCCGAGTCCCAGGCAGGCCTGGCCATGGCCGTGACGGGGGCGGCGGATGGTCAGCAGCAAGACCTCCTCCTGAGAAACGTCCTTCTTGGGCCTGAATTTCTAGGACGAAAGTGTATGCATTCAGGTGAGGAAAGCCTCCTTGGCTCCCTCTATGTGACCGTCGTGTTTGTAGAAGGGACCTCCTCTCATGGGCTTGGGGGGAAGACACTGGGCTCCATAATTTACATTTTCCCTCCACATTTCCCCTGGGCAGTGCCCAAAGAACAGTCCTTAGTGCAGCTGGGAAGGTGAGGGCCCACATTAAAAGCATCCACATGCTTGGAAGATCTGTCGCCAGAAGTTTCTGGGACGTTCAGGATCTTCCCCTTGAAGTTCTTCTGTGCTATTCTGTGACCTTGGCTGTCGACATCTGGACATCTCTTCCTCCCTTGGCTCTGCGCTCCTTCTGTCCCGACTGATGTCAAATTGTTGACCCTCACAACCCCTATGGCCTCCAGGCCTACAATGTGGCCCTTGTCTCTGGTTTTTCTAAATGTGGCTTCTGTCACATGGCCATTGTCTACACAGCTCCAAGACAGTGGGAGATACCTTTGATGTTCTGTGACACTGGTGGTGGCCCTGCGTACCCACAGTGGGAGGACGGGCGGGGTGAGAGCCATTCTCCGAGGATCCTGGGCCTGGAGGATCCCCAACGAACCAGCTGCTTTCACGGAGTGGCTGTGTCTCCCCGCCCAGATTCACATGTTGGGGCTAATCCCCAGAGCGATGGCCACTGCAGGTAGAAGGTGGGGCCTTTGGAAGGTGATTAGGTCATGAGGATGCCCTTATAAAACAGACTCCAGAGAGCTCCCTGGCCCCTTCCACCATGCGAGGCCCCAGGGAGAAGATGGCCATCTGTGAACCAGGAAGTGGGCCCTCACCAGACGCTGAAACTGCCGGTGGCTTTGTCTTGGACTTGGTAGCTTCCAGGATTTGTGAGACATGAATGCCTGTTGTTTATTCATTTTTATTTATTTATTTTTAAAGATTTTATTTATTTATTTATTTATTTATGAGAAACACAGAGAGAGAGAGAGAGCAAGGCAGAGACACAGGCAGAGGGAGAAGCAGGCTCCATGCAGGGAGCCCGATGTGGGACTCGATCCCGGGTCCCCAGGATCAGGCCCCGGGCTGAAGGCGGCGCTAAACCACTGAGCCACCCGGGCTGCCCTATTTTTATTTTTTTAATTAAAAAAATTTTAAGTCTTATTTAGAGAGAGAGAGAGAGAGAATCTCAAGCAGACTCCCTGCTGAACAGAGCTCCACACGGGGCTCAACCGTATGACCCTGAGATCATGACCTGATCTGAAATTAAGAGTCGGATGCTTAAGTGACTGAGCCACGCAGGCGCCCCAAATGTCTGTGGTCTATAAGCTCCCCGGCGTGTGCTCCTCTATGACAGCAGCCTAAAGGGACCAGGACGGCAGTCCCCATCCGCCTCTGCCCTGGGGGGCTCGAGGAGGAGGACTGTGTGCAGCATCTCTCCCTGCCTGCTCCGGGGATTCAGGGATGGAAGCTTTCGGGAACGGTGAGCCACCCTGACCACACCTGCAGGACGGGCCCTGTTTCCTCACCTCCCCGTGGCCGGCTGGCTCAGTTCTACAGCCGGTGGGACCAACGCTGGCCTCTCATTGAGAGCAAAATGTTCGGAGATAATTTAATAATTCAATAAATGTTAATTGAGGTAATTGAGGTAACAGGAGGGGGAGTGGAGAGCCGAAGCCACCCTAGGGGACGAGCCATGTCCAGTTCTTAGGTTCACTTGGGCATGTACAGAGCTGTTGTCCCCCGCTGGTCGCCCCCAGGTGTAACTCCAGGGCAGTCCTGGCTGTAATCACCAACCCCGCCACCAGGGTGGTTTCCATCCTGGGCACTAGCTTAGCCTCCCCTCCTCTGGTCTCCCGGGTCTGGGTTTCTCCCCCCGTCCCACGTGGCCTGGCTGCTTCCCGGCAGGCTGGCCAGGGGCCCTGCTGCCCTCTGCCTCTTCTTGCCCGGGGTGCGATCTTGCGGCGGGCATGTCCCGGGCCCTGCTTGCACGTCGCGCCCCAGCCATCGCAGCCACGGCCCGCTTCAGGCAGGTGTGCCCGGCAGCGCCTTGTGCAGCTGGGCCGCATGTCTTTCCCTTTCTGCCCCACTGCCTCCCCGGGGTGCTGGGCCTTGAGGTTCCCGTGGGGACACGCCAGAGCGTCCGTGTATGTCCCACCTGGGAGTGGGGCTCGCTGATGTGCTGGGCCTGACCTGAGGTGGCCTGCAAGAGCCCATTGTTACATGTTGAGAAAATTCCGCCGCTTGAAATCGGCCTCGGTGTTCATACCGTGGGACTCGGTGGACGCAGGGGCCCCTTCCCCACCCACTCAGCCCACCCAGAGCCCATCTAGCATCCCCTCACCCCGACTCCCCGGAATATTTCCCCGAATAAACTACTTGAATGCAAACTCTTATCTCAGACTTTATTTTCGTGCGGCAGGGAGGGGGATGGGGGGTGGGTGGGTGGGAGGAACAGAAGCTAAGACTCTTCCTTTAAGTATAGGCTATATTTGCTTCCTCTGCCCAGAGTGTACCATTTCCGTGCTTTTATTCCTGTGGTTTTTATTCACATGTCTAGCTGGGATTGTACAGAGTCTCCCAAAGCAACGCGTCCTGACTTGCCTTAGAACATCTTCTATAGCGGTGCAAAGGATTTTAAAATATTCAGTTGATTTAGGCAGCGACAAGAACATCTCCTGGCCTGAGCGCCGTCTGCAAGTCTCCTGCTTGTTACAGTAACTTTCCTCTACGATTCATTTCAGTTTCCATTTGCAAATGTAACCGCCACCTGTGTCTTCTCCTCGGTTCTGGATCCTTCCATCATATTCCCATATCCCCGTATCGCAGCTGTCCAGGAGCTTCAAAGCTGGGGGCTCTATCCTCAAACCACTCAGCAGCTCTCCCCCAGACAGGCATTCTGTGTCTTCTTTGGGTTGCCAGTTTCTAACCCAAATCATTTGCCCCCACCTGCCTCCGTCTCTGCCCAGTGATGTGCTGCTGGTCATTGAGTGTGCCTACCCCATGACTCAGTTTCCTGTTTCTGAAAGCAGGTCCCTAGGGGTCGTGTTCAGCTAAACAGGCTGGGTGATGGTTAGAGAGCTTTCTAGATGACTGGGTCACGCACAGTAGCTGTGGGGACTTTCGGTCTTGTCTCCCTGGGGTGGTCACGTCCCAAGAGAAGCAGGTCAGGTCAGGATGGAAGAGGACTGGGCGTTCTTTTCCTCCTCGTCTCTCTACTAAAGGTCGTTACTTCTGGATCATTTTTGCTGTGAAGCTGGCTAAGTACTACCGTCGAACGGACTCAGAGGATGTGTATGATGATATGGAAAATGGTAATACTGGTTTTCATAGACATCATTCCACTTAAACTATATGAACAAAGTTTTTATTTATTTTTTAATTTTTTAAAAAGGTTTTATTTATTTATTCATGAGAGACACAGAGAGAGGCAGAGACACAGGCAGAGGGAGGAGAAGCAGGCTTCCATGCAAGAGCCCGATGTGGGATTCAATCCAGCAACTCCGGAGGCAAAGGCTCAACTGCTGAGCCACCCAGGCATCCCGAACAAAGTTTTTATTTATTTATTTATTTATTTATTTATTTATTTATTTATTTAAAATTTTTATTTTATTTTATTTTTATTTTTTTTATTTTTGAACAAAGTTTTTAAACAGATCCAACATGGCACGAGTTCTTGACCTACAGCATCCCCAAATGTTGGAAAAGAAACCCTTCTCTTCCGGAGTTTACAGAGTTCAGTGATTTTATATGCAACATGCACTGATGCACCAAAGAGTGAAAAGCGTGCACACCAATTTTTTTTTTTTAATCTCTAGAAGTTTTGCTCTAACCATCGGCGCCTTCGATGAAAGTTTCAATATGTAACACCTTCATTAATTTCCAGTTTAGCTTTTGGAACAAGACATGAATTGTGTCACCTTTCATTGCTTGGAAACTTAGACTTGTAGTTAGAGAAGGTTCAGCAAATCACAGATGTGAGTGTGAACAATAAAAGAATGATTTTAGAAAACAAAAAAAAAGGTCATCACTTCTGGGATGGCAGGGAAGCATTTCCTCAAGTCAGTTCTACTAGGTCTACACAGCTCTGTGTGATGTGGGCCCCTGGTCGTCAGTCCTCGGTCAGAGGTGGTAGGAAGGACAGAGAGAAGAGGTCGTGGTCATCGAGATTCTGGGGGAGGCCCAGGGCAGAGAAGAGAAGTGGTCTTGGTCGCCGGAATGACCCTCCATAGCAGCAGCAGGCGGATGCTCTGAGAAGACCCCAGGGGGCTGCCCGGGTGTGGGTACCATCAGAGATCTCCCGGACATCCACACCGGGTGCTCACAAGGAGGTCCTCACGTCCTTGCATCCTGGATGTGGCCCTGGGTTACCAAGTCTGTCATGTTCCATCCCCTGAACTCATGAGGGGGTGGCTCCCTTCCCTTCCTCTCAGGCACCTCCAGCCCATGCGCGGGACTGGCACGGTTTTGCGGAGTCCGCTGTAAGGCCCTGGCAAGGAGAACCCCAGATTGAGCTTCTGAGATACAGTTTCCAGCTGCTTCTTCTCATCAAGACCCAACGTGGTGGGCTCTCCTCTCCCTCCCATTCTCCTGCCTGTTGAGTCCTTAGCTCTCAGGCCCTGTGATAGACACCGACGGTGCACTGCTGGGTGCAGCACACATCGCCCTGCCCTCCTGTGTGTTTCCCAGCCTTCTTTGTGGCGAGGTTGGGGGCACGTGATTGCTTCTAGCCACTGAGATGGAGGCAGAGCTGGCGAGTTATCTCCAGGATGGCCCTTGAGAACACCCCATGAAATAAATCATCCAGCCCCTCTTTGTCTTCCTCCTGTGGCAACAACAGGACCCACGACTTGAGGATGGCAGCGTCGCTTGACAGGGAGCCTGGGTCCCCGAGTCACCCCTGGCAGTCTCAGGGGGGCGGAATTTTAGCTCCCACCCCCTTTGCCCTGGGTGTTATGTCCACGAACAGATGACACACATTCCACGGCAAAAAGGACTTTGCAGGTATAATTCGGGTTACTGATCAGATGACCTGAGATAGGGAGATTATCCTGGATTATCCGGAGAAACCCAGTGTCGCCACACTGGTTCTTAAGAGCAGAAGAGGAAGGCCGGGAGGTGTGGGGAAGGGAAGTCAGAGGTTTGTGGTGCGAGGCGGACTTGATGTGCCATTGCCGGGCGGGCTGGGAGCTCCGTGCAGGCCGTGAGGTCCAGAAGAGACTGCTTCTGAGGCATCTGAGTGTCCGCCCGGGTCTCCCCGAGATGGGTGCTCCCCGCCCCGCCCCGGCCTGAGCTGGGGCCTCCCCGGGAGCGGGGATGCGGTCCGAGAAGAGAAGCCTGGTGGGGAGAAGGGCAGGGCTGTGAGATCACAGAGCAAAGCATCAGCAGAGCTGAAGCCAGAAGCCAGGCCTCCTGACCCCAGGGCCTGGGCTCTCTGCCCCTGCCGGCTGCTCACTAGGTTTGCCCACACGGGTGTGCGTGTGTGCGCATGTGTGAGCCCCAGGCGCACGTGCACGCGGGCTGCACGCGGGCTGCACGCAGGGCTCCTCTTCTCCGGCTCCCAGATCGCCAGGGTTAACACTCGGCTCGGAGCGGAGAGGAGCCGCCGCTCCCCTCTGGTAATTGAAATCAATTTCGCAGCCTTATCTTTAGGAAACCTATACAGTCGGGGCTGTAATCTGGAAGCCTGGGCTCCGGCCAGTTTTAAATGAAAACCCCTCTGCGCAGAGGGGGAGGGAGGGCAGTGCAAGCGGCTCACCTCTTCCCGCGATCTCTCAAGGAGCACACGAGCGTGCAGGTGGTGCCTCTCGTCCTTTCGCTGGGGCCTTGGCTTCTGACTGTGTGAGAACGTGTCGGAAAATGGGGGAGCGCGTACGGGTGCAAGGATGTGTGGGGCGTGGTGGTGCGTGTGCTAGGATGGGGAAGGGGATGTGTGTGCATGGCCGGGCACCCCGGGACGGCCTCCGTTTTGCCTTGATTTTTGCCTCTGAGCCTGTGAGCACCTGATGTGGGAAATGGGAGCCGACGTGTCCTTGAGTGTAAATGCGTGTGTGCCAGGTGCCGGGGGCTTATAAATATGTGCATCAGAGGATGCATATTTATATGTCTCATTTGAGGAGGCATTTCCTGGGGGCCTCACCTCTGACTTCCCCCCGGGGGCACCCGAAGAGCGACTTTTAATGCGTCCAGGAGCCTGACACAACTGCCCCTCCCCTCTCCAAACTGTCCTCATCCTCTGCTTTTCCCCTGTGACCCCAGGGAGGACAGACCTCCAACTTGTCCACCCTGGAGAGGCGTCTGCAGCACCCCCACCCTTCCCCGAGCTTGTCCAGCCCCAATCAGGGCAGCTCCTCCCCAAAGGTTGACGCCGTGTGGGGGGTGAGGGCCTGGCTTGGTGACATCTCAGCCCCCAGACCTGGCCTCCAGGTAGAGGCTCCCTTGCCAACGCTGTGGTATTAGATGCAGAGGTCCACGCAGGCGAGGACAGCTTCCTCCTCGTCCCTCCCCTCCCACCTCCCAGCAAAGGGTCCCCCACCTTCCCTGAATCCCCATGGATTTCTCATTTGAAATCAATCAGCCTTGAAATCCCAGCCAGCGCCTGCAGGGTAATTATGGGGCTGGTAATCAATGCCAGACTCTCGGCTGCCCAGGGTGGGAAAGGCACATGGCCTCTGGGCTCCAGCAAACCCTGGAAGTGGTAGGAACAGCTGGGATGGTGGGGGGGCAGGGGGCCTGGCCTGGAAACAGCCTCCAACTCCGACAGGGGGGAGGTCGGGAAGGGGAGAGTTCTGGGGTTCACGCCTCCCATTCAGAAGGAGGGAGGTTGGCCTTTGGGAAACAGCCTCCAGGAAAGGCCTAGGGGCAGAGGGTGGCTGTGGCTTCAGAGACTACACCGAGGACCTAGGGGAAGCCTGAGGTGGGGTGAGTGTGTATGTGTGGGGGAGTGGTGAGTGTGGCGAGGGCAGCACAGGTGCAAGCTCCATCTCGCCAGGGACAAAGTGGCATCAGCCCGTGAAATGCTGACACCGGGACCTCTGCCCTTCCAACTGAATTCAGTCCCAAGGACGCTCTCTGGGCCCCACGTGCTTCCCAAAGGCTTTGGTAAGTGCCAGCGATGGTGGTGGCGGTGGGTAGAGCGAGAGCGGCCGCGGCACCGGCGACATGGGGAGGTGGGGGGGTGGGCATGGCTGTGGCAGGGCTGGAGGGGATGCCATCGGCGGTCTTGGGGACACCGTGATGGGAGTGACGATTCTATCAGTGGCGATGGCTGAGGTGCTGGTGGCTGTGGTGGGGATAAGTGAGGGGTGGCGATCCTTATAGTGACATGGTGGTGGGGGCGATGGTAACTTTGGAGGAAGGACCCAGAAACAGGGGTGTGGACACAACCCACAGGAGTGGGGTGAGGAGATGGGGTGGGTGCCAGAGGAGGAGGTGAGCCCCGCTGGGGACGGCCGGGCCCAGCTGACTTGAACGGAGTGACCTGCCTGTCGCAGGGGCTGTGTGCTGAGGTGCGGGGGGCTAACAGTAGGTAGAGGGCCACCGATTGGGCAGCACAGGGGTGTTTCAGCCCCTCTATGGCATGAAAGGTGTGAAGGCGAAGCTCAGATCCCAGAGGAACAGCTCAGCTGGAATGAGGACCCCCAGCAGGGAGCCCGACAGGTGATCGAGGGTAAGCAGCAATTTCAAAGGCCAGTGGTGTAGACGCCGGTCTGAGAGTGGGGTGAAAATGTTCCCTGGGCTGGGGGACTTGCCGTATATAGGGCCGGGCATCCCCGATAGCTCCTACCCCGGTGCTCTGGGTTTCACCAGGCTTTGTGCCCTTCGCTACTCCAGAGAAGCTTGCTGTCAAGGTCAGGTCAGCTGTCAAGGACCGGGGTGTCTCCTTGCTGCCCCAAAGACTCCGAACCCAGGGTCCTAGCGGCTGAGGGTGCTACACAGTGTGTGAAAGCCCCAGACTCCTGCCAGGTGGGGTGCCTGGGCTCACATCTGGTTTTGCTTTTGTGGTAGTGCCCTGTGGGGAAGGGCTCAGGCTGTGCAGGCCAACAGCCCACGGTTCACATCCAAGGCCTGTCCCTTCCTACATGTGTGACCTTGGGTAACGTCCTTGACGTGGGCAAGACTGTCTCCTCTCCTGCAAAACGGGGATGGTGCTACCAGCATCCCAGGTTGCTGTGAGGGTCAGGCGGCAGACCCCGAGGTGGCCCCAGTGATGCCACCCTCTTGAAACTCGGGTCCTCGCACCGTCTCCTCCGCTTGGGCAGGACCTGTGCTGGCTTATGACCAATAGAACCATCTTACGGGGAAACCCAGGGGGGCACTCAGGCGTTGAGCGTCTGCCTTCAGCTCAGGGTATGACCCTGGGGTCCTGGGATGGAGTCCGGCATTGGACTCCCTGCAGGGAGCCTGCTTCTCCCTCTCCCTGTGTCTCTGCCTCTCTCTCGGTGTCTCATGAATAAATACATAGAATTTTTTTTTTTTTTTTTTAAGTAGAACCATCTTTTGTAATATAACCTTACAAGGGACATCCCGACACCCTTGTCATAGTCTTTGGTTGGAAGCAAAAGTTGCTTCATCGAAGTCAACAAGGGAGACAGTCTCAGAGCCACACGGGAGGGGTTTGCAGGGGGGGCAAGAGGCGAGGCATGTGGTCAGTGCCTGCCATCCAGGCTGCCAGGTGGCCGCCCCCGCCATGCAGCCCGACCTTCCCCCCCTTCTCTGAGGCCCTGCCTCCCGAGGCTCTCCAGAGGCCACCGTACCCAGAAACGGGAGGCCTCCGGGTGCCCCACGACAAGCCTCAATGCCCACGCTCCGAAACAGCACCTCGGGGGGACCAGTGTCGGGCTTAGGGTGACTCTGTAAATCAGAGCATTTTGATGCATAAAATCTGGAAACGCAAGTCTATGAATTGTAATCGAGCATGACGAAATCTCATCAGCAGAAGTAAATATGAAATTCAAGATGACAGGGAGATGCAGAGATGCGCCCCTGAGTCCCCTCCATCCCCCAGACCCCCAGCCCCCCGGTGCCGGCTCGTAGTGCCACCCTCACATTTACTCTCGCACACAACAGAATAACCCCAGGGCCCTGTGGTGGCCCTGTGGCGTCTTCCCCTTTCTGTCCCACGGGCTCGGGGCGCCTGCGACAGGAGCCAGCTTGCCTTTGCTGTTCCTTTGAGCCTGGACCCCAGGTTGGGAGAGAGCCAGTGACACTGGGCGCTGACTCACGGAACCCTCTGTGTCACTGCCTTTCCCGCCCTGCCTAGAGCTGCGCCACCTGAATTCGAGTCCCAGCTCTGCCGTTTGCCAGCTTTGTGACCTTGGGCAAGTTCCCGGACCTTTCTCTACCTCAGGTTCTTCATCTGTAGGATGGGGACAATCGAGGCACCAACTTACGGGGTTGTTGTGGGGGATCCAAACAAGATATTTGGAACAGCACCTGGCGCTTAGGACAAACCTGTGCCAGCGATGAGTGCCTTCGTCATCTTTCTGGTTCGTGACGTAGCCACAGCTTTGAAGGTCTCAGGGAGGGTAAGCGTTTGGCCTCGGGTCGCACAGCTCATAAGCCGTCGGTCTGAGATCCCAGATCTGTTGCTTTGACGAAGTTTGTCCCGACCACCACACCGTGTCCTCAGTTCCCCGATCGAAGACTGTGGGCTCTGGTCTGCACCCTCAGTTTGGAGGGACACGCCCTCACCTTGTCAGCATCTACTTGTTTTGCAAACCTGGGGTCTCGGCCAGGTTCGTCGCCTACCCGCCTTTGGGCTGAGACCCCTGCCTCCTTGGGCCGCTGGACTGTCTCCACGGGCCTCCTGTTCCTCCTCCCAGAGGGCCCATCCCGACCAGGATGGACTCCTGTGCTGTGGCAGCCTCTAATCCTTACTGTCACCCTCCATGGGGTTTCCCCAAGTGTGTTCTGCTGACTGTGTTTGGGGGAAACATGCATGTGGACCAATAAACTTGGGCAGCACCGATTTAAACCAAGGCAGGTGGGTTTGCTTCTTGCAGGCCTTGTCAGAGCCTTTATTGTGCTAATCTGAAACATCAGATTCCAGGAGGGGGCTGATGGGGGGGAGGCAGGGTTTCACAAACTTACTTGGCCATTGGCAACTTTCTAGCCACCACTGACCCTGGCCCCAGCATCTCCTTGGGCTAATATTCCCTTTAGATAATGTTTGTATAAGACCATGAGGCCCATTGCCTGACAGTAGGGCCATCTGGGTCCCAAGCAGGACCCCCGGTTGGGGGTAGGCAGAGGTGTCTCAGCTTTCTGACCTCCTTTTGGAAAGAAGGGTGACTGTAGGCACACGGCAGGTTGCGGAGGGGATGTGCCAGGGGTGGTCCCCCTCAGGGAACAGGAGTGGCATCCGTCCGTAGAAGGGCTGACCCCGTTTCAGAAGTGAGTCACCAGCGGGCGTGCCTGTGCACGCCCAGACATGCCCGTGTGTGAGCCACTTCCGGTGGTGACTCGGGACCTCCAAGACCTGACACCGTCAGGGGCAGATACTACAGACCCCACCTCGGGAAGCTCCTCCTCCTGAGGTCCTGGTGCTGACGAAGTCCTCGGGCCATTGGAGGAAGTGGTCATAGCGTTGAAGGGGCTCCCGACCCTCGCTGGAGGGATCTGCACCTCCCTCGGGCACAGAACAGCCCCCAGAAGAAGCCTGTTCATGGAGACACACGTAGACATGCACCCTGCACAGTCAGTGGGCACACGAAGCTTAACCTGTGCATACACGGGTATACGCGATGGTACGTGGAACCCTAAGATGGCCTCCCGGGGTCCAGCCCTCTGGGGCACCAGCCCTGTGTGATCTCCTCCTCTTAAGTATGCGTGAGGCCTGTGCATATGGTGGGGTATTGCACCCTGTGACGAGGTCACGTTTTATGGCACCAGTGAAGGGATTTTCCAGATGTGATTAAGGTCCCTAATCAGTTGACTGTGAATTAATACAAAAGGTGGGCCTGGGTGGGCCTGACCTAATCAGGCAAGCCCTTCAATGAAGGTCTAGAGGTAAGAGAGAGATTCTTCTGCTGACCTTGCACAAAGCACGCTGCCGTGAGCTCTACGGCTGTAAGGAAAGACATTCTGCCGACAACCACGTGAACTTGGAAGAGGACTTTCAACCTCAGGTGAAATTGCAGCCCCGGCCAGTGCCTCGTTGCGGCCTTGTGAGACCCTCTGCGGAGGACCAGTGAGCTGTGCCTGAATTCCCAACCCCTGGAAAGGATGAGATAACAATCGGGGGATGTTTTAAGCCAACGAGTTTGTGGTGATTTGTGGCATTGCTGTGCGGCATACGGGATTAATGCGCTCACACTCCATCCAGTGAAGGGACACACATTGACCCCGAAACATCTGTATGTCGTCAGACTCACATATACGCAGACACATAAATGTTCACACTTCTCCACTTTCAGGTACACCGTGCTCACAGGCATTACAAAGGTATTTGTATCCACACACGCATAAACGTGCGTAAGTGTATACACATTCTTAGTACACGCACGCTGCACGTCTGTACCCGCGAACACAGATGCGGGCATGTGAGCCACCTACACATCCGCATTACATACGCACACACGTGCCCATCAAGAGCGATATAAAAATACTTTCTACGTACCAGCCACCGGTCTAAGTTCTTCATACATGTGAACCCACCTAATCGATACCTGCGTAGACACACAGAAGCCCATGGACGGAGATCTCTCTACCACAGAGCTTCTGTAAAATACCACACCACTGCGTGCTACCGGGGCACAAGCGGAGGGCACACTCAGCTGGAGCAGTTTCTCAGGGAGTGTCTGATGCGGTATTTTCCCTCTCCCTACTGCCTGGCAGGTAAGTTAAATCCCTTCATTCCTGGGGACGCTTGGGTAGCTCAGGGGTTGAGCATCTGCCTTCGGCTCAGGGCATGATCCCAGGATCCCGGGATCCCAGGATCGAGTCCCACATCGGGTTCCCTCCATGGAGCCTGTTTCTCCCTCTGCCTGTGTCTCTGCCTCTCTCTCATGGTGTCTCTCGTGAATAAATAAATAAAATCTTAAAAAAAAAAAAAAATCCCTTTATTCCTTTTCCCGGCTGGAGGAGGGGCCCAGAAGTCACCCCCCTGTTCCCACTAGGTGGTGCTAGACTAGCATCTTTGGGTTTGACGGGCAGTCCTGTCAGGCTCTGGGGAGCCGAACTTACATCTTGGTTGAGGAAAGACAGACAGGAGAAAGAGAAAAAACTTCTCCTGGCCACAACAGCCTCATCTCCATCTGTTCCCTTTCTGTCCAAGATAATCCAATAGGTCCCTGGTGCCCTGGGTGACCTTTGGGGCCTTTGCAGCCGGAGGCTTGGGTGACTGTGCTGGGAGGTCTTGGCCTTGCCTACCATCCTGCTGAGGACAACCAGACACCCAAGCCCCTGGTCATCTCTCACCTCAAGACTCTAGTCATTTATTGAATAAACCCTATGCGCCATTTACTGTCACCTAGACACTGTCCTGAGTTCTTTCAAGTATTAACTCATGTAATCCTCATAGCAACTCTATGCAGTAGGTACTCTTATCCTTGCCATTTACAGATGAGGAAACAGAGGCACAGAGACGTTATATAACTTGCCCAGGCTCACACAGCTAGCAAATCGTGGGAAGAGAGGAGAGAGGGCCAGGAATCTTCACCCCATTTTAGAAATGGACAAGCCTGGTAGTCAAACAGTTGGTGGAGGAGCCTGACCTTGAACTCAGAACTCAAACCCAGGGCTCGGCTTTTCTTCCTGGACTGTGGGTTGCATGAAGATGAAAGCTGAGGCTGTCGCTGAGTGGGGTGCTGTGACAGGAGCAGAAGAAAGCTTTCCTTACAGGCCCCAGTGACCCCCCACTAGGGCTCTGGCGTCCAGGAGGCAACTTCCTGACCGAGAAGGGCTCTCTTTTGGAATTTCATGTGGCATGAAAGGTAAGGCCAGTTCCCAGCTAATGCCCGGCTGCGGGTGAGTCTATAGACTCAGACGCTGGAACGGGCCTTTTACAAGATACACAACCCATTCTACACTCAATTGCGTCCCATAAATCAGGTTAACCTTTTCAATGCAGCTCGGAGAAAATTAATTACTCATATCGGAGCACATGACCTTTTTCCTGGGCAGGATGAGCCGAGCTGCTCCTAAGCGCTGGGCATCCTGTTCTCTTCACTGCAGCATCCCGGCCATTAGGGATCCACCAGCCGCCCAAGCGTCCAACCACGGACAGCTTCCCAGGGGTGACCACGTAGGGCCACTCAGTGCCCCTCCTAGTAGCTGGGTCCTTCACATTGACCTGTTGGGGCCAATGATGGGGAAGGAGAACCACCCCAAACCTTCTTGCAAGTCCTTGCTTGGCTGGGCAGGGGGAGGGAAGAAAGGAAGGAAGGAAGGAAGGAAGGAAGGAAGGAAGGAAGGAAGGAAGGGGAAGGGAAGGAAGGGAGAAGAATTTAAGGATTCTATATTCTTTGCTGGGGAGAGTTTTTCTAGCCAAAGAGAACCCCCCGGTGGGATCAGATGGTAAGTGTCCCACTCAGGGAATATCCTAGGCCTTACCCCATACTCTGACACTATCCAACCAGCTCGTCAACATCATACCAGTTGACCATCTGACCATCCAAGCAACCCGAACCAACAATCCAATGACCCATTCACCACCCACCTAACCAACCAGTAGACAACCATGCAAAATTCAGTTTATACTGAATTCTTACTTTGTGCGGCCCCAGGGTATACGGGTGAAAAAGAGGACATCAGTCCTGCCCTCCAGAGGCTTATGGTCTCATTGGAGATACAAGATTTGAAGCAGGGAACAAGGCAGCACAGGACTATTGAGTATGTATGTGAGGATGGGCTCTGGATGAATCTTGGAGCTTTCTGTCCTTGTAGGAGTTGGTGAGTGTGTTTATTTTTTTTTAGTGCTTGCAATTATCAACTGCTGGCAACAGGGGGCAGGCAGCTCCTTGTCCAAAAAATGGGTACAAAAAGACCCACCTTACAGGGAGGCTGTGAGAATGAGTGAGATGGTGGCCGCAGAGTGCTGGGCACAGTACCCAGCATAGAGTAAGTGCTCATTAAATATCAGCTATAATAATTCTTTCTGTCAGCTTCCACTATGATTTCCGGCATACCGGTGATTCCAGTTCCTTTTTTTTTTTTTTAAGATTTTATTTATTTATTCATGAGAGACACAGACAGAGAGGCAAAGGCAGAGGGAGAAGCAGGCTCCCAGTGGGGAGCCCGATATGGGACTCGATCTCAGGACCCCAGGATCATGCCCAGAGCCAAAGGCAGACAGACGCTTAACTGCTGAGCCACCCAGGTGGTCCCTCCAGTGACCCCAGTTCTTAACCTGAGGCTGGAGAGATCACGTGCGTTGGGGATACACTGAATGTGTGTGCCAACCAGCTTGCCTTTAGGGATTCTGAGACCAGGAGGCCTTCGTTATGTTTTGGAGATAAAATGGTGGAGGGGCCCCGAATGATGTGTTTGTGCTCCTGACCATGGGCAGGACCCAGAGTCTCTCACTGTCCTTGCTTCAAAGGAAGGACATTCAGTGAGGCCCCTGGTGGCTCAGTTGGTTATGCATCTGATTCTTGGTTTCAGCTCAGGTTGTGATCCTGGGATCCTGGGATCGAGCCCCTCATCGGGCTTTCTGCTCAGCGTGGAGTCTGATTCTCCCTCCCTCTGCCCCTCCTCCCACTTGCACACACACACTTTCTTCCTAAAATAAATAATTTGTTTTTTTTAAAGGAAGGATATTGGGTGATTGGGTTGTGAATGCAAGAAGCCTTACTTCCCATTCCCCCCACCCCTGTCCCTGCAGCTCAGCGCTCCGGGTGCTGCCAAAAGGATCCCCCGCCCAGGGGGCACACTGGTGTCCATACATGCACCGCTCTCTGCAGCCCCAATCTGGGCGAGTCCTTAGATGGTGACATGCAGGAGGGTGGGGCCAGGATGGGTGGAAGCGAGAATGAAGCCAGGAAGAGGTGACTCTGGCAGCAGAGGCTCGGTGGGGTGGAGGTGACCACTGCATAGAGGGGCAGGCGGGAGGGTGGGGCTGCTGGGGGCGAGTCCAATCCACTAAGCTGGGGTTTGGTGAGCTGTGGAGGGTGCAGGGTACAGATCCAGTCGGAAACGCAAGGTGCTCTTGGGGAAGAGGCTTGTCATGCGGGCTACCCCAGGTCCCACCGTCAGCTTGCACATCACCTCGTGTGGAGGGCTCCCACGCGGACCGACCGTCGGTATCAGTCAGGCTGCCCTCCTGTAACAAAATCCCACAGGCCGCGCGGCTCAAACGACAGAAATTATTCCCTCTCAGCTCTGGAGGCTAGAAGGCCACAGTTTGTAGCCAATGTGGTTGCCGGTGAGGATGTTCTTCTTGGCTTGCAGGCCGTCACCTTCCACTGTGTCCTCCTGTGGCCGTTCCTGGGTGCGAGCGCGGAGAGCGAGCCAGACGCACGTCTGACCTCCCAGGGACGCTACTCCTGTCAGATGAGGGCCCACCCTTAAGACTTGATTAACCTTCATTCCTCCTGTCTCCACCTATAGCCCCGCTGGGGGATAGGGCTCCAACATGCGAGTTTGGGGGAGCACAGAGCACCCCTGTCATTGCATTTTTGAGTTCCAGACCTGCCCGTCCAGGCCCAGCAGGACTGCTTAGCTGGAGGGGTGAGCAGGGCTGGGCAGGGAGGGGCCGTGCCTCAGGCGCTGCTGTCTAGCCCACCTTCTTCCGCAGCTGGGGAAAGAATCGCTCCCCCCACCAGCGTCTAGGGGTCGGTGGTGAGCAGGCTCCTGGGAACAGAGAGGGAGGGACACCGTTCATGTCTGCTTCTCCCCCAGCTCCCCCAGGGGGACAGCTGTACTATACTCCAGGCAGGGGCAGGGGGAGCCGGGCTGGGGGGAAGTGGGGCGGGGGCAGGGGAGAAGTGGGGTGGGAGCAGGGGGGAGTGGGGCAGGGGCAGGGGGGAAGCAGGGTGGGGGCAGGCTGCGGTCCTCCTGAGCTCCAGCCCTTACCTGGGAGCCCTTAGACTGGACCTGGTGACGTGGCTGTGACCATGACTGTGTGCCAGGTGTGTGTCTAAGCGCATGCACACACAGGCACACACACGTGTGTACGTGGCATGTAGGCGTGTGCATGCATGCTGCAGACACGTGTGTGCACAGTCTGGGTACACTGCTGCGTGTGTGGAGCCTGCCATGACGGTGCCCTGTTGTGAGCTGTCACCGCCGCCACTGCCGCTCCGCCTGCTCAGCCCGGGGCGGCTCCAGATGTCGTCCCAATATTCCTCACCCACTGCGGAAAATCAAACAAACAAATGAAAAATTAACGCCGCTGTTAGCTGGGGATGCCCCGGAGCTGCCGAAGCCGCCTCTAGCCAGGCGAGCTGGAGCAGATGGCGAGGCCTCCAGGGCCTACCTCGCACCTTGGCACTGGTGTAGACATGACCCCATGACTGCTGGGGGGTTGGCGGGAGGCAGGCTGCTGTGGGCCGGGCCTCATGTGAGCACAGGAGGCTGTAGGGCCTTCAGAGGACTGTCCGTCTCTCCTACCCACCCCTTCACCCCAAGAGTCCCCCAGCTGTGTGACCCGGGGCAGGAGGGCAGGGGACAGTCGGAGGCCATGCACATGCCTCGGGCTCCTGGTATACAGTAGGCGTTCACGAAATGCTGTCAATCGAACTTCACATACGTGTACAATGGCCTTTGACAGAGCAGGAAACTGAGGCTCAGGGGCCCGAGGCCTTGCAGCTTCGGAGCTGAAGCCCTGGGATCCAGGCTTTTCCCTGATGCTCTCCTAGATGCACGGTGGTTTCTGGAGTGTGACGGGCACGGGGGTGGGGTGAGAGTCTCGCTGGGCCTAGAGATTTACTTGACTAACACAGTGGGGTGGGTACAACGTTCTGGAACTTCCAAGCCTCGGCCTTGCAGCTTTCCATTGTCCCCGGAAGCTCTGCGCCCCAGGAGGGGAGTCTGACGCCCTGAGACTGTCCTGCTGGAGACGGTAGATGTTCCAGGAGGTAGTTTGGGCAGGGCCCTCCCTTCCTCATCCCTGCTAAGGTACCACATGTGCCAGGGAAGCCCCCAGGGCCCCCTCTAGGCGGCCCCGTCCTCCAGCCCAACATCCCTGCTTTTGGTCACACTTCACCGGCTCTCATGCATGCACGTCCCTTTGTTTCTTTCCAAGAAGATTTTATTCATTTACTTATCGAGAGAGAGAGACAGAGAGAGACAGAGAGAGAGCGCTCACGCAGGGGAAGAGAACCCCAAGCCAACTCTGCGCTGAGCACAGAGCATGACATTGGACTCGACCCCACGTCCCCGAGATCATGACCTAAGCTGAGATCAAGAGCCGGACGCTCAACCTACAGGGCGTCCCGGGCGCTGCCCACAGGTCCCTTCGGTGCCAGTGCCCCAGTGGCGGAGTCCTGCACATACCCTGTTCCCGTTCTCTGGGGCGAGGAGTGCTCGGATCCCGGGAGGTGACAATGGCTGCTCATTATCCAGCCAGTTTCATTGTTGGTGGGATTCTCTCATCTGAATTCCTCCCCAAGAATCAGGGCGATTTTATATGGAAATGCAGACAGGAGCACGCAAGTGGCAATGGCTGGGTGGGGGGTGGCGAGGAACAGGGGGCAGGTCCACTGAGCGGGTCCTGTCCGCCCTTGGTCAGGCTTCTCACACCTGCTGCAGCCTCAACCCCCAGTGCGGGAACTGGGGCGAACTGGGCTGGCGGGCAGAAGGCTAAGAGACGGGGTGCAGAGAGAGCTGGAAGGGACTAGAAATCTTTGCGGGAGGCTTGTGAGGAGACTCCGAACCAAGAGCTGAGAAGGATTGTCCCGGCCTGGGGCTCCGACCCCATGTCGCCTGAAGCCTGGCTGTGCAGGTACGAGTGTGCGCGGGTGGGGGGGCAGGAGGGAGGCTGCGTCAGGTGTGCCCTCTTGTCTGCGCGTGACGGTGCCTACGGCCAGGAGGCGATGCGAGCTGGCGTCTGTGCATTGTGATAACCGGTGTGGGTGGCCGGCCACCTGTGTGGCAGTGCCTGGCTGCACGCGCAGGTGGTCCCCGTGGGTGACTTCCCACGTCTGCGTGTGTGCACACCTGTGCGTGAGTGGGCCGGGGGAGCCAGCGTGCAGCTGGGGGTGCAAGTTTGCTGTGGGTGCCGCTGCAGGTGGGCGTAGTGTGCGCGTCACCAGGCACCTGGGCGGGACCGCTGGTGCGTGCCTGAGGGGGAGGCCGTGTCCCTGTTGGGCCGGGAGGTGGGGGGGTGGGTGTTCACCTGCAGCCGGAGGCCATCGCTGATGTCAGGCCCTCCTGTGCTCCATGGGAGTCATTTGGAACAGAATCCCTGAGCGTCGGTGTCGTGGACAGAGAGAGGAACGAGGCAGGCAGAGGCCCTGAGCTCCTGGAGCTAAAAGTCACAGGGCGAGGGCAGAGAGGAGGCAAATTATCATCCTAATAATCACGTCATCATGATTTTGGGTAGTTGCTCTGAAGGCAAAAAAGCCGGGGTTGTGTAAGACCCACGTTAGGCTCCTCGTTTAGCCTGGGGGTCAAGGTTAGGCGGGGGGAGCATCTCCTAGGAAGCGACATTTAGGCTGAGGCCTCAAGAGTGAGTGGGAGCTGGCGAGGCAAAGGG
The DNA here is from genome assembly GCF_053574225.1 of Canis aureus. NCBI lineage: Eukaryota > Metazoa > Chordata > Mammalia > Carnivora > Canidae > Canis > Canis aureus. The sequence continues at coordinate 12,347,264 of NC_135623.1, read as the reverse complement.
GTAGGGGGGATGGGCCTGGGGGGAAGGGTGTGCAGCCAGAGGGAACTGCGCATGCGAAGACTCTGACAGGGTGAGTTCCTTGGAGAAGTAGCAAGAAGGCCCGGATGGGGGTGCATGGACGAGGAGGCTGGGAAAGCAGCAGGCACCGGGTCTCTGAGGACTTCTGGGCCGTGGGGAGGGCTTTAGACTTTATCCTATAAACCATGCTGACGGGATGGTGCCTGCCTTGGGGACCCGACTGTCAGGCTGCAAAGAGTGGCTGCGGGGAAACTGGAGGGGGTGCCTGGCGTGGGAGGCAAGAGGGCTGGCAGTGGGGGGAAGTGGGGGCTCCAAGGAGGAGCGGGAGGCTAGGGGGAGGTGAGGGCCGGCAGGGGATGGTGGGGGTGATGGGGGCCGGAGGGGCGGGGAGCGCTGGCGCCTGAGGAGAAGGTGCAGGTGCAGCAGGGGCACCCGGGGAGGAGGGCCTCCAAGTTCCAGGGGACATGTTGGGTTAGGGATGCTTGTGAGCCCCGGGGGTGCAAAGGTCCAGGCTGGACAGTGGTGGATAAAAGCCCGGAGGCATCTGTGAGAGCGGACGCCAGGCCCAGGAGGAGGAGCAGCTGGGGTGAGCGGATCTGGGGTGACGGGGTGCCTTTCTTTGCCTTGGTGGCAAAGTCCACAGAGCAGGGGACAGCCGAGTGCAGTGCTTGAGGTCGCAGACCCTGCCTCTGGGCATCCACCCGCCAGGTGCAAACGCGGGGCCTCGAATAGGTGTCTGTCGGCCGGTTCGGTCTCAGTGGCCGAAAAGTGGAAGCCCCCCTGCAGGTCCCTCCGCGGGTGAATGGGTAAACTGAGTCAGCGTGGCCATACCACGGAATATCATCCCGCCTCGGGAAGGGATCGAATCCTGACACAGGCCACAGTGCGGCGGACCCTGAGGCCATGATACCGGGTGGGAGTCAGCCCGGAGAGAGTGGAGCAGGGGCGGGGGGAGGGAAGCGGCGGAGCAGGTGGGCCTGGGAAGACGGAAGGGCCTGGGGGTGGAGGGGGCCGGTGGCCGCAGGGCAGTGGGAAGGCGCTGCTATTCAACTGTCCACTTCAAACTGGCTACAACCGTCACTCCTACGTTTTGTGTATTTTACCAAAATTAAGCAGAGGTCCTAGGGGCGCTGGGGTGGCCCAGGCGGTTAAGTGCCTGATTTGGGCTGTCATGATCCTGGGGTCCTGGGATCCGGTCCCGCGTCGGGCTCCCTGCTCGGCGGGGAGTCTGCTTCTCCCTCTCCTGTTGCCCCTCTTCCCACCCCCCTGTTTGTGCTCATGTTCTCTCTCTCTCTATCTCTCTCTCCCAAATAAATACATAAAGTCTTAAAAAAAAAAAAGTCGTAGACTCCAGAGCCAGCAGGACTGCAGAGTTTGAACCCCAGCCCGCTGACTTCCAAGCTGTGTGGCTCCTGGCAAGTTGCGGAGCCTCTCTGTGATTCAGTTCCCTCATTTGTAAAATGCGTATCATGGTCATACCCGTCCAGAGGGCTGTTGAGGGGATTAAACGAGTTAATAGGTGTGACGGGCTATGACACAGTCACACTTTGTGTAGTTGTTATTGTGTCCAGCGGCCACAGGCCAGATCCTGGGCGATGGGAGCTCTTGGTCAAGAGCCTAGGAAGCTGGGCCGCGGCCTTGGTGTGGGTGGGAGGGACCGGACTTGCCTCTGTGCCCAGCTCCTGTGGTCGCTCAGGCCTGTGATTGAGAGGAGCTCCCTGGGCCCCGTGGGGTGGGCCAGAGCGAACCCAGGGGGAGAGGGAGAAGGGAAGGGGGTCTCGTGGGGAGACAGGATGGCTCAGCCCAGGGACCTTGTGCCGCTGCTTGCAGAGCCTCCCGCCAGACCGGGGTTTGAATGAGCTTCTGTGGAGGGAACAGCATGAGCCAGGATTTTTCTAGAGAAACAGAACTGGTGGGACGCATCTATGTGTTTGTATACCCACGCTGTGTGAGAAGCAATTGGCTTGCACGATTATGGAGACTGTCACGTTCACTTGTGCAGTGTGGGCCAGCAGGCCAGACCCCTGGGACACCCGGTGGTACAGTTTCAGTTCCAAGGCTGTCTGCTGGGAGTTTCCCCTGGCACCGAGGAGGTCAGTTTTTTTTTTGTTGTTGTTGTTGTTGTTGTTGCTATTCTAGTCAATTCTTCAACTGATTGGGTGAGGCCCACCCAGACTACTGAGGATAATCTGCTTTACTTAAGTCCACAGATTGAAATGTTAATCTCATCCACAAACATCTACACAGAAACATCCAGAAAAGTGTTTGCTTGAACAGCCATATGGGCACCCCGTGGGCACAGCCAAGGTGACACATGAAATCAGCCAACGTGGGAACTGACTTCCCCATGGCCGGGGACATATGGGACCGCTCGGTAGGCCCCTCTGCATCCTGTTGGCCACTCTTTGATCCATTTTCCACAAAGAACCGAGGCAACCTCTCCAAATGCAGGGCTGATTGTGCTGCCCCCCTTTGCTCTGGGAATAGATATTACCTGGTTATGATTCCTTACAACACACCTCCGGCTCTTTGCCAGTTCACCTGCCCATCGGCTTGTGCTCCGCCTTGCTCTCTGCGCTCGGCCACATTGGGCTTCAGCATGTTCCTTCCATCTTTGAAGACGCTGGTTCTGACTTTTGGAGAGGGTCCCCCACCCCTTACCCAGAACTCGTGACTCCCCTGTTCTCACAAGCTACCATCACTCATCTCTTCTGCCTCTGGGTCGGGCCTTGGGCCACACATGGGGATGGTCAGGTGGCTTAGACGGGGGCCAGGAGTGAAGACAGAATGGACACGGCACTGGGGGAGCACGGAAGTATGGGGGAGGGAACACGTCTGATCCCCCCACCCTGCTTCCCCCAATGGGAATCTGGTTTGGCTAAATTTAGGATGCTGGATCCCCTTTACCAGCGACAGGGAGGCCAGGCCATCACTCAGCTCGTCCTTAATGGTGGGAGCAAAAGCTGAGCCTGGCCGCGTGGGTGTTGGGGGCTGGCTTTGTGGGATGTTAGCTCCCCACCACCTCCATCAGCATTTCTCCTCCAGAGTGGCATGGAATACAATAGGAAATAAGAACAATGGATTTGTCACTCAAAGGTGACTTTAAGACAGGTCCCCTGGGTCACCCGGGTGGCTCAGTCGGTTAAGCATCTGACTCTTGATTTTGGCTCAGATCCCAATATCAGGGTGGTGAGATGGAGCCCCCCCCCCCAATCAGGCTCCTGTTTCACGATCTCTCTGTTTCCCTTTCCTGCTGTCCCTCTCCCCATCCCTCTCTTAAAAAAAAAAAAAAAAAGACAAGTCCCTCAGCCATGTCTTTTGGGTTGTGAACCCCAAGCCCATAGAGTGATTCTGAAATCAAGACTGCAAGCAGGCATTAAGCCTCCCTCTCTTTTCACACGACTCCGGAGTCTCTGCTGCTCTGGGGTCGGCACTGTCCGAGGCCTCTAGTGCCAAATAACAAACGACCCTAAGACTGGGCGGCCTTAAGCTGTCTCCTGGTCTCTACGGCCCATGGACTCTGGAGCGGCTTAGCTGGCCTGGCTCTGGGTCAGGGTCTCTGTCAAGGGGCTGCTGTGATCCGGAAGCTCGAGTGGGGCCGGATGGCGGCTGGCGCTCCTGGGGCGGTGCGCTCACCATGCTGTGCGCGGGAGGCCCCAGTGTCTCCCCGGCTGTCGGTACGAGGTCTTGGTTTCCTCCCCGGGAGCCTCTGTGCGTGGCTGCCTGCGTGTTCTCGGGACACGGCCGTTAACTCCTCCTGGATGAACGCGTCAAGACCAGATGAGCAAGGGGATGCTGCTGTGCCTTCATGACTTGGTCTCTGAGCACCGTCACCTTTGCTTTGTTCTGTGCATTATAAGGAAGTGACCAAGCCCAGCCCCACTCGGGGGCGGGCAGGTGGCGTGTGTGTGCGGTCTAGGTTCCATCTAATTCCACAGTCACTAATGGTGATAAGGTTTGGATTTAGGGATGTGGCCAGGGATTATGCCCTAAAGGACACCAGACACTGACCCAGCTAACAATAAGGGGTATTTGGTAGTTGTTACTCCTTGGGTGTAGGACTCGAGGAGGAGGGATAATTAGCAGAACAACATGCAGGCATCCCTGGACTCTCCAGTCAAATGCTACCTCCTACACTAACTAACTCAGAACTTCATCCAGAACATTCAGAATTCTAATAAGAGTGACTAACGCCTCCTGGGTGAGATGGATGGAGAGAACGAGGGAGGGCTTCCAAGGAAAGAACACTGTAACACTGGGTTTTGAAGGATGAATAGGAGTTCTTTTAGATTTTATTTATTTATTCATGAGAGACACAGAGAGAGGCAGAGACACAGGCAGAGGGAGAAGCAGGCTCCCTGCGGGGAGCCCGATGGGGGACTCGATCCCAGGACCCCGGGATCACGCCCTGAGCTGAAGGCTCAGGGGTGATGCTCAACTGCTGAGCCATCCAGGTGTCCCTGAATAGGAGTTCGTTGAGGAAGATGATTCAGGACAAAAGTGCAACAGAGCAGAATAAGCAGGCTTTGAAGTCAGGATGAAAGAGGTTCAAATCCCAGCTCAGTGTCTAGTTGTGTGAGCTCTAGCAGGTCGGGGCCTCTCTTTCTGCTTTTCTCCCCCTTATAAATTAGGGCTCACGAGGCAAAACCGTTCCAGGGTTGTTGTAAAGACTGGAGATAATCCCCGGGGGGTGCTTGGCGGGCTGCAGGCGTGGGATAAGTGGCAAGAACTCTTGTTTGCGGGCATCCGGGAGGGGGCAAAGGGGTGAGACCCCACGGGGCCTGCACGCCGTGTTTGGAGCCCCGAGGGAAGTCCTGCAAGCTCTGTCCTGTTCTTGGGGTTTTAGTTCTTCTCCATCTCTTGTTCTGGCCCAGTCCGGGTCGCCGTACTCCCTGACTCAACCGGGTTGACACCTGGAAGAGCCGGGTCCCGCTGGGCTCAGCCCTGAGGCTGTGCTGGGTGAGCGGGCCAGGGGCGGGGGCCCTCTGGGTCACCCCACCTGCAGTTTTCAGGTCGGCTCCATGGGCTTGGACCTGAAGCAGACGGAGCCGCAGAGCTGCAGAGGTGAGTTCGGTCCGAGGGGTCGCCCCGCAGCCCCTGGCCGCCCGCCCTGTCCACCTGCCCTCGGGGCCCGGGGCAAGGTCAGTGCATTACGCGTGTCGCAGGCAGGGCGGGTGGACAGGGGTGAGGCAGGCAGTGGGGGAGACACTGGCCGGGTGTGCAGGGCGGACCTGGGCTGACTCAGCCTCGACTTCCCCCTCTGGCTTCACGTGCCCCGGGGAGCCACTGGGCCTTTCCTGCCACTGGCCCCTGGGTCTCGGAGGGACAAAATGGGAAGGGTTGGAAACTCTGTTCCTTAGGCTTCATGCGATGTTTTGGGTCACATGGCATCACTACCCGAAGCCTCCAGAGGACCTCACTGCGTTTGGTCTCTTCCTGGGGGGGGAGGGGGGCGAGGCGGGATGTTCATGGGAGAGGGGCCTGGAGGTCTGAGTGGGGATCGCAGCTCTCCCCGGGTGGGCTCAGGTGCATCGCTTCACCTCTCTGGGCCTCAGTTTCCTCCTCTGTTAAATGGGGGTCCTGGGCTGTCAGGGTCGGGCAGGCCTCAATGGTCTCACGGCCGCCGATTAGCTGTGACCGCTGCATGGGGACAGGTCATCAAGGGGCGGGTGGGGATCTCCATTCTCGCTCGAATACTGGGAGGGTTTTAATCCTCTTTGGTGTGATAGGCCCTTTGCCTCTGGGGTGGGATCTGGAGTCTTTGGTGTGTCCCTGCCAGGCCCTTATTCCTTCAAGCCCCGTGACTGCAGGAGCCCCGAGATTGCAACCTGGTGCCTTCCCAGGCAGAGGTTGTCAAAGTGTGGCCCTCGGACCCGCAGCAAGAGCAGCATCACCAGGGAGGGTGTTAGAAATGCAAATTCTCAGGCTCCATTCCAGACTTTTGAATCAAACTCAGGGGTGTGCCCAGCCCTCTGGGCCCTCCCGATATTGGGGCCCTTCGAGAAGCCCTGCTCAGAGGCGCTGTGGTGCCCCCTCCCACTGGCCACCCCACCCCGCCTTGGATAGGGCGGTGGAGGGGAGGCTGCAAGCCCTGTACCGAGTCTCTCTGCTGCAGGGGCAACTCTCCTCTGACTGTACCTCAAGATATCCCTGAACCTCACTGGTGGGACTGATGCCAGGGTATTTGTTTTGTTTTTTAAGATTTTATTTATTTGTTCATGAGAGACACAGAGGCAGAGACGCAGGCAGAGGGAGAAGCAGGCTCCCTGCGGGGAGCCCAGTGGGGGACCCGATCCCAGGACCCCGGGATCACACCCTGGACCGAAGGCAGATGCTCAACAGCTGAGCCACCGAGGTGCCCCCATCCTCCCTTTTTTAAAGTGATGCCAGGGTATTTGAATAGCTCATTAGCTCTGCTCTGGGCTTCAATCCCTCTTAATTAGTTTTGCAAAAGATATTCATTAAAAAAAAAAAAACCTCATTACAAATCAAACACAGGTCCTCAGAAGTTTGGGGATGAGGGGGTAGGGGAGTGGGCCTGTGTGCTCCTGTGAGCCTGTGAGGCCGTGGGGTTCAGCAGATGGGAAGGCCTGTGTCCGGAAGTGGAGGAGCACATTTGAGTGGACATTGTGCCCGTGTGTCGTCGTCGTTTACCCACAGACAAGTCCACTTCACTCCAGCGGCCCCCACGAAGCGGACCCTTGGCCCCCTCTTTATAGTCATTGTTCCTACGGGGCCTGCATGGCAGGGAAACATACCCCCCACCCCACAGCTCTCCTGGTGGGTTTGCTCCCCTGGTGCGCCCAGCTCTGGGCTCCAGCGGCAAGGACGGCCCGTTAAGGCCTGTTCCAGCCGACTTTGCCGCCAGGGGAGGGGCCAGCAGTCCAGTCTGAGGACTCAGAGAGGCTGCTGGGTGTTCTCTACTTAACGTGGGCAGTCGCCCGATGCCTGAAGCCCCAGCCTCGGCGGGCATCCTCTGCCCCCGGGGGCTAGAGGTCCTTAAGCCTCCCACCCGGGGAGTCAGCCAGCAGCAGGGCTGCCTGCCCGTGGGGGTGGGGGTGTCCTGGGATGCTTAGGGGGTCCTCTCCTGCCCCCTCCTACCCTGTCCTCGGTTCCCCACTGCAGTGCTCGCTGTGAGCATCCCCTTGCGGAGCCGAGTAAATTTATGGCATAATCCTGCATGGAAATGCATGGAAATGCTGCCAATTACCATCAAGCCAAGAGAGAGGCTGCATCCCCGACACCCTCCGCGGCCTGCTGTCTGTTGGCTCGCAGCCTCCCAGAAACCACAGGGGGCAAGGGGCCAGCCAGGATGGGCCAGGCTGGCCGAGTGGGGCCATTCGTAGGAAACCCTTTATTGGACTCACCTGGCCTTGAAGGTTTGCAGCAGAAGCGGCGCCTTGGTGGTAAAACCTGAGCAAACGGGGGAAATGTCATTCCCTGAGTCTCCGCAAAGCCGACAGCTGATGGGATTTATCTAACTGAGATCAGTTCATCAAACTTGGGCAGAGCCGAGCCGCGGGAAGACGGGGAAAAGCTGATACAATCGCGGCTGCTTAAAATGCAAAGGCTCATCGAGGTTTTGGGAACACTGTAAGGAGAATCTCAGGGAAGCCGGGGTGGGGGGGGTGGGGGGGAGCATTTAGCAGGCTCTGAGGTGGAGCTGGGGGACGGAAGGGGGCGAGGGGCTGCTCCGGGCGGGGGGGTGGGCGGCAGGGAGCGCGGAGCTTGCTGTCTCTGCTCTTACTCTTCTCCACCAAGGCCAAGGGACTAATGAGGCCTACGGTGTGCAGAGCCAGGACTAGCTCTGGGGCCTGGGACCCCACCCCTGGGAGCCTCACAGTTCAGTGGGGGAGGGAGGTGGGCAGAGAGGGGCAACCTGTGACCTGACACCCCACTGAGTAGGGTCTTTATCAGAGGCTCCAGGTGCTGCTAAGAGAACAAGGTGGGAGCACATCGTGGTGAAGCCCTCATGTCCCGGAGTCGGTGGGGCTGGCTTCCGACCCCTGTCTCACCTGCTGTTAACTGGCTGTGTGGCCTTGGGCGCGTCGCTTAACCTCCTGAGCCTCGCTGTCTTCATCCGTGGGATGGCTGTAACTCGTCCTACCTCGCCGGCACGGGGGAGGATGGCTGACCCACCGGATATAAAGCCCTTTGCACTGGGCTTGGCGTGGAGGGAGCGCTCAGAAGTGGAGCTGGCGTCCAGCGGGAGGGCCTGGGACGCCTCTGAGAGGAGGCGGGGACGCCAGTTCGGCCTTGAAGGATGGGGAAGACTTCAGCCGGTGGCAGGGACAAGGGGATGCCCTGTATCTGTGAAGAGAGGCCTAGCCGGCTGTCTGCCCGTTGCTGTGCCCCCCACCTCCCCACCCCGGGCTCTCCTAGGGGCAGGGGCGGTGGGCGCTTGTCTCATCGAGCAGCTTCCCTAGCCCCTGCCACCCCGCCAGGGCCCCCGTATTGCTCCCCTTCCCCGCTGAGATGCGCTTGGCAGGGACCAATTTCCTGCCATCAGTCAGGAGCTGTGGCATCTGCAGGACTGCGGAGCCCGAGGGCTTGGTCCTGCCCCCCTTCTCCCAGCTGCCATCTATTCCTTAGGTCCGTCTGCCCCTCCCTCTGTCTGGGGTTCCAGCACAGTTAGGATGCAGGAGAAACAGGAGTCTGGGTCCTGGGGTGGGGGTGCGGGGGGGCCAGGGCCGCGGCTGCATGGGGTCGGGCACGGGGAGGAGGAGGTGACAACGTACTGAGGCTGCCGGTTAAAAGCATATTGAGTTGTGCGTGGGTGGACCCCCCAGCCCCTGGAGCAGGTCCTCCGTATCCTGGACTCCTTCAACTCGGTGGTTCGGGGTAATTCAGAGCAGGAACGTGGGGGCTCGTGGCAGACTCCAGCCGCAATGGGAAACTGAGGCAGCAGCTCAGCGGCCCCGGAGTGGAGTGAGTGGAGGCTGAGTCCCAGGCAGCACCGAGGCCCAGGCCCCCGTCCCCTGCCCCGTCCCCTGGGCTGCTGGGTCGGGTTCTCTTGATCCACACAGAAGGGTTCTTGGTGTAGAGGTCTGGGCTGGCCTTGGGCCTGCAGCGGTGCCTGCTGACAGCCGCCACCAGGGAGCCTGCCTGGATGCACGGCAGCCCCGTCTTTGGGTCAGGAGTCCTACCCGGGTCTGCACCACCTCCTCACGTCCCTGTCCCCTCGCCAGACACACGGCTATGATTCATCGAACGCTCACATGCCAGGCCCTGGGCCAAGCGCTTCATGCATATTAGCTCATTTCATCCTTTATCAACCTGGGGAGACAGACAATGATTAAAATTACCCGATTTTTTTGAGGAAATGGGTTCGGAGGGGCTGGATCATCGTGCATCAAACATCCCCTTCCCTGACCGCCTGTTTTTATTTGGCGCCGCATCAAATCCCCTTCCCCTCCTCTGGGCTTCTCCAGGGTGTCACTGGGTTCTCCTCTGCAGCCCCTGCTGGGGAGCAATGCGACCGCGCGGAGGCCCCGTGTGTCCACAAGGGGAGAGGGGCACCTAGAACTGTGCGTTGAATGATGACTATTTGTCGACGAGGGAAAGAATGGATAGATGGACGGAGGGACGGGTGCCCCGTGGCTAACACTAGCAGAGCCGGATCCCCACCAGGAGCCAGGTTCGAAGAGCACTACCTGCTGGCAGCTGCCACACCAATGCTGCCGTCGCTGTCACCGTAGAGGGAAAGCAGCGTATGCAGGGAGGGGTGATGACGCGCAGGGGATGGCCTGGGCCTGGGCTCCCGGCAGACCGGGGCGGGCCTGACTGCTGCCCTGGAGTGAACAGCATCAAGTCAAAGAGGCTAATGTTCAGCCCCAGCCCCTGTCGTGCCTAGAGGAAGAGAGAGGGTCCTGAGGTCCTGGGGCAGAGGCAGGTGGTCCTCTGGGGGAGGACAGGTGACTTCTGTCGCATTTAGGCAGGGGCTCCTCGCCTCTTCCAGGCCAGGGGAGCCGGGGTGGGGTGGGGTGGGGTGGATGGATCCACGGTCTTGGTCTCAACAGCGCAGCTGGGGCGGGCTGCGGGCGCTGCAGGGCCAGCTGCTGAGCTCAGGCCTTATTAGGATTGGGGGCGGTCTATTTGTCTGGGAATGACAGGGACCTGGAGAAGAGCTTTCGGGAGATGAGTGGCAGGAGAGATAAGCCTGATGTGTGACTTTCTGACGCTTGGTTGGTTTGAAAATAAGTCCTGGGCCCAGATCCAGGATTGACAGGGGGATCAGAGAGGGCCATTTGCTTTCCGCCTCCTGACTTTGAAAAGAGCTCGAGAGTCAGGAGGCTGGGTTCTAATGCTGGGGGGGGCGGGGGGCGGGGTGCGTCAGGTAGCGTTGGCCGGGCCACAGGGCGAGGTCGGGTGCTCAGGCTGGTGCATGTTGGAATCAGCCCCAGTGACTAAGTTCCTGGGCTCGCCTTTGCTCCTCTTCTGGGAAGAAGAAGCCTGAGTGCTGGGAGCTCGGCGACAAGAGAGCCAAGGAGGCATGGCCAGACTCCCGTGTGTCTCCGATCCGCTCTTGGCCTTCTTCCCCCTGTCCTGGGCTGCAGAGGGCTCATCCGTGTAGACGCTTCAGCAAGTTCCTTTGTCCCCTGGCCGATGGGCTGGTCAGTAGAGGCTGTTTGGGGGTTGGCTAAACCCTCTAGGAGGCCGCAGCTCTTGCCATGTGGCCCTCTCCCTACAAGTAGGGCTTCAGGGTCTGTCGCCTCTTCCCTTGCAGGGCTGGGGTGGTGACAGCTCCCCCCATCCCACCACTTACTGATTTCCCTACATCTTGCCCCACCTCTGTGCCAGCCCTTTCCTAACATTTGTTTAATGTAAATGCGACATCTCTTTCCTGCTGGGACCCTGACCGGTACACCAGCCATGACCACAGAAAGGCTCTGTCTCTGCTTCAATAGTGTTTGGAAGGAGCAGACCCGAGACTCCACCCCTTCTAGCCTCTGCCTGCCTTCCAACCTCCTCTCCAGTCATACCCGCTGGACCACCTTCTTGGCCATGCCGTGCTCCCAGGACCTGTCAATACCTATTTTGTGTGTGTGTGTGTGTGTGTGTGTGTGTGTGCATGCCTAGCTCCTTATTGCTGACCAACCGTGAGCTCCTGGATTTATTAGGATCGTTCACAGCCTGCTCAGCCTGCATCTGTGGGCCTCCTACACCCACTTCTCACCGGGCTTCTATTTCTGCTAAGATGATGTGGCTCTGAAGGGGGCAGATTCCCTCTGCAGATTGGTGGAGGGGGAGCATGAGGGTGCCAAGCACCTCCTGACAATGCAAAAACCAGCAACGGCGGCCGTGCCCCCTTTTAGGAGGCGCAGAAGCCACCCCAAGATGGGTCGGGTTCTGCCCTGGGCACCATGGAAGCCACCAGGGCCCCGGAGAAGACCCTGAACCAGGCCCTTTGGGATCGCACGCCCTGCCTCTGCCCACGCAGACCCCCATCTCTGTGGCTTCCTGTTCGAGAAGGGGAAAGTCATCAAGAAGATGGGTGACCAGCTGACCAACCTCAGGCTGCTCTGGGCAACTATCTCCCTGAAAGCTCAGTCTCAAGCATGACTAGGGGCCTGGCAGCCTTTGAGGGTGGGGTGGGGGCCCTCTGTATCCCCTGGCTGGCAGGGCTTGTGTGCGAGCCGCTCCTCCAGCACCAGGCAGGTTTCTGCCCAGCCTGGACCCTCTCCTAAGCTGTGGACCAAATGGAAACAATAAGACTTTTTGCAATAACAGCAACAACCAAGAGTTTTCCCATGGATATCCCCCAAGGTGGCCTTGGGAGTGGGAGTAATGGGTAGCTGCTTGCTGTCTGGGTTTCCCCAGGCTGCTTTCCAGCCTCTGTGGGTTGGCCCAAGCTAGGGGCAGAGGGAAAGCCACCCCACAGGGGGTCAGAGGATGCAGGTTTGCGGGTTGGGTTCTGCTCTGTCTTTTCCTTCTCTCCTCTCAGGATCTCAGGTTTCTTATCTGTGGTGTAGGGGGAACGACAGCTGTGTGACTGCCAGGTGCCAGGTACTCTATAAAGGGCCATAAATACACGATGTCACTAGCTTTCCCCTGAAGCCCTACAACGGGGCTTCCCTTAGCGTCTCTCTTGGGCAGACAAGGAAACTGGGCCCCAGAGAGGTCAAGGGCCTTGCTCAAGTTCAAAGTCTGAACTGGTAGCCTGCAGTTCAAACCCCGGTCTTTCTGCGCTCAATCCCAATGCCTTCTCTGCCCCACATCCTCGGGAGGTTGAGGCCCAGCTCTGCAGCGAGGCCTTGGGGTTGGCAAGGGCATTTAAAATTTTTATTATTATTATTTTTTAATTTTTAAAAGATTTTATTTATTCATGAGATATAGAGCGAGAGAGAGAGGCAGAGACACAGGCAGAGGAAGGGGCAGGCTCCATGCAGGGAGCCCGACGGGGGACTCGATCCCGGGTCTCCAGGATCACATCCTGGGCTGAAAGCGGCGCAAAACCGCTGAGCCACCCGAGCTGCCCCCTGCCTTTTTTTTTTAATTGAAAAGTGACCACCTAGTATCTCATTGCTGCATTAGAACCACAATTTCTTTACGCAGTCCCCTGATGATGCCTCTTCCCTGCCCCCCCTTTTTTTTACTATTTCAAACAATGATACAAGGAATAATTTTGTATATTCAGCAATTCACACCTGTCCTACGTATCTTTTGGGATAATTCTCACAAGTATAATGGCCATGCCAAAGGGCACGAAGGCGTTTGCAGTTTTGATGGATGTGGCCAAACCGTCTGCCCCCACTCTAGACTGAACCACGTGTGGTGCATGAGATGTCATTTGCCTCCCAGTCTCCAGCACAGTGTGTCCGCAAAGTTTTTTGATCTTCGCCAGTCTGGTCGTAAGAGGTATATCAGGTGGTTTGTTTAATTAATTAATTAATTCTTCCAAATTTTTATTTAAATTCAAATTGGTTAACATATAGTGCAACATTGGTTTCAGGAGAAGAATTCAGTGATTCATCACTTCCATATAGCACCCAGTGCTCATCACACATGTGCCTTCCTTGATGCCCATCACCCGTGTAGCCCATCCCCCAAGTGCTTCCCCTCCAGCGACCCTCAGTTTTTCCCTATATTAGGAGTCTCGTATGGTTTGCCTCTTTCTCTGTTCTTATCTTATTTTTATTTTTCCTTCCCTCTCCTAGGATCCTCTGTTTTGTTTCTTAAATTCCACATATGAGTGAGACCATATGATATTTGTCTTTCTCTGACTTGCTTCGCTTAGCATAATACTCTCTAGTTGTGTCCACATTATTGTGAATGGCAAGTTCTCATTCTTTTTCATGGCTGAGTAATAGATATATTAGTATTAATATAATAATTATAAAATTATAATATTAATTATATTAATTATAATATATATTATACATTATATATCTATACACACACACATACACACCACCTCTTCTTTGTTCGTCAGTCAATGGACACTTGGGCTCTTTCCATAATTTGGCTTTTTTTTAAAAATTTTATTTATTTATGATAGTCACAGAGAGAGAGAGAGAGAGGCAGAGACACAGGCAGAGGGAGAAGCAGGCTCCATGCACCGGGAGCCCGACGTGGGATTCGATCCCGGGTCTCCAGGATCGCGCCCTGGGCCAAAGGCAGGCGCCAAACTGCTGCGCCGCCCAGGGATCCCAATTTGGCTGTTTTTGATAATGCTGCTATGAACATCGAGGTTTATGTACTCCTCAAAAATACAATGCATTTTTGTATGCTTTGGGTAAATACCCAATAGTTCAATTGCTGAGTTGAAGGGTAGCTCTATTTTTAACTTTTTGAGGACGCCCCCATGCTATTTTCCAGAGGGGCTGCCCCAGTTTGCATTCCCACTAACGATGCATGAGGGTTCCCCTTTCTCCACATTCTCACCAACATCTGTTGTTTCTTGTGTTGTTTGTTAATTTTAGCCACTCTGACAGGTGTGATATGGTATCTCACTGTGGTTTTGATGTGTATTTCCCTGATGATGAGTGATGCCGAACAGCTTTTCGTGTGTCTGTTGGCCATCTGGATGTCTTCTATTTTGTGTTTTCTTATTATGGGTGAACTTGGGTGCCTTCTCAAATGTTTAAGAACTATATTTCCACTGCTGTGAACTGTCTTCATATCCTTTGTCCATTTCTCAATTGTGCTATTGGTCTTTTTCTTATTGATTTGCAAGAGCTTTTTATATAAGTAGGAAATCAACACTCTACCTGTATTAAGTCCCAGATATCTCTCCTCACTTGTTGTTTTTGACTTTGCTAATGGGTCATTTCTTCCATGAAGAGGTTTTCTACTTTTATGTGGCTGATTTATCAGTGTTTTTCTTTTGGGCTTCTGGGTGTTTTGTCAAAGGCCTTTCTTACATTAAGATTATTTTTAAAAACTCCTTCACTGTTTCTTCTAGGCCACTTATTATTTCACTAAAAATATTTAAATCTCTGATCCACCTGGAATTTCTTTCAGGATATGTGTGTAGATTCACTCCTTTCTTTCTCTCTCTCTTTCTTTCTTTCTTTCTTTCTTTCTTTCTTTCTTTCTTTCTTTCTTTCTTTCTTTCTTTCTTTCTTCTTTTTTTCTCTTTCTTTCTTTCTTTCTTTCTTTCTTTCTTTCTTTCTTTCTTTCTTTCTTTCTTTCTTTCTTTCTTTCTTTCGATTTTATTTTTAAGTAATCTCTACACCCAGTGTGGGGCTTGAACTTCAAATCCAAGATCAAGGGTCACGTACTCCACCAACTGAGCCAGCCAGGCCCCCTAGGATGAATTCCTAATGGACCTAATTTAGCATTTTGTCAATGGCTTCCCACTGTCCCAATATTATGGAATAGTTTGTCTTTTCCTCGATGACTTAAATCCTATCTTCATCATAGACAACATGCTCACGTGTCTATGGATTTATATTTGTGTTTTTCTATTCTGTTCTATTGGCATGGTTGTCTACTCATGAGCCACTACTTCATAATTCTAATTATTGCAGTTCTAGAATGTATTTAAATAACTGATAAGGCTAACCTCCCCTCATTACATTTTTTTTTTAAGATTTAATTAATTTGTTTATTTGACAGAGAGAGAGAGAAAACAAGCATGCAGGGGCAAAGGGAGAGGGAGAGGCAGGCTCCCCATGGAGCAGGGAGCCCAATGCAGGGCTTGATCCCAGGACCCTGAGATCATGACCTGAGCAGAAGGCAGACACTTAACTGACAAGCCACCCAGGCGTCCCCCTCATTACACTTCTTTTGCATTTTCCTGGTTATTTTGCATGCTCGTTCTTCCATATGAACTTCAAAATCATGTTTCATTAAAAATTCCCATTGATATTTTCATTGAAACATATAAATATTACAGACTAAGGGAGAACTGATGTAGCTTTATGATGTCAGTCCTTCCTATCCACGAACATGGTATGCCTTTTCATTTGTTCAAGTCATCTTTTAGGTCCCTCAGTAGCATTTTAGGATTTTTATCTATGTTTTGTGTGCACTTTTTGGCATTTTGTCTTTCTCATTGTAATAGTAAATATCATATGTCCTTCCATTATATGTCCCAACTAGTTGTCGTTAAGTAAGAAGGGCATTGACATTTGCATATTAATTTTGTAGCTGGCCACATTATTGAATTTCTTTATTGTTGGTCATATTTTTTCAGTTGATTCTCTTTGATGTCCCAGGCATATATTCATATATTCTGCAAATAATGATTATTTTACCTACCGTTTTCAAATTTCATATAGTTAAGTGATTTTTGTTATTTAATTGCATTAGCTTATACCTAGAGAACAAAGTCAGGTAATAAATGAAGACACTGGATATCCAGGTCTTCTTCCTCACTTCAATGAGAGTGCTTTTAGAATTTCCTCATTTGGGTTTAAGGGGGATATATTTTTATCATGTTAAAGCAGCAGCTGTTTTTTCTTATTTCATTAAGACATTTTTTAAGATTTAAGAATGGTTGCTGATTTGTGCAGATAATTTATGCTTAGATACTCCAATGTGATAAATTATATTAATAGGAGTCCTGACACCTACCACTCTTTTCTTCTTCTCTTCTCTCTCTTCTCTTCTCTTCTCTTCTCTTCTCTTCTCTTCTCTTCTCTTCTCTTCTCTTCTCTTCTCTTCCCTTCTCTTCTTTCTCCTCTTCTCTTCTTTTTCTTGACAGAAAGTGTGAGCCAGGGGCAGAGGAGGAGAAGGAGAGAGAGAGAGAATCTCAAGCAGGTTCCATGCTCGGCACAAAGCCCGATGAGGGGTTCCATTTCAGGACCCCAAGATCATGACCCAAGCCAAAATCAAGAGTCAGACATATAACCGAATGAGCCACTGTGCTCCCCCTACCCGAATTTCTTAAACACCACCTGATCATGATATACTTTTTTTCCCCCTGTGTTGTTGGACTCTGTATGCTACTGTTTTATTTAGAATTGTTGCAGGGAAATTCAGAAGTGAGATTGACCTATTATTTTTCTGTTCTTTGAGTTGGATATTGGCATTACTACTAGAGCTCTACTCCATTAAAAAAAAAAAAAAAGAAAACTAGAAACTTTTCTTCTTTTTCTATGCCCTGGATTAGGGAGAGAGCCATCCCTTAACATTCTGGTGGAATTCAAGGGGGCCCACCTCAACCTGCTGTTGGGCACCTGGGAAGAGGGTCTTGGGGACACAGATGATTCTGTACCTCTCTAGTGGGTCCAGAAGAGCAAGTTCAGTGGGGCTGACCATTGGTTCAGGGTTGTAGACTCCAGGTCCTCAGGGCGGAACCTGCCCTCCCACCCACCTGGATCTCTGTGCCCAGCACACTTCGACGATTGATTGTATAGGTGTGTGGATCACAAGGAAAGACTTAGAAGAAGAGAAGAGCACTTCTTCCATAGCAAACTACTTCTTGAGCATAGATAGGAGCAGTAGGCTTTCTTGAAGCTTTTAAGGCTTTGCTGGACCTATTGCAGCAAAAGGTTCACTTGATTTGAAGTCGTGTTCCTATGCAGTGTTTAAAGTAATGATATTTAAAAATTGATATATTGGGAATCAACGTGGAAGTTTTAGGAATGCACAGGAAGTCATCTTGCAAATAGGAAGCTGTTCAGTAGGGTTCCATTGCCCACTTGGCTCCCCTTTCCTGGTGACCTCAGTCTCAGTAAAGTGACTTTAGTTTTGCTTCGTTATGCTGGTTCTATAGAAGCAAAGCTGAATCATAACCCATGAGAAATGCTGATGGGACCTTTATCTGGATGAGGGCGTACAGGTCCTTCTGAAATAAAGATAAACCTCTCTGAGTGCGGAAAAAGGAAAAAGAGCATAGGAAGGTGGGATGAGCAGATGCAAGCTGGCCAGAGAAGGGCTGGATTGGGAAGGGAGGATTTCTTGCAGCCGGGCTTGGAGGTTGGTGGCTGCTGAGGCTGGGCTGGCTCTGGGCACCCCTCCCTTCTCCTCCGCACTCTTGGGTGCCCCCGGGGAGGAACTTGTCTAGGTGTGTGTGTGTGTGTGTGTGTGTGTGTGTGTGTCGCTGGCTGGGGGGGCTGGTCTAACCCATCCTCCCCGGTGATGGTCTGCTGTTCTGTGTGTCTCTGGGTCTCCAGGGGTCATGGTGCTTCTACGGGTCCCTGTCACCTCGCCTCTGCTGCAGTGCCGCAAGTCCGGCGACCAGCTGTGGTGGGGCGGTCTCCATTCATTCCTGCGCATCGGCCAAGAGAGCTTCTTGCTGACACTCCATAAACACTACTTTAGACGCGGCGGGTACGTGCCCCCGCCCGCTCCCACCCCTTCAGGCCTGCTGGCACAGTTTAATTTCCAGCCCCGGTATTTCTCCCCAGCCCGTGACAACCTCAGGTGGAAGCAATTTCACCGTCTTGTAACTCACCGGGTCATTATAATTAGTATCCCGGCGCCCGGGGCGAGGGCGGAAGGAAGGAAAGAAGAGTTGATCCAGCCAGGCGGAGAGGCCGCCTCTGTGGGCTGGGGGGCTGCGGGCGTCGGGGGGTGGGGGGGGCTGGGGCTTCCTCTTCCTCCTGCTTCAGCCTGTAACTCAGATTTTCCCAGAGACCCGGTTCCACCCAGCTTCCCTCTGTGTGTGTAGGGTGGGGTGGGGTGGGGCGCCAGGTACCGCTAAGCCCTGGGTTCACACAGAGGAGAGGGACCCGACCTGTGACCTGCAGGAGGGGCCCCGTGGGCTCACCTCTGAGCTCAGGGTGGGTGAGGGCCCTGGAGGAGGAGAGGGGGCCATACCCTACACATCCCTCTGTCCCAAGGACCCGGTATCCCAGCATGTGGCCCCTCCTGCCTCTGATCCCTGCGGTCCAGAGCTGGAGCCCATCAGAGCAGGCGCAGACCTGGGTGCCGCCCCAGGCACAGACAGGAGCGCGTGTGACCCCAAGAGAAGCAGCTGGGTGGGGGAACAGGCCACGATAGGGAGCAAAGTTTCTCAGCGGGTTGGTGAAGGCTTTTTGGTTGTAAGCAGTGGAGACAGACACCCCCCAAGAGAGGGGGTTGTGATCAGGGTGTTGGGCCATCGCAGAGTCAGCAAGGGGAGGGCTAGCAGCTTTGGGAGCTCAGGGCCAAGGCAGCCCCAAGGACCTGGTGTTGGAAGAAGGGTCTTCTGGGAGCTGTTCACGTGCCCAACAGCCCGTGCAACCCATGGGACTCAGTTCCCTAGCTTCCGATCTCTGTGTTTCCAAGTTGAAAATGCCAAATTCCTCAAAGAGGCTCATTCATTCACACATTCATTTTGTTTGTTGGTTTGTTTGTTCCATAAATATTTATTGAGGTTCCCCCGCCCCCAGTGTGGTAGGCAGGCACTGGAGAGGCAGCAGGGACCACACGAAACAAAAATACTTCTCCTGCATCTCCCACGTGGTGGGCGCGGGGTGTGGATGGCTCAGTTTGGGTCAGTGTCCACCCTGAGCCCATCTCAGTCATGGCTAGGAGGGTTTGTGAGTCAGGAGGCCACCCCAAATGGGTTCGGCTGTAATGATTGAATCACCCTTTAAGACACATATTAGCTGTTTTTTTTTTTTTTTTTTAAAGATTTTATTTATTTATTCAAGAGAGACACAGAGAGAGAGGCAGAGACACAGGCAGAGGGAGAAGCAGGCTCCCTGCGGGGAGCCCGATGTGGGACTTGATCCTGGGACCCCGGGATCACGACCTGAGCCCCCTGGGGTCCCTAACATATCAGCTCTTGATTGACATTGCAGAAAGCAGGCGGCGGGCGTAAGAGAAGCTAGGCTTGGTGGAGCTTATTCTCAACTGCGGCAACAAGACTTGGCTCTAGGCAGAGTGGGCACTTTCAAGGAATGTTCTATCCATGCTGCATCCCCCAGGCTCCCCAGGTTTTCCACTTTCCAGGGGTCTGGGTGGAGGGCCACACACACACACACACACACACACCAGAGCTGCGACCTGCCAGACCTGTGTCAGCCAGCAGCAATGGGGGACGGGCAGCCTGTCTGCCTTCTGTCTTGTGTGCCTCCTGCATGGATGCTTCCACGGACAGGGCCCAGCCTTGCTCCTCCTGGCACCTGCAGTAGCAGGAGCCCGCCCGGGGTTCAGGGCAGTCTTGGTGGGGGCCGACACACACCTGCCCCCGCCTCATCCCTGAGCGTCCCACATCTCCCGGGGACTGCGTCGCCCTGTTCGCTACAGCTCCTTGTATCCCACGCGCAGGTTAGAGACCTCACAAGCCTCCCTTCCTTTGCAACCTCCCGATTTCTGGCCTGAGCCCCGGGAGGCCCTGGCTTCGCTGTGCCCCGACTCCCCAGGACCCTCCTGCTCGAGACCCAAATCGTCAGGTCCCGGGCGACCACCCCTCCCAGGCCACAGCCTTGTCGGGGGCACAGCTTATAATAACACCATTATTCGCCTTAGCCGGGGGCGGGCCGAGCCCTCAGTGAAGCGGACCTGCCGTTAGAACCCTGCAGAAACCAAGTAATAGCCTGCGCAGAAAGCCATTTGTAACGTCGCTGTAATTCCCATGATTCATTAAACAGGAATGGGAAATGATAGCGTTTCCCCTGGAAAAAAAAAAAAACCAAAAAAAAACCACTCCTCCCGGAGTCGCCTGCTGCGTTCACTTGGCTCAAGTCTTTTATTGACTAAGCTTCTTGTTGTGCGGATGTGAGGAGCACCAGCCTGGCCTTGGGGGGGGGGGGGGGGTTTACAGCAGCTGAAATGCGAAGTGGAGAGGGGGTCCCGCCAGGCCCAGACCTGGCCTTGGAAGTGGGGCTGCTGCCCCCGCTTGGGGGGCCCAGTGGGCGTCTCGTGCAGTGCCTGGTGCCCCCCAGGGGCCGTCTGACCAAGGCCCCCTCCTGTCTCTGGGAGAGGATCGGTGTGCAAGTGTCCTCCAGCCGGCTCTGCCCAGCCCCGTGGGGTCCCACGGGGGCTGCCCTCCCCGGCCCTCTGGACACGGATGATCTGTGACCCCCAGGTGTGTGCCCACCTTCCCAACTGCTCAGTCCTCCAGATAGGACCCCGGATGTAACCCTGGGGCCCGTCTTCCGTCAGCCGGGTGCCACAGGTTGCCCCCAGGAGTCTCTGGCGAAGAGGCCTTCTCTCCCTCCTCTGCCACCAACGGGGCTCAGGCCTCACCGTGTCTTGCCCCCCTCCCCCCTCCTGGCCAAGCCCCGACCCACTACCCCCCTGGGTCCCTGCCTCCAGCCTCCCCCTCCCAGGTGACTCCTCTATGGTGAGGCCAAGGGTTGTTCTAAGAAGCGACTCTGACCCTTTTCCTTCTGCCTGGAAGCTCGGCGGGCTCCCCACGGCACCTGGGATCATCCAGAAGGCCACGGCGCGGCCCTCAGGGCCCTTCCCACGCTGGCCACCCTTCAGTCTGCCCTTCCAGCTCCTCCTCCCCGGCCACTTTCCGCCGCGCATTCCAGGCTGTCCCAAAGCTCGGGAGCACCAGGGTCTACGGGGATTACGCAAGGGGCGCCCCGCGTCTTTGCACCTTGTCCCTGCTGCTCCCTCAGCCCCAGATGCCCTTGCTCTTCATCCCTCGGGGTCACGCCCTGAGCTGAAGGCAGACGTTCACCCCCTGAGCACCCAGGCGTCCCTCTTTCTTTCTTCTCTTTCTCTTTCTCTTTCTCTTTCTCTTTCTCTTTCTCTTTCTCTTTCTCTTTCTCTTTCTCTTTCTCTGAGTTCCAAGGTAGGGCTTGAACTCAAGACCCCGAGATCAAGACCTGAGCTGGGATCAAGAGTCAGACATTTAAGCTACTGACCCCCCCTGGCACCCCTCCACCAGGTTCCCACCTCACTCAGAGAGAGAGCTACTATCCTCACCATGGCCTTGAAGACCTTCTACCATCTGGCCCCCCATCACAGCTCTGACTTCACCTCCTACTGCTCTCCCCATGTTTACTTTGCTTTAACCTTTAGCCGCCCCTTCCTTGACTGTGCTCAGCATGCTCCTGCCTCAGGGCCTTTGCACTTGCTGTTCCCATTGTCCTGCATACCCCCCAGCTCTCTGCAAGCTCACCTTCTCTGGGACACCTTTCCTGACTTTCTTCTCAAAAGGTACGAACTTCCTGTTCCTCTGGCGCTGCCTAGTTCCTTCTTCCCGCTTTATTTTTCCCATACTACACATCACCAGCAACAACACAACAGTGTATTTTACTATGTTAATTGTTTTTTATTTTAAATTTTTAAGGGTTTTTTTTTGTTTTGTTTTTTTGTTTGTTTCCCTCCACTAGACTACAAGCTCCGTGAGGGCAGGGACTTTTGGGGAGGGGGTCCTTCTTTTTTACTTTTACATCCCACACCTGTGCTTGCGTGCCGCAGACATGCATAAGACGTGTCGAACGGGCGAGTGCTACGGGCTTCCTGCTCACTCGACTTTCCCCGACCCCTGCTGGCCCATCCACACGGAGGGGATCGCCCAGTCCCGTGCCTTCCCACAGCAGCGCATCGAGGCCTCTGTTAGAGCACGTAGGCAATCGCTGGGTCTGGACCCCATTTCCCTCCGGGGGAGAACTCCGTGAGGCCAGGGCTTGTGTCTTACTTATGTCTGAGTTCAAGCTCCCAGCATGGGCCTGCCTGCAGCATTTTCTCTGTGCACACTCAGGGAATTTATTTTTATTGCTTTGTCCCTTCTTGCCAGGCTCCCAGTCTTGCAGAGCCAGGACTGTCCCCCTGAAGAAAGGTCTGGGGCAGGTGGACGGAGACTTGCTCAGTGTCGTGGCAGGGCCAGAGAAACTCTTGGTCTTTTAGGTGATGGGGGGCAGGACCCGCCCCTGCAGATGGGGACAGAGCACCCACAGGCCTCCAACAGAGCCTGGAGGTGGCTGGAGGCTTCCAGCCATCAGACCGGTGAAGGCCCAGCCACTGGGGCCAATGAGTTTCACCAGTTCCTGACTTGGAAGCCCTCTAACAAGCCACCTGATGGAGTGATCCCCCCAGAAATGGGACTGAGCGGAAGCTCTCTGGCCCAGAGCTGTCTCCTTACCCCCAACTCTGATGACTGAGCCTCATCTGGATAAAGGAGCAGAACTCAGAGGTGGTGACCAGGCCTTTGGGAGCAGAGCCTGTGGGTGGTCACCTGTCTTCTCTTGTCTGCACCCCGGCACCCACGGTGCCAGACTCTCAGCTCTGCCGGGGAACACCCGGGGTCCAGCATCCTGACGGCCGTCTGGGGTGCAGGGGCAGCTCCCCCCCCACCCCAGCGGAGCTGAAGTGCACCCAGGCTAGATGCTCTGAAAATGTTGGATGGATTTGCGGGCGTAGAAGCAGGCGAGAGTCCTTCCCTGTGATCCTGCAGGGGAAGGTGCTCGGCTGCTGCTTGGACGCGTCCGGTCACCGCCGATCAAGCTCCAGATCTTAGCTGGGTTTTCTAGAAGCAGACTCTGGGATGTGGATTCTAGGGCTACCACCTTATAGGGCCGGTGCTCGCTCCGGGCGATGCTCACAGGGGAGGGGGAGGCCGGGAGGGGAAGCAGCCTGCACAGAATGTGACACGAGTGAGTTGCTACCTCGGGTAACTGGCGTGTGATTCTGCTGGTGGTGGTGCAGGACGTGTTGCAGGGTTAACCGGCTCCGGGGAGGTGCTGGGCGGCTCAGGCGCCAAGTCCCGTCCGTCACGGGCTGCCACCAACCCTGAGCTCCCGAGAGTGCTCTGCAACCTGAAATGGGGCCACGGTGCCAGCCGGGGGGCTGAGGCTGAGACTCTGGCACGCTGGGCACCTGCTGACCTTGGCATTTCTTCCTGGGGTACCTGGATCCCGAGCTGGGCATCGCCCCCCATATCAGTGATTGCACCCCCACAGTCTGGGCCCTCTGGCTGACCTTTGGCCGTCACCTGTCCCCAGCACTTTTCCCGTCTCCTCTCTGCCTTCACAGCTGCCAGCCTGAGCTTTCCAAACTCCCGTCTCTGCGCGTTCCACGCTGCACCTGTGCTGCTGCGTGTTGCCGGTACCTGCTGTCTAGCTGGCATCCCGTACATGTGGACGGTGAGCTCAGGAGGTGGGATCCGGGGACCCTCCATGGACACTTACTAGGTGCTCACTAAATGTTGGTTAAACCGAGCTACTGCAAAGTTGATGCAGTCCCTCCCCTGCTCTAGAGCCTCGCTGGCTCCCCAGGTCTTGACGGGAGAGCCCAACATAAAGGCCCAGCGTGACCTCTCCAGCTTCAGGTTCCAGAATCTTCACCCGCAGGCCCCCGTCTGGCCCCACAGGGGCCTTAAGGAGCTTTGCGCGTCCCTTCCTTTCCTTAACCCTGACAAGGCTACAGACTCAAAGCTGGCAGTGGTCAGGCCAGAGGGTGGTGAGCGAAGCAGGCTGCGTTAGGGCAGCATGGAGCGGTGGCCTCTGCAGTGAGCTCCTGGGAGTTCGTGACCACTGAGCATTTCTGCCCAAGTGCTCAGAAAACCCAGAGCCCGTTGACTCCCAGCAGGATTTGGCTGAAGAAATGCAGCCTAGGCCGTGGGCTCGGCCACACGTACCTCTTCATTTGCTGCCCCCTCCTTCTACTTTCTCCTTGTGAAATCTGGCTCCTCCTTCAGAGTCTGGTTCTGATGTCACCTCCTCCGTGAAGCCTGCAGGGATTTCCCCAGCCGGCAGGACTCTTTGTCTACTCTGTGGTGTCACAAACTTTAGAACTTCTAGTATTTGCATCACTATTAAAAAAACAAAAATAAGAAACACCAAACAGTTACTATGTTTCAGGCCCCCTGCCAGAGGCCTTTTGCATACTTCATATCATTTAAAATATACTTTAAAAAATTTAATATTTTGCTATTGTTGTTGAACAATGTGACCTATGTGCAGAAAAGTACATGAAACATGAAGTATAAGGTAACAAGTAATTATTAAGCAGCATCCAGGTAAATACCACCCAGGTCGAGAAATAGAATTTATTTCATTGATGAGGAAACACGGACCCAAAGAGGCCAAGTGATTGTCCTCAGTTCATATAGTCATATGTGCAAAAATTAGCATTTTGGTTTTTTAAAAAGATTTTATGTATTTATTTATGAGAGACACAGAGAGAGAGAGGCAGAGACACAGGCAGAGGGAGAAGCAGGCTCCATGCAGGGAGCCCGACGTGGGACTCGATCCCAGGACCCCAGGATCTGGCCCTGGGATGAAGGCAGATGCTCAACCCCTGAGCCACCCAGGCGTCCTGGGGAAATTAGAATTTAAACTTGAGACCATCTGACTCAGGTGTACATTTCTATGGCTCCAAAGAGGCCTCACCTGTGACCAGGGTTGACAGATTTAGCAAAGGAAAATATAGAATTCCAAGTTTACTGTGAATTTCAGATGAATAAGGAATAAACTTTTAGTATAAATGTGTCCCGAGTTGTATAGGAGACACACTAAAGAGTACTTGTCAGTTATCTGAAACTCCAGTTTACCCGGGCGTCCCATATTTTATTTGGCACGAATAAAGCCCCAATCTCTTGCGCTTTCTTATGTGATGGTCTTTGGAGCGTGTGTCTTTCTCCTTCTCTTTTGAGGATGCTCTTCCCTGCAGGGTGGACCTTTGCCTTGTTCCTCGTATGCACTGGGGCCAGGCTCAGAGGGTGCTCGGGAAGTGCCGCTTGTACGGGGTGAGTACCAGACTCTGGGGCAGTTTCTGCTGAGCTTGGCTGTGCCTCTTTCCTGGGCAGACTGCGATGTCTTGGAGAAAGGAGATGAGAGCAGCTGGGTCCCCGTCTCTTCCACCGCAGCGCCCCGCTCCTGCTCCTGAGACCCAAGCCCACCCTGGGAGGACCAGGCAGGTCCTTGAGCCGAAGGTGGCTCTTCCAGCTGGGAGCAGGGAGGGTCTGAGACGAAAGGTATGCTGATCCCCTGTTACAGGTGAGGCACCGAGGTTCAGCAAGGCTAAGTGACGGCCAGAGGTCACAGGCAGGTTTATTGATGTCCTCGAGGGATTTTCCGGCTTGGAGGAAGTGGGGTTTAGATCCCAATCTTCTGAGTCCAGATCAGTCCAGCTTCCTCTCCAGCTCCGCGACCGTGGGGACGAGCCTTATGCAGTTGGAGGGGGTGGGGGGTGCGGGGGAGAGATGGAGGTCCCCCTCACAGTCGTCGGTGTGGAGGGTCTGGGGACCCACTGGGGGCACCTCAGCCGCGGACACTCCTGGGCAGCCACCCTAGAGGCCATCCTGCCCTTCCGCTGTCCTGCCAGGACAGGCCCTCCTGCACTCTGTGCTTCCGGGCAGCCTCCAGGCTCAGGCCGGTTCTGCCTCACTCCTATTGCACCTCATTAGCCAAAAAAAGAGTCATTCATCAGCTGCCACTTCATGTAGAGGGGGTTCCGGCGACAGCCCCATCCTTGTCTCTTGGCTTTCCAGCTCTGCTGGAGCTGAAGAGCCCCAGGAGCTCCCGTCTGCTCCCTGTGATGGGCTTCAGACTCCGGGCCCGATGTCAACCTCAGCCTCAGCTCCTTGCCTAAGGGTGACGTCCTCATCCTCGGCCTCGTCCATCCCAGGTCCCCTCCGTCCCCTGGGGTCTGCAGGCCGCCGGGATCTCTGGCTCTCGGATCCTAAGGGCCAGGGCTCAGGCTCGGCCCTCTCCGGGGTTCTCTGAGTACCGGCCACCCCTGGCCCCGCACACAGCACCCATGCCTGCGAGCAGGGGAGTCCTGGCTCATCTCGGGGAGGGCCAACGTGGGGACGCCAAGATCGCGCCCCGCAGCTCTAACCGGGGGGCCCACCCTCCCGCACAGCAGTCCGCCCCGTGCTATTTGCTCCGAGAAGCAGGACAGCGAGTGCGCCCCCGTGGTGGGTGCACATCTATGTCAACCTGAAGGTGCACACGAGCTTGTGCGTCCACGTGGCTGGGTCCACGCATGCCTACGCCGGGGCCCTGGCATCAGTGTGCCCGGAGGACAGACTTGAGGGGGGCGGGGGGCTCTGTGTTCCCCGTGTGAGGAAGGGGCGGAGAGGAGACCGCAGCCCCGTGGACGGCTGGCTTGGCGGGCCCCAGCTCTGGGTGCACGGGAAGGTTTGGGCCAGGAAGAGGGCGGGTCCCGGGGGGGCACCGTGGCCTCCCACCTGGGCTGACTGGTGACCAGAGCCCATGAAATGAGGCGTTTCAGTTCCCTGAGTCAGAACCGGGCAAACCACAGGGAAAGTGATTTGCTTTTCAGATAGAGCAGCCCCCGCCGGAGGCTTTGCCCTCGAGTGGCCGCTTTTCCCATCCTCCCTGCAGAGCCGACGGCGCGGCCTACGGAGGCTGGGGCAGGGCTGCAGTCCCAGCACCCGTCATCCTCAGCCTCCTAGGAAAGCCCGGACGGGGAGAGCACCCCGCCCCCCCCCCCACTCCCACGGCCGGAAGGCCTCTCCTGCCCCGCGGCCTCAGCACCTCACCTCAGCTCCCTCTGGCTCCCAGGCTGATCTTTCCTGTGCTGCCTGTGATTGAGGTCTCGGGGGGGGGGGGTGCAGGGGGACATAACATAAACACCCTTGCCCCCCTGGAGCCATCACTTGGGGATGTCATGTGACCGTCCGGGGTGACACAGGCCACAACACAGTCCTGGCTGGAATCCAGGCTGCTCAGACCCCATATCTCATGCTCCTAAAACTTTACGGTCTCTCAAAAACCAAGGGACCAAAGTGCTAGTGTTTATTACACCTAGCCCCACTCTGGGGAGATTTGAATTTAGCTCCCCCCCACCCCTACCCCAGGGTTGCCTCTGAGAGGTAGCTCCTAGGTCACAGTTTTCTGCGTGGTTGCTTCTTCTTGAATTTTCCCTTAGTCTACATTTAGGGGTTCTCTGCTTCCCATAGACCTAGGCACCCTTGGGCTGCTTGGAGTCTCCGTGGGTCCACACCGACTTCTGTCTACCGACCTGCCGCCTCCAAGAAGTCAGGCCTGATTGAATCCTTGACTCTTGGTGGCTGCGTCTGTCTCTGCTCAGTCCTGACCTTGAACAGGTCCTCAACCCTCTTTTCCCACCTGCCTCCTGTTATAGGCAGAACTGTGTTTCCCTCTACCCCTCCCCACCCCTCTATTCATACGTTGAGGTCCCAGGCAGGGCCTTTGAGTGGTGGTTAAGGTAAAATGAGGGTGTTGGGGGGACCCTGATCCAGCATGACCGGGGTCCCCATAAGACTGGAGGAGGAGGAGGAGGAGATTACGAGGCGACACGCGCACAGGCAGACGGTGGGGA
Source organism: Canis aureus (assembly GCF_053574225.1). Lineage (NCBI taxonomy): Eukaryota > Metazoa > Chordata > Mammalia > Carnivora > Canidae > Canis > Canis aureus. The sequence goes on along the minus strand of NC_135623.1, from coordinate 12,319,658 downwards.
CACGGTCAAACCTGAGCAGGGAGGTGTTGGGAGAACCCACCCTGCCCACAGCCCCATCTAGGACTGGACCTCGGAGGTCCTCGCCACAGCAGCCCTGCCCCCTTTCCGAGTCCCTGTTCTGGGTGGTGGAGCAGTGTCTCAGGGCCAGGCTCTCCGGGCCAGAGGTCTTGGGCATTAGCTCGCCGCAGCCACAGGCCTCGCCATCCCCAGGCGACGCTCCCACGTGTGGCTTCGGACACACAGAGGGTCCCGCTGACCTTCTCACGGGCGGCCGTCTGCCTGGCTTACGTTTCTCCCCAGTGAAATCCCAGAATCATAGACATTGGTGGCCGCTGCGCTTCTCCTCGGCCAGGTTGTGCCACCGCGACGTCTGGCCGGGAGGACACTCGGGGTGCTGGGACACGCTGACACCCCCCCACACCCCCCTTATGCTGACCTCAGGGCCCCTCAGCCTCCAGTTCACCAGCTGCCCGGGTTCTGTGTGTTGAGCTCTTTCTCCAGCACCCCCACCCCCAGTGGGCTCATCGGCAGCCCCGAGCCTTGCAGTTGGCCTTGCCCCATTCGGCCTCCTCCTTGGGGTTGGACCCGGTGACCCCCACCTGCACTCCCCCCAAGTTCCGTGTAACTCAGATCCCCTAGGCTGTTTCAGGCTGCTCATACTGCCTTCTAGGGAAGCCCTTGCCCCCCACCCCCCTGCTGGGGGCGCAGAGGACCCGGGGAGCGTCTCTTTACTGGGCGGGGGTGGGGGGCTCGCAGAGGTGGGCCACCACCCCCGAACTGTGTTTACTCTCAACACTCTGAGACACTGAGCGTGTGGCGTCCTCCGACACCAGCCACCAATTCGCTGATTCTTCACTGGCTGGACGGCCCACCTTTCAATTCAGTTCTGACCCGATATTCCCAGACTTAGCCCCATAGGGTCAGGCCCCATAGGGTGCTGGGCTCCATCCCACAAGACAGGCCCCCCTTTCAGGGGCCACATGCAAGCTCTGAGCATCCTGTACTTCTGATCGACCAGGGATCGAGGGTTCCCACCACCACCCCCCCAATCAAGTTGGATAATTTGCTCGAAACACTCACAAAACTCAGGAAGGCCCTTAATTTACATTTACTGGTTTCCTTTTTTTTTTTTTTTTCATTTACTGGTTTATGATTAAAAAAAAATACAACGCAAGAGCTGCCAAACGCAAGAGCTGCATAGGGCAAGGGGGAGGGAAGGGGCTCGGAGCTTCCATGTCCTCTCTGGGGACATCCCCTTCCCAGTACCTTCATCCCCAGCCTGGAAACTCCCTGAACCTCTTTGTTTAGCCTTTTTTTTTTTTTTTTTTTTTTTAATGGAAGTTTTATTATGTGGGCGTGACGGATTAACTCCTCCACCTTTGGCGAGTGATTCAGTCTCCAGCCTGGTCCCCTCTCTGGAGGTTGGGGGTGGAGCTGAATGTTCCAACCCTCTTATCTTGGTGCCTTCCTCTTTCTGGCACCATCCCGCAGCTCCCTAGGCCACCCCCCCCCCCCCCCCCCCCCCCCCCCCCCCCGCCAGCCACCACTCATCTCATTAGCATACAAAAGACACTGTTAATACTCTGGAGATTCCAATGGTTTTAGGAGCTCGTGCCAAGAACCAGGGATAAAGACCAACTATTTACTTTTTATTATATCACACCCCTGCACATGTGTGATTTCAGCAAATCCCTTTTCCCCTGAAGTAATGAATGAGTCTGTCTGTTGCCGCTGAAAGACCCCCCCGAGTGGTCCCCTGTGCTGACTTCCAGTAGGGCCCTTGGTCTTTCCTTACTCCCCCCACCCACCCCTGCACCTCTACAGTCCTGGGTTCTGAACTCAGTGTCCCCACACGCTAGTCCCACGTGTGACCTGAGGTAAGTCCCACCCTCTCTCTGGGATCTCCGCGTCTTGATCTACAAAGTCCAAGTGGTTCCATGACTACTACTGGTGAACCTCCATTGGGTCGTTGTCAAAACCACAGAGCTCAGACGCCGTCGTCGTCGGGTAGAGTAGGTACTTGATGCACAGAGTGGTGGTTCGGGCCCTGGAGCCAGACTCCGGCTCGGCTCCGCTGCCTGGGTTTGGATCCAGGAGCCCCCACCTCCAGGCTGTGTGACTTCGGGGAAAGTTGCTTAAAGCCTCTGGGCGTTATTTGCAAAATGGTTGAACGGTGGTATTCACCACCTAGAATTGCTGTGATTTTGAAATGACTTCGTAGAAAAGGGGTTTAGAGATTCGTGTCTGGTATAGAGTAAATTCTATGCAGGTGTGAGCACTTCGTGCTTTTTATTATTATTATTATTATTATTATTAATTATTTTAAGGTCATATGTGTTGCTAGTTACAGTTGCACAAGTGTCAACTGCTATTACGCACTATAGACTTCCTTAGGATGACGCCACCTTGGAGAGAGTAAAGGCTCTTCGTGAATCCCAGAGCCACTGTCTCCCCACCGCTGTCCCCTGGACCTGGGTGCTCTCTGCCCATTTTCACTTGGCCACTTCCCCTTGTGCTCTGACCTCAGGCCACAGGCTGCTCCCTTAGGGAAGCCTCTCCGAGTTTTTGATGTCAGCCCCTGGTATGTGCACCCCTAAGACCACGTGCCTCTTGTATGCGGCACTGATTCCCATCACTTTACACCTTTCTGTGATTATCGGATTCAAGCTCTTTCCTTCCGTGGACCCTAAACTCCCTGAGATCGCTGTTAGGTCTGTTTTCCGCTCATCTTTTACTCCGGTGTTGACACACCATAGGCGCCCGATAAATATTCATCGAACAACGGAGAGAATGAATGAGCAGGGGCTTGTCTCTTCCAGCCCCTGGGCCGGGCCCCCTGTCCTCGGGGTTCCTCATTCCGTTCCTTGGTGTCATTCTCTGAACTCCAAATCTGGGGAAGGGCGGAGACGAGTGTCGGCATGGGGTCAGGGGGACCAGAGGAGCGAGTAGCACTCACAGCTGGACACACAGGAGGAAGTGGGGCCTCCGGGAAGGTCCCGGGATCAGTGGGCAGGAGATGACCTTGTGCTCAGGAGGCAATGCATCATCTCTTCTGCATCCAGGCTCCTGTTTCTACAACCTTCACCCTCTTCTTGGGCTTCCTCTTCCCATTTCAGACACTCCCAAGCATGGCTATCTTCCCAGGAAGGCTTCCCTAGCCTGTCTGGGGGTGGGAAGAGATCTCTGCAGGCCCCCTGATTCTGCACATCAGTCTTCGATTGAGGTTTTGAGCACAGGATGGTCCACCATCCACTAATGGCCGTGCTGCGCTCCGAGAGAAGTTGGTTCCAGAGACCTGCGTCCTCTCCTGTTGATGCGCCAGCCCAAGGTCTGACTGCAGTGACCCTCTGGTTGGTTGGAGCCTCATGGCTCTAGTCCACTTATCTCCCCGCCTCATGGGGTTGAACCCCTGCACGGGGCTTGACGTGCATCAGAGTTGCGTCTACAGAAGTGGGTTTGTGTTCTGGCCTGGCCACTGACCTTCTGACCTTGAGCAAGCCATGCCACCTCTCCAAACCTCAGCTGTCCCACGTAGGCTGCTGTGGGGCTCGAACTATCCATCGAGACAGTGGACGAGGACATTTTTAAGTCATGACTGTTGGAGCCATTTGCCACCAGCCTGATGCTGGCCTCCTTCCTGGCCTCCGGGTCACCATCCACCTTCTCCTCCTTTTCTCCTGGGCCTGGCCCAGCCCGCACCCATGCCCTGGATCCTGCCCCCTCGGTCAGCGGAGCCCCCCACCTGTCAGCGCGCATACCTGTTTGTGTTCTTCTACCTACAAAACAACCTCCTGGGACCATAAAGTCCCTTGGATGTAGCGCCTCCCTCTTCGCCCACATGGCTCATTGTCGCTCATGGTCAAATAGAATAGAGTAGTCTAGACGGAGCTAGCCCCAACCCTGGCTCTACTTGCAGCTGTATGCTCTGGGCAAGCATCTTTATTTCTCTGTGCCTCTGTTTCCTTGTCTGTAAAGTAGGGCTGAGAGTATTTGGCTTATGGGATGGTGGGAGGATTAAGTGGGATCATTCACATTGAGCGCACAGCACCGTCAGCCCGCAGTGAGAGCTCGTGCAGTCGCCAGTGGCTACCGGGATTGTGGTCCCTTTTGCAACCCCACCTTCCATGTCGTCCTCAGTCAGCCCGGCTTCCTCCTCCTCCTGGGCAAATACCTCTCTGGCTTGAATCCTGATGCCTCTCCAGGGGCCAGTCCCCACCTCCCTCCCCAGGCACGCTCCCAACTTCCCCGTAGTCTTTGGGCCTGCAGTGGGAATTAACCAGGGCAAGGTGGAAGGCTCCAGAAGTCCCATAGGGAGCGTCAACCAGTGGTAAGGAAGGTCACGTCCTCGGTGCTCCATGTTTGCAGCCTGAGCAAAGGGCTTTGCCAGGAGGGCTCTGAGAACGTACGGAACGGGACTTCTGTGAGCACCAGCATGTTGGGAGGCTGTACGGGGCGGAGGACTAGTCATCTCAATGATACTGAAAAAGGGGTTTGGCCTGGCAGCCCCAGGAGGGCAGGACGACGTTGTGTTTGAGCAGCGCTGAGTGGTGGCCACAGTTCTTTGCTGAAGGCCCAGGAAGAGGGGTGAGTGTCCTCGCGGAACCAGCGCACGGGCCGCTCTGTGCAGTTGTGACGAGGACCCGGGGCTTAAGGCTTTCCTGGGGTGAGCTCACAGCTTCGTCTCTCTGGTCCTGGGGAGGAATCTTTTTTCCTTTTTTTAACTTGGGCAGCCTGACTCCTGCGTTGCACAGAGAGCTTGGTTTGATCTCTTATTTATTACAGAGAATATTCTCTGTTACGGCAAATGTAGGGGATGGAGTTTCAGGAGCCCGGGCTTTCACTGCCGCCTGTGCCAGCCAGCCCGCTGGGGACCCTGGCACCCCCGAGGGGCACTCCGGCACTGCACTCGTTCTCTCATTCATTCTTTCTTTCATCAAATGTATCGAGCGGCCGTCATGTGCCAGGTCCCGAGCCCCCAAAGATACCAGGTCCTAATCCCCGGAGCCTGTGAATGTCATCTGATTTGGCAAAATGAACTCTGCAGGTGTGACTTAGTCAAGGATCTCGAGACGGGGAGATTAGCCTGAACGGCCCCGGGGAACCCCACCTGTAATCAGTTCCTCGCGGGATGGAGGCAGAGGGAGGTTGGCACAGACGAAGAGAAGGGGATGCAGGCCGAGATCGGAATGATGCTCCCGCTCTTGGAAGGTGGAGGAGGGGGCCGTAAGCGGAGGAGTCCGGATGGCCTCTAGAAGCGGAAAAAGGCGAGGAAATAGATTCTCCTCTCAGAGGCTCCACGAGGAACCTGCCTGACAGCACCTTGACTTCAGCCCAGGGAGACCGATTTGGGACTCCTGACCTCCAGGACCACAGAAGGATACATCTGTGTTGCTTAGGCCCGTTTGTTACGGGGTGACGGCAAACTTGGATACTGCCCTGGGGATGGAATGACACCTTTGCCCAAGCGTGAGGGCTGAATGGGGTGCAAGGAGCTGCTCCTGAGCTAGATCTTCAAGGATGGGTACGAATCTTCCACTGGACCATGGTGGGGACGGGGGCGGGGGGTGCTTGGGAACAAAAACCAGCACGTGCACAGGGAAACCAGCGTCTCTGCAGAGCAGTGGCTGTCGGTCGGGGCTTGGATGGGCGCTCAGATCACAGGAGGTGGGCTGGGGCGGTGGCTGGGTCAGCCCCTGAGGCTCTCCGCGTGAGGGAGTTGACATCTGCCCCTGTGGGCAATGGATGCTATCGTGGCGAGTTGCTTTTATGGCCTTAAGTCTTCACCCTTCCTGCACCCACGCCCATCGCTGAGGGACTTTGTCTACCCTCCCATCAAGGGCTGAGTGTGCTTTCCCGTCTCTCTCTCTCTCTCTCTCTTTTTAATGTTTAGCAAGCCTTGCTTTCCCGTCTCTTGATCCTAGTTCAGCTGTGCGTCTTGCTTTGGGTGATAGAATGATGTAGATCGACCATGTGTCAGTCCTGTGCTTCGGTCTCAAGAGACCTTGCACATTTTTCTCTCTCTCTTTCTCTCACTCTCTCTTTTCTTCCTTCCTTCCTTCCTTCCTTCCTTCCTTCCTTCCTTCCTTCCTTCCTTTCTTTCTTTCTTTCTTTCTTTCTTTCTTTCTTTCTTTCTTTCTTTTTCTTTCTTTCAAGATTTTACTTATTTATTCATGAGAGACAGAGAGAGAGAGGCAGAGACACAGGCAGAGGGAGAAGCAGGCTTCATGCAGGGATGTGGGACCCGATCCCAGGACCCCGGGATCAAGCCCTGAGTCAAAGGCAGACGCTCAACCCCTGAGCCACCCAGGGGCCCGGCCTTGCACATTTCTGCTAGGGTGTGCCCCAGTGAAGCCAGACCACAGCTGAGCCCTCAGCTTACCTGCAGACCCTGAGTGACCCCGGCCAACCCACAGATGCACGAGCTATAACAAATGACTGTTATCCTAAACTGCTGAGTTTGGGGATGCTTTTCTGTCCAGCAATAGCTAGTTGATGCACCCAGTAGAGGGTTCAAAGGAAGAGAGTGACACAGCCAGGTCTGCATTTTAGAAAAACATCTTTGGGGCTGAGACCCTGGAGGATTGCTGGAGGGAGCTTGACAGTGTGGTCTGAGTGAAAGGCGGTGAGGGCCGCCCCCCCCCCGGGGGGCAGGACCACCAGAAGGAGGGCACAGATACAAGCACCATTAGGAGGCATATTAGACCACAAAGTTATGTTACAAATTACACATAGGGGTTGGGGGAGACAGGAGATTTGGATGTTTTCTGGCATCAGAAATTGGACTGGGGGGCACCTGCGGGGTTCAGCAGTTGGGCGTCTGCCTTGGGCTCAGGGCGTGATCCTGGGGTCCTTAGATTGAGTCCTGCATTAGGCTCCTTGCAGGGAGTCTGCTTCTCCCTCTGCCTCTCTCTCTGTGTCTCTCGTGAATAAATAAATAAAATCTTTTTTTTTTTTTTTGGAATGGGGTTCATGGATGGATCCCGTGATGAGGTAATGGTCTGCTCTATGCTCATAGTTTACAGTGCTGTGGGCAGCTCAAAGTCATCATTATACATCTGGGGCTGAAGACCTGGGCCAGGGGACCATCAGTGAATTAGTGAGAGACAATTAGTGATGAATTAGTGAAAGCGGATGAGGGTGTTTACGGTAAGCAGAACAAAAGGCCAACTTTGGAACCCTGGGAACCCCTGCCATTGAGGGAACAGCTGGAGCAAGGGTCCCTCCAGGGGGCATGGAGGAGAGGACAGCAAGGAAAGAGCTGGTGTCTAGAAACCGCAGAGAGGGGCCACTTGGAGGAGGAGGAGGGACTGTCACAAGCAGAATGTCACAGATGGTGGAGACCGAGGACACCGGCCAGGGGATGGTCAGCAGTCACCTTGGCGAGAGCAGTTCCGGAGGTAGAAAGCAGCTTGCCATGGGTCAGGAGGTGAGGTAGCAGAGAAACTTGGTTAAGGAAAACCCTTTCGAGAAGCCTAACGTAGAGGGAATAGAGGGTGGGCCCGGGACGAGGGCATTGCTTTATCTTAGGCTGAAGCAAGGGGAGCAAGACTTGTCGAGGGTCCCGGGCAGGGGAGGAAAATGGCCTGATTTACGTTGTGAAACAGATGCCCTGGGCAATAATGTGGCTCCCGGACTGGAGGGTGGTGAGTTGCTGGAAGTGAGGAGACTGGTAAGGGGATGAGTTTAATGGCTCAGGAGAGGGCTGGCAGTGGCTTTGGGGAGAGCGGTAGCTGTGCCAGTAATACGAAGTGGCCACACCTGGGATTTCTTGGGGGGTGGCACTCGGGCCAGGTGCACTTGGCTCTGGGTTGGACTGTGTGCGCGCATGCGCAGTGACAGGACCGCAGCCTGACTTCCAGGTTTTGGCCTGAGTAACTGGGAAGGGCTGGGGGAGAAGCAGAACAGGTTTCGTGGCGGGGGAAGGTGTGGAATCATTTCGTCTTAGAGACCGGGAGTCTAAAATACTTGTTAGAAATGCAAATGTAGATCTCAAGGAAGCAGCTGAAAACGTGCAGCTGGCATTCAGGGGAGAGATTTGGGGCTGGAGACGCAGATCCAGGAGTCAGCCACGAACACAGGGCGCCTAAATCCGTGTGAGAGCTCCTTGGGAGGGAGCAGAGCTGGAAATTCTTGCGCCGTCTTCCGAGTCTACGTGCCATCCAAGCAGAGCCCGGTCTGCCTCGTGCACAGTCGTGGGCTGACGCCTCGAACAGCGCCTGGCACGTAGCGGGTGCTCGACGGATGCTGAGGTGAACACAAGTGTCACAGGGGTCGGTTAGTTGAGGAAGGAAGAGGTAGGTGTGGGCAGGAAGTTGCTGATCCCCAGCTCCTGTTTGGGAAAGGGTGATCATGAGCCGTGGCTCAGTTTCCTACCCCTGAAGTCCCCGCCACCCCCAGGCTCCAGACCCACATGGTGTCCCCACGAAGGCTCAGAGACTGCAGCAAGCCCCCCGAGTTTCGCGAGGTTGACAGGCTGCTGGAGAGAAGGGAGATGAGGCGATTCCTCAGGTCTGGAGTTGGGGGTCCCCAGACTGGGGCCTGATGATCATGTACATGACTTGCCTCCCATGTGCGCATAAACCCACAGCCTAGACCCTTACCATGGTGGGGGTCAAGTGAGAAAAACGCTTTTTTTAAAAAAAATAGTTTTGCTCGTTTGGAATTTTCAGTTCCCTTGGCAATTTAGGGCTTTGGTGGTTCCTTTGGTCTGTGGGGTTCTCTGCCCTGGTCCCCCGCCTTCTGCACAAGCCCCCTTTAAATCGAGGCTTCCCCGCGAGCTGCCTCTCCGGACACCTGCCGCCTCCATGTCCTTCTTCACCCGAATCCCTCCAGGCCCCCCCGAATGTCAACCTTCCCAAGTCCTCCTCTGGAACCACCATCCCCGTTGAAGACCCAGACAGGGACTCACGTCTCTCTATGAGGAAAATGCTTTAAAATCTGCCTTTTCAGGCAGCCCCAGTGGCGCAGCAGTTTAGTGCTGCCTGTAGCCCAGGGCGTGATCTTGGAGACCCGGGATCGAGTCCTGCGTCAGGCTCCCTGCATGGAGCCTGCTTCTCCCTCTGCCTGTGTCTCTGCCTCTCTCTGTCTCTATGAATAAATAAATAAAATCTTAAAAAAAAATCTGCCTTTTCCTAGGGGAGGGATGTTGGTCAGACCGTGTCCTGCTTTCCTCTTCTCCGATGAACACTGGCTGGTACCCCTGAGCCCCTTTGTGCCTTTCCCTTCCCTGTGATGACTTAGTGGCGCAAGTCTGCCCAGAAGAAGTGACTTTTTAAAAAATTGAAGATACTGAAAATTAAGAATCTGACTATAGAACATTGTGTAAGTCACAGAGGTACGACATATTGATTTGGTGCATTTGTACATTTTTGTCAGTTCTTTAACTGATCTGAGCCTGGGTGTTTTCATTTCTACAGTGGGAATAATAATACCTGTCAGGGTTTTTTCCAGGATTAAGGGAGATCATAAATTTGAGCGCTCCTAGCAGAGTTTTGGACACCTGCAGGCATTGACTGTTGATCTCTTGGCTCTTCCCCTTCTTTTTTCTCATTCCCTGTCTCCCCTTAGTCTGTCTTCTGGCTGTGAAGCTGTCAGGAGGAGTCACCTAAGCCCCGCCCAACATTTGAGCCTCGTTGAAAAGCCTGTGTCGCGTCGTTACCTTGTCCCAAGCTGCCGGGTGGAGGGTGGTGGGAGGCAGCCCTTTTTCTCGCGGATAGCTCTGGCTGGCCCATCTCTAGGGGATCAACCATCTGAGTCTGCCCAGGCCGGAGGGGGTTTGGGAGACGTGGGACTGGCAGCACTAATGCCAGACGCCGACCCTACCTGCACCGCCTATTGTGACCCTGTCCATGAAGCATCGTTCATGCAAGACATCGTTCTAAATTTCAAGGTTCCAGTCTTGGCCAGAGACATGGCTTCTTGGCTCTGCCAGCTGCATTACTGTTTTTCTAACTCCTCCCCTACTCAGCTAGGGGCATCCCCTCTCCCCCGCCTTGGGGGCGGTTCAGAGCTGCAGGCATGTGGCCCTGAAACTATCAAGGCACCAGCGTCAGCTCCTTCACACCAGCGGTCACCGACGCGCCCAATCACCTTCAGGGTCACCGCCCAGCACCACTGTGCCATATGCGAGTCAAATCCTGTACACGTCCCCGGGAACAATCCTCGATCTGGGTCTGCTCCAATACTATCAAGACTCTTTCAGCGCTTTACCTGGTGGTGCTTGGCTGACCCCGAGAAGCAGAGCTAGGAGAAGCAGCTGTCTTTTCTGCGGCACCAGCCTGAGGCTGGGCTTCTTGTGCCAGGCAGGGGCTCGGACGGTGTCCTCAGACCCTTCATATCAGCTCTAGGAAATCAGGCCCTTAGCCCAGCAGCATCACTTCCATCAGCAGGTGTTCCATCCCCCGTGGGAAAGGGCCTCTGTGAGCAGAACCCCAGACCTGTGGACTTGAGGGCCTTTGATTCAGAAAGACCTGTTTTTCATTCTTGAGTCTATCATTTACTCACTGTGCAACTGCAAGGCCATTAACCACCTTCTCTGATCTTGTTCCTTTCTTTATCTGTAGAAGTGGAGTGCTGGTCCCCTCCACACAAGTGCACCAAAGGCAAAGCTCTTGCCACACTTGCCACCGAGCAACAATCTGCTGGGAGCTGGCCCTTTCCTTATTTATTTTCTTTATGATGGAAACTTGGTTGGTCTGCCTCTTGTCTCCCTGGTGTGGCACAGTGTCATAAGTAGATGGGGTATCAATAAGCAATGACAGTTATGATCTGACCTCTTTTTTCACAAACCTGGGCTTGTCACACCCAGCTTCTCTAGAGCATTGGGGATGGGGCCCCGGGACTTTAGGACTCAAGTCTCAGGAAAGGACAGAGGTCTTTTTCACAGACTCCTCCTCCCCGGACCTGCTTAAACACCCCCCCCCCCACCCCAGGCTGGGCATGGCCTCAGGGTGCTGTCTTCTCTAGGTGAGCGGTGAGCGGGTCCTGGGGAGGAGGCTCTTGGTTTTTTTGAGCTTCCACTTGGCCATTGAGAAATGGGGATATTAATGTGTGGCTCCCAGGCTTGGGAGGGGGAACTCCAATAAAACACTGAGCACAGATATTGCAAAAAACAAAACAAAACAAAACAAAACAAAACAAAACAAAAAAACCAAAACCAAACCAAAATGCTGAGTGTGTGGAGGGGGGAATGTGTTTTTTAAAATGTTTTATTTCTTTATTTGAGAGCTAGTGAGCATGAGTGGGAAGAGGGGCAGAGGGAAAGGGGGAGAGAATCCCCAAGCTGACTCCCCTCCCCTGTGCTCTGGATCACAGAGCCCGACAAGAGGCTTGACCCTGGGACCCTGAGTTTATGACCTGAGCTGAAATAGAGTCAGATGCCTGAGCCACCCAGGCTCCCCAGTGAGAATGTGGTTATTATGTGGACTTCCAGGGAAGAGCCAGCTCAGTGTCCTTCTCATTAAAGCCACTTTGGCAACATAGGATGGACACAGGAGGTCAAGTTTTGATGGTAGATGGCAGGGGGTGGGGAGAAGCTAGGATAAGGTGGAGGGGAGACCAGTGAGGGCCCTCGTGGAGAGGGTGCTGTAGACAAAAGACCCACTGACCAATCATCTGGGCTCAGCTTGCCTCTCCTGGCCTCACCCACTTAGCCTGGCTGCATTGATTTACTTGAAAGTTTGTAATGGGTTATAATTGGAAAAGGCCTGGGTGAGATTTGCATATTGATTTGACATTTAAGTATATGATTAAATAAAAGCTGACTGAGGTCATCACTTGACTAAATTGGCTTAATGAGTGTTGATTACCCTGTGCATGTTAATTTCATTTGCCCTGATTGCTCCATCCATCTTTCTCAGCGATCTGTTAGCACCTTGACTGAATTGTACTTGATGGGATGAGGAGCAGGGGTCCGTGTCCATGGGGGCAGTCCCTTGTCTGTCCAGCTGCCCATTTGGCCGAACACAGAGTCCCAGAGGTTCGAATTCCCATATCCCGGTCCCCTGTCTCCCACCCTCTTCCTCCTAATCACAGAAGCTGATTGCCAATCTTTTTCTAAGTGGGAGTGTTGCCACTCTGCTGCCGGAGAAATCAGAAGAGGCGTGGAGGAGAGCTGTGAGACATGAAGTGTCCCTTCTCCCCCCACGATGCCTTCCCCTCCCAACACGCACAAGGACACCCCTTCCCTGTGTGCATCTGAGGCCACAAACCCAGGCTGCTCCATGTTCCACAAGTAGACAGCATTTCTGAAGATGGGGATCCCAACTGCTGGCTTCCGTGTCTCCTGTTTGCTCCTTCAGACCCACCCCTGGCCTGCTTCACCCTGCTGACCTCCGTGAACCTATGAATGGACTCCTTTGTGCCCCCGACTTCCTGTTGGGAGGACCCCAAGGCCCCCCCCCCATAGGAAATTGGAGGGAGGGAGGGAGGGGAATGAGGTTGGGGTATTTCTTTCCTGGCTCCTCCCTGCTGGCTGAGCAGAGGGCTCAGGTCCATCAGCCAGTTCGCTTCAAGGCTCTCTCTCTGGGGGCACTTGTCATCCCTCCCCTACCCCCCACAACACTAGGGGGGTAACAGAGAAACCAGTCTCCCCGCAAATGAGCCAGAAGGAGGGAGGTGCCTATGTTGAGGTTCCCCATGCCCTGCCCACAGCTTTGCAAAAGACCCTTCATAAACTCTCCTTAAATTACCCAAGTTGAGCATGCCATCTGTTTCCTGCTGGGACCCTAACTGATACAGCCGGCAACATATTTTCCCACTCAAAAATCAGGACACGTGGTTGACAAGTCCAAGCGTGATTCAGGACCCGGGACCCAGCCCACATGAATCCAGCAGGATGGCTCTGCCTGGTGGGCTGGGTCCTGAGCCCCGGTGGGGGACTTATCCGCACAGACTCCACCATCACTGTCCTGCTTCCACCCGCGACCCCTTCTTTTCACTGGTAAAGCCAACTACTCCCCTTCTCTCGGCCATACACTCGCCCCCAGCTTATTGGGAAAAGAAGTCAATTTTCTGTAAGGCTCCTTGATGTCCTTTCTCACTGATGACGTTTCATTTTGGGGGGATCACATTTTTTGAATCATGTCCAAGATATTCAACCTCACCTCTTCCTGGTGTCCTCTCCTGTCCACCTTCCCCAGGGACCCCGCCCCCCCCACCATGGTACCTTTCCCCTCCACAGTCTCTTCTCTGAAACATGTAGAGATTTCTCCCCATCCCTCATCCTCGTCTCCTTCATAGGTGAGCCTCCCGCCCGAGCTGTGTGCACTCACCCACTTGCTCCTTCAGCCCCTCTGCTGCACCCTCTGCATGAGGCTTCTCTTGCCAGCTCACCGGTGCCCTCCAAGGTGATAGTGCCAGGGGATTCATCTCAGGTTCTGTTCTCCAGGCAGAGGGTCACCAAGAGCAAAGCCCGCGTCTCCTTCCCTGGGCCAGCATGGTGACGATCTCTCCCAGTTGCCTCCCAATGAGGGGCTTTGGGCATTGGAAGCTGGGAAGATAGGCTGAGATGTGATGTTGTCCTGACGCACCTGCCTAGGTCAGTCAACGTCAACGGGCCAGTCAGCAGACATCTCTGCCTGGAGCTCACCTTCACCTCTCCAGGCTCCTGGACATGGTGCCCCCAGCTCCTCTCTGGCGTGTAGACTTCCTTCACATGCTCTCCCTCCAGTGTCTAATGGGTCATCTATCTCATTGACTCAGTTTCTTCCTCTCTATCCCAGACACATGTCTAGTCCCGGCTGCATCCATCTCTTACGTGGCCTGTTACCAGAGACCCTCCCAGAGGTCCTCGCCTGCCAATGCTCTGTCTAATCCATCCTCTGCTCTTGGCAGCCAGAGAGATTGTCCCGAAGCTCAAATCCAATCCTGTTATTATCACTCTGCTTGAAGCCCCTTGGTGGGTCTCCATCACCAACCAGTGCAAGACTGAGTGTTTTTAGTATGGCAGAGTGTGGTTTCAGGAAACTCCTATTCATCCTTCAAGGCCCATTCAGTGGTCTTCTCCTCAGTGAAGCTCTTTTGACCCCCATACCCAGTGGAGTCCCCGCTCCCTCTTCTGAGCCCTCCACCACCTTAGTCCTTATCTCTGCCAGAGTCTGTATGACAAAGTACTGTAATCTGTAATCTTTGATGGTCTGGGAGCCTGAAATCATGTCTAATGTGTCTTTGTACCCTTAGGGCCCAGGGCGACACCTGGTAGAAGGAGTCATCCATTCATTTAAAAAAATATGTATTTTGGGGCCTCCTATATAAATGGTTGTTCTAGAATAAGTCACTGGGGTATGGCAGTGAACAAAACCAGACAAAAATCCCCACCCTCCTGATCTTATGCCCTAGTATAGGGCGGTAGGAGGCAGAACATGAACAGGTGAGATGATTTTAAAGAGAGGCCAAGTGCCACGCAAATTCTCTCTGGGTCACAGCAAATGTGCAGAGAAAGTTGAACTTGAACTCAGTTCTTCTATTCAAGTCTATTGCTCATCCCTCTCCCCCCAGGGGATTGTACATCTTGGTTGCACAAGTCGCTGGAGGATGTGACGTGGGGTCCCCTCCCCTAGCCCCTGTGTGTCTGTCAGTCAAGGAGGGGTCATCATGCTTGCCTGCTTCCCTTGGGGGTTGGAGCTGGTGGGTGTATTAGTGTCCTCGCGCCGCCATAACAAATGGCCACAAACTGGGTGGCTTCAGGGAACAAACGTTTATTCTCTCACAGGTCTGGAGGCTCGATGTCTGAAATCAAAGTATCAGCAGGGCCACGCTCCCTCTGAAGGCTGCAGGGAAAAATCCTCTCTTGCCTCCGACCTAGTTTCTGGTCACCTCTGACAATCCTTGGCATTCCTTGGTTCATGTGTCTCTCCGATCTCTGTGTCTGTGGTCGCATGGCCTTCTCCCTGTGTGTTTCTGTGTCTCTTCCCCTCTTATAAGGACACCAGTTATATTGGATTAAGGGCTCACCTTACTCTAGTATGACCTCATCTTACATCTGAGAAGACCTATTTTCTTTCTTTTTTTTTTAAAGATATTGTTTACTTATTCATGAGAGACACACACAGTGAGAGAGGCTGAGACACAGGCAGAGGGAGAAGCAGGTTCCATGCGGGGATCCCGATGTGGGACTTGATCCCAGGATCACGACCTGAGTTGAAGGCAGTCACTCAACTACTGAACCACCCAGGTTTCCCTTTTAAAATTTTTTTAAAAAAGATTATTTCTTTATTTGAGAGAGAGAGAGAGAGAATGAGAGAGACAGCGAGCATGATTGGGAGGGACAGAGGGAGAGGGAGAGAGAATCTCAGGCAGACTCCACGCTGAGCATGGACCCTGATGTGGGGCTCGATCTCACGACCCTGAGATCATGACCTGAGCTGAAACCAAGAGTCGGATGCTTAACCGGCTGAGCCACCCAGGAGATTCGCAAGGACCTATTTTCAAATAAAGTCGTGTTCAGAGGTACCTGGGGTTAGGATTTCAACATATCTTTGAGGACACAATTCAACCCAGTATAGTTGATGTGAGAAGAAAGAATAGACAGGCGACACTTGAAAAGTTAGATCCGTCTGGGACTGGGGCCAGGCAAAATCTGCCTTCTTGTTTTGAGGCCCTGAACATGGGGAAGGGGTCACAGGGCTTCCAGCCTGGAGCCCGTGGAGGGAATCACAGGGCTTCCAGCTCAGCCCCACCTAGTTAGGCTGTAGGTGGGGTGACTCAGAGATGGGGCTGTCAAGCTTGAGGGTGTCCTAGAAACGCAATCCTATGCTTCTGGCACATTTCCCTCACCTTATGGGGCCGAGAAAGACAACATTTTTGGAAACTTGGAAAGCTTAGGTTAAAAAAAAAAAAACCAAAACCTTTTATTTTTCTTTATGGGGAAAATAGAAATTTTGGGAAAATTGGAAACATACGCAATACTTATTTTTGTAGTACCCTTCTCATATCTAAAGTCACTCTCCTACTTTAGGAGCGCAACTGCAAACCTTATGTAATTTGGTTTGCTCGATCAAATTATCATGTTTGGCAAATTCAATCAAAAACTACAGCTTGCTCAGACAATGATGACAAATTTGCTAATTGAGTGAGGTTTTCAGAGTTTTAGACTCTGTGACAAACGGGAACCTTGTGCAACTGAGCTCCAAGCATGAGCTCCTTGGAGGTGAGCAGAAAAACACCAGCGTGATGGAAAGAAGGACAAAATGTGGAAAGACACACACGCACACCCATATTGTCTATAATAAAAACGTTGTATGTGATATAATGTTAATGATAATATTAAATAACAAGAATTGTGATTTTTTAAGCCCCTGCTGCACGGTCTCATCTCACTTACTCCTATGAGGCAGTTCTCTCCCCACTTTACAGATGAGGAACCAGGTTCAGGGAGGTGAAGCCACTTGTACAAGGTTCGACAACCAGTAACTGGTTCTTGCTTCAGTTGTATGAGGAGCCGAACCTCAGTTCACTTATCAACAAAGACCTCCTGTCATGACACCACAAAGCTATCAGCACGTAGAAGCTGAACACGGAATAATTTCTGTTTCTTGGATTTGGTCTTGTTACCAGGGAGGCGGATTTGGCTGCTTTAGGAAGTGATCTGAGAACATGAGGGTACCTGAGAACCCTAGGGGAGCTAGGGCAGGGATGAGGCAAGGGTCTTGGGCTCTAGGGTCAGCTGAGGATGCAAGACAGAAGAAGCCAGGTGTCGGGTGATGGGAGCGGGGCCCTGAGGGCAGGTACCCATGGGGAAGGCAGCTGGGAGGGAAGGACGTGGGGGATGCTGGCGTCCCTGGGCCAGGGGCTGCCTGTGTTGGTCTCTACAAGGCCAGAGATGATGCAAGAGTCTGTACCAGTGGTGAGCGGAGAAGCAGCTATTCTTGGAAGAAGACTCCAAGCTTCAGAGACGCCCCGCTCTATAGAGACAGAGCAGCATGGGAAAGGGTGGAGACGGGGCGGGGCGGGGGGGGGGGCGGCCCAGGGAAGCCAGACACAAACCTAGAAAGGAAGCTAAGGCAAAACAGACCCGAGTCCTGAGCACGCCGTTTGGCCCTGGATACCCGGTCCACATCCGTCTCACTGCTGACCCATCTCCGTCAGAGCTTTCTGCTTCTGTGCCTTTATTATTTTATTTTGTAGCATCTCCAGTGGCTTTGGAGTAGGGTGGGTCCCCCGATCCCTGCCTCCTCCTCGCTTGCTTTTCCTGCCCTTCCAACCTGGCAGTGACTGGCACGGCTGCCTTTCTCCTGGGTCGCCTGCACCTGTCCGGCCCCACAACTCCCCTTCCATGTCCCCTGGGCTCCAGGCGGCCCTACCTCCAGGGGGAGGGAGCTGGTTTCCCAGGCAACTGGTGGGGATGGGGAGAGGGGAGGAGGCTGGTATTCCTGCTGGTGAGGGCTTAGAGAAAGCATATGCCATCCCGGCTGCCCTGTGAATTATTCAGCGGCCGTGAGAACTGACTCACTCCCAGTCTGCCGTCTTCTCCTGAAACCTGCCTGTCAGCTCCTCCTCAGCAAGCCCTCTCTGCCTCTGTCTTCGGGGCTTAAACCCCTGTCTGGAGCCTCTATCCTCAGGATGTTCTTCTCTGGGTCTCTTTAAATCTCCCACTCATATTTATGATTACTGTTCTCTGGCTCTCCCCTTTGAGCCACCATTGGGCTGTTTCCTTTATACCAAGCAGTGTGCTCAGTGCACAGATGTGGAA
This sequence comes from Canis aureus, assembly GCF_053574225.1. Classification (NCBI taxonomy): domain Eukaryota; kingdom Metazoa; phylum Chordata; class Mammalia; order Carnivora; family Canidae; genus Canis; species Canis aureus. The sequence goes on along the minus strand of NC_135623.1, from coordinate 12,301,969 downwards.
ACGGTACCCACTTGGGTAGGTGAAATAATGTGTCCAGGGTAATACAGTTGTGAAGCAACAGAGTCAAAATTAGACTTGAGTTTGACTCCAGAGCCTGTGTTCTAGGGTCTTAAAATGGTTCTTGGAGCAATGGGAGAAGATTCTCTATAGACTGTGTCCTGGGGCCATCTTGGGTGTTGAGCGGGGTAGGTAAGGCTGGTGCAGGGTTTGCCTCGTTGGCAGCACTCATCCACCCAGGCACCTGGTCAGGGATGTAGCCACTGCAACGGCCCTTCTACTTCAGGCCTACTGCAGGTTTGGCCAGAGTGGAGGTTCCTTGGAGGTCTTGAAGGTCTTCTGGTCTGGCGGCCTCACCCTTCAGAGGAGCAGAGACAGGCCCAGGGTGTCGAGCCCCGATGCCTCGCCTGGAGCCCGCAGGCCTCTCTCCCCTGTACCCCACCCCGGCAGTTCTGAGAAGAGGAAATCCTGCTCTGGGTGGAGTCTCAGTACAGGCATAAAGGCTCGAGGAGGGAACAGAAAGGCTTAGTGGGGCCCATGGGAGACCCGGGAAAAGGATTGAAGGGGCTGGGATCCAAGACAGCAGCCGGTATCAAGGCCCAAGAGTGGGTCTCTGGTCAGGGCCTGGGAAGCCCCCTGGGAAACTGGGGGCAGTGCTTCAGAATCCAGGGAGGGACCACTCAGTGGCCGGGGCTCTGAGGTGCAGGCAGCCATGCTGTGCTCAGAGGCCAGGAAGAGGCTGTCCTCCCCTTGGCTCACTCAGGGACTCGAAGCACGTGTTGCAATTTTGGATCCAGTTGGTGGTGTCCTCCACCTTCCACCTCCCTTTGGTCTTGCTTAGCCAGTCTTCCAGCCCGCTGCCCCCTGGGGACTCATCCTTGCATCTCTCCTCCTCCCTCTGGCTCCTCCGCAGTCCTCCCAGGGATGGTGTTCTCTTACGCTGGCTCTGGCCTCTTCCCTCCTGGGCTTGGGGGAGGTCTCCTGCTTTGGGTTCTGCGTGGGTGCAGGCCGGGGCGGTCTGTTCTTGGTTTAGGGGTGGTCTCTTGGCCTCTGATCTCTTCCAGTCACGGGGACCTCCCTGACCTCCGAGAGCCCCCCTACCCGCTACCACCACAAAGCAGTCATCCCCGAGGAACACCTCATCCCATGCCAGAGCAGCAGGCCGCTGCCCTCCCATTTCCTGTGTCTGGGAACACATTCCCCCCCCCCCCGCGCCCCCCCCCCCCCCCCCCCCCCCCCCCCCCCCCCGTTGGCCGCTGTCCCAGGTGGGAGCATCCTGCTGCAGTTTGGAGAGCTGCCACCAGGCGGACTGTGGGGTCTGGGCTTCGAGTCACCTCCAGCACCGCAGACTCTTGGTGATTGTGGATAATCATGAGCATTTACTGATTTCCCAAATCTACGCATTGTAGAAACAAAACAAAGCGATGCGTTTGTGTGCACGTGTGAGTAATACGTGTGTGTGTGTGTGTGTGTGTGTGCAGTCGAATTTATTAAATAACAAAGCATAACAACCCACTCATCTCTAATGACCTATAAAAAGTGATCGCTAATTTAGAGCAAAATGTAGAAAGAGCCACACATTTGGGTAAATCAGGACTCCTCGCTGCCCCTTAACTGGAGATAATTAAGCTTAATTTTGTTTTGACTCTCAACTTCCCTCCTCCTCGGGGCAATTTAATTTTGGCTTCTCTGCGGCTTGTCTGAGCCCCCGAGACCTCCGGTCAGCTAGACGAGGTGTTAAACCTCGAGACTTGGCTTTCTGCGGCTTTCACTGCGCTGGTGAAAGAGCCTTATCTGTGATTGCTTTCTGCAAATCCTGGCCAGGCCTCTGGTCTCCTTTGTCTGTGCTCCCAGCCCCAACTCTCCCCTCTCACCGTGAAAACCAGACGAGGGCGGGATCACGCGACACACGGGCTACGTTTTCCTAGGGCTTGCCCTTTCTCTTTTTTTTTCAATTATGAAAAGCATTTCCTCGCCCTGACCCCCTTCTCCTGACCACACGTCTCAACCTTTGGAGATGTGTCTTGTCTAAAACCCCAGTCGGCTTCCAATTCTCGAGGTCACCCATTAACCTCATGGCGTTGTGGCTCAGGCAACTCTCTGTTACCGTGGTTTAGGGTCGGGGCAATGCCACGTTATCTTAGACTTAGGTTTTTGAAACATGATAAGTGTGGAGTGACGTTTAAAAATGAAAACATCGGGATCCCTGGGTGGCGCAGCGGTTTGGCGCCTGCCTTTGGCCCAGGGCGCGATCCTGGAGACCCGGGATCGAATCCCACATCGGGCTCCCGGTGCATGGAGCCTGCTTCTCCCTCTGCCTATGTCTCTGCCTCTCTCTCTCTCTCTGTGACTATCATAAATAAATAAAAATAAAAAAAAAATCAGTCATAAAAAAAAAAATGAAAACGTCTGCCTTCCTTATAGGGAATCTCCGATCTGATAGAGGATGTGCTTAGGGGTGGTCTCTTGGTCTCTGATCTCTTCCAGTCATGGGGACCTCCCTGACCTCACTCTCGTAGGACCACTGAGAGTGTAGGCCATAGACCCCCACCCCTTTCTGCCTTCCCAGGGGAAGAAACCACATGAGCCACTCCCACTGCTGTTTGTCCCAAAGCCTGGCAACCTTTAAGTCTCAGGGCAGGAGGAAGTGGGGAAGGAGCTAGAAGTAAGAGGGGAGAGAGGGAGACACAGATGATGATAGAACATGAAACCGAATGTGAGTGAGAGAAGGGCTCCACACGAGGTGACCCGGCGTCCTGAGGAATATGGTTGGAGAAACAGTAACAGGGGAGCCTGAGGCAAGGACCCCGCGCAGGTGGTTCATATGAGAGACGATCCCAGGGATTGGGGAGACTGAGGCACGGAGGAGGAGAAGCCACAGGCAGAGAAGGTTATCAAGGTTGCTTCTGGAGCCAACAGGAGCATGACCCCATCAAACCACCTGAGAATGTTCCAGAACCTCCACCTGGCCAAGCTGAGGCGTTTCTCTTCCTGCCTCCCAACCCTCCCGAGGACATGAGCTTTCCCTAGAACCAGGTGAGCTCCTGGTATGTTTGGGAAGGGCCTGGGCTGGGAGCAGTGCCCGGGAGGCCCCGGGGAGGTGAGACTTTTCAGGGCCGTGGGCCTGAGCTCGCAGAGAACTGGCCACCGCGGGCAGGGCTGCCGGCACAGGTGGGCTGGCAGTGGGGGACACCGCAGGCTCACGGGCTCTGCTCCAAAGGCTTCTGAGCAGGGGTGGGGGACATGGTCGTTCTGCGTGTTGGGGACCCTCCCCTGGCAGCTGGTGAGGAGACAACAGTCACCGGAGGGGCAGGAGCCCACAGCCCCGGAAGGCCACGTCCCTCCCCTCCCCTGCCCTGCTCTCATCCTCCCTTCAGGCCCAGGGTCCTCCGGGGCCTCCTTACTTCTGCGGCCGCGCCGTCGGGGGCCGGTTAGCTCTCCTGGGCCAGCAGCCGGTGGGCCCAGTTGTCACAAGTCTCCGTGCAGGCAGCCCGGCGCCCTTCCGCTTGGCCTCGGCATTAGCCCTCATGCCACCACCTGCCTGGGGGTTCGAGGCCGGGTCCCCGACGGCCACCATGGATTTCCAGTCTCGAATTCCCATCCACTTGCCAGAGAATCCCCCTTCAACAGCACCATCTGTGGAGCTGCCAGAGGCCAAATTAGACGGCGGATTCCAGGGCTGCGCTCGGCAACAGGCCTAGGGCAGCGGGACAGCAACGGGGAAGTGCAAGCACGTGGCGTCCTCTCGCCTGCAGCCCCACTGGGTCTCCCCGGCCCGCCACTGTCTCCGCTCTGGGCTCTGCGAATGCCCAAGCCTCGGTCTCCCTCTGCGCCCCGCCCTGGCCTGGATCCACTGGCCTGTCCCAGGGCTCTTCCTTGGGCACCCCCCCGCACCCCCCCTTGCTCCTATCGGCTGTGATTCCCCGGGCCCAGCCCCTGGATCTCTGGCTCCGGGGCACGGGCCCCGCCTCGTGCTCTGTCCCCACAGACGGAGGCCTCTATTGCACGCGACCAGAGCCCGGGCACGAGGATGCTGCGTGCTCACCACACCCTCCCGTGTTCTTTCCCTGGGAGGCTGCCTGTGGGGCTCGAAGCACCAGCAGAAGCCAGCGTGGGGCACAGGGGACGGAGCCCCCTGGGCAGAGGCAGCAGCTGGCCTTGAGGCTGTGAGGGGCAACAGCTGCACCCCGGGTCCCGGCAGAGGCCGTGGTGACAGGACGTGTAGACAGAATGATTGCTTCCCGGCCTGCGACGCGCCCGTAGTTGCATCACACGCCTGCAGGTTTGCAGGGCCCTCCTGGCGCCGGGGCCGTGGCTCCACTGTACTAATTTAGGCCTTGATCCTGTGACTTGCTTGGGCCATGAGACGTCAGTAGACATGACCCCAAGTAGGAGCTTGACTTGTAACTTGCGTGGCTGGGCTTGTGGTCCCGTGCTCTGCCGGGGCTGAGAGAAGGACACGCTCCAGAAGCGCCCCCCCGGAGAATGTGACACAGGCACACAAGAGCCAAGCTCAACTCATGACGCAGAGCTGAGCTTAGCTAAGCCCAGACGGGATGAGCACAGCCCCAGCTGACTCACAGACGTGTTGTTCCGGGCCATTACACAGCGGTATTGCGGCACTGACTGACACACTGGTGGGGACCGGGACTGGGATGAGCCTGGAGAGGTGGGCAGGGCCCGAGTGTCTGCCCAGATGCCACACAGTGTGCGTCAAGGCACGGCGGGAAGTTGGGATGGGAAGACTGCCACGTTGTGCTTTATCGCTGCAGGGCCTAGATGTGGGCTACTGATCCCATTGTAGAGACGGGAAAAAACAAGGCTCGAGAATTGACGCGAGGGATCCCTGGGGGGCTCAGCGGTTTGGCACCTGCCTTCGGCCCAGGGAGTGATCCTGGAGACCCGGGATCGAGTCCCGTGTCGGGCTCCCTGCATGGAGCCTGCTTCTCTCTCCCTCCGCCTGTGTCTCTGCCTCTCTCTCTCTCTGTGTGTCTCTCATGAATAAATAAATTTAAAAAATCTTAAGAAAAAAAAAGAATTGAAGCAAAGGGGCCAACATCACAGACACAGTCTGTCTGACCCTCTGTGACTGAATTCTTCCCTTTTGGGTCAAGTCCACGTACTGCAGGTTCACAGCCTGACTCTCTCTGGTCCTGCCTCCAAGCTCTCCGGTGTTGACTACCTCCCCCTCCCTGTCCCTCCCTCCCCCTGACCCTCCCTGCCATGCTCCAGGTGGCCACTGGCCCTTTTGCTCTTCCCTTGCAGCCACCGGCCCCATCCCCTCTGGCCTGGCCCAGACCCCTGGGCCGCTGTCCTCTCCTGCCCGACCCCCCAGCTCTCTGATCCTGGGCCCCATGAAATCACCAGCCGGCACAATCCCCGGTCCCCGAGCAGATGTCACACCCGTGCTCTCCCCTCTGACTCCTGGCCACCGAGTGGCACTGAGGGTAATCACAGAGCTTGCTCCCACAGGTAAGGGCAAAGAGCATGGGCGACTAGAGTTCAAATCCCAGCCCTGCTGCTTAATAGCTGTGTTACCTTGGACACCAGGTTACTCGGTTTCTCCGAAGCTCGGTCACTTGGCTTCTACACACAGGATGATGAGACCCCCATGGCCGGGCTCTTCCGAGAACGCAGTAATGGACAGGGAGGCCCTCCGTGAACGCGCGGCACCGTGGTGGATGTGGGCAAGAAGGATGCCTCCTTCACCTTCCACCCTCTTCCCCGTCACTCTCCTTCTGTCACTGTCACCTTCCGCCGACAACTTCAATCCAATGTGTACTGTGCAGGTCAAGGTCATCAGATGTGCGCTCCCTGGGTGTTCTCACCCCCACCCCGTGTTAGAGAGGAGGGTCGTCTCAGATCAGGCCCGGCTGCGAGCCTCGTGATAGGCTTGTTCATGCTTCCTGCTTCCTCGCCACCTGGCTGCCCCCACCTGTGGTCCCTGGCTTCCGCCTCCACCGAAGCCACTCCTGCCGAAGCCGCAGCGACCCACCGAGCAGACCCAACGCCGCAGCTCAGTCCTCAGTCTTCCCCATCCCTTGGCAGCATCTTTGCTTTCTGCAAATTCTCTCTTCCTGCCTTGAGACATCTACTTTTTCTCCATTCTTCCCTCCCCTTTCATCAGTCCCCTTTCCCTGGTTCCTGAAATCCCTCTCAGGGATCAGTCCTTGGCCCCCTTTTATCCCTTCTTTGAAAGTAGCAGGTAACCACACAGCATTACCGACTGTGTCGTCTCTACATTGTCCTCCAAATCTGCATCTTCAGGCCTGACACCTGCTCCTGTGTCCCGGGCTCGTCCAGCCAACTGCCCACCGCTCACCATCCTGCCTTCTCCAGAGCTATCCTGCTGCTGGTGCCCTGTGGAGGGTCAGTGGCGCTTCCATTGTTTCCTCGGGACAGAGAGCTCGTCCTCACCGCCAGCCGGTAATCAGCTACTAGGTCCTGTCAAGCCGACCTCCCTAAGAGAGCCGAGGCCCTACCCACCGCTTCTTCCAGCATCTCCCCGGAAACTTCTCTAATACTCTAGAGAGGCAGGGCCCCTGTCAATGCTTTTATGCTTCTCCCTTCTCCCGGGCAACACTTAATCACACTTGCAGTGAAATAAATCATCATATATTTAGTTGTTTAGTGTCTATATTCCAGCTAGACGGTGAGGGCAGGGACTGTTTCTGTCTTGGTTGTCTCCATATCCCCAGTACCTGGCATGGGGACCGGTATACGTTAGGGGTTCAATGAATACATGCGAAGGCCATGCACGACAATGGGGAGGGATTCGAGATCGGGGAGGGGTGGGACCAGTGCCCCAGTGTTTGGCACCTACCTGGAAAAGCAGTAGAGTCGGGTGCAGACTCCCCCCACAGGTCTCTGAAAACAGCAGCGGAGCCTTTTGTTCTATGACAGGAGGCGAAGCAGCTACAAGCTCCTTAATCACCTCTCCACAAACACAGGGAAGCCTCATTAATCCCAGTGAGCGGATGATCTATTGTTCCCAGCTCAGGTCTCTGGTGGATCGGCCTTCCTCTGCAGAGGCAGACACCCGTTGGCAGGAGTTGTCCTCCCCCTTCTCTCCTGCAACTGACCTGCCCTGGTGGGGCTCTTGGCCCAGGTGACCCAGCCCAAGGCTGGGACCGATCCTCCACTATAAGCCATCACTTACCTACTGGAAGGGCAAAGTTGAAAGGTTGGATTGTATCCAGTGCTGCAGGGTAAGCGACCCTCAATGCACTCTTGGCAGAGGCAGGTGTGCGTGTGCATGTGTGTGCATGTGTGTGTGTGTATGTGTGTGTGTGTGTGTAATCTGCTAGCACGGGTGATTAAGCTCATTAACTCTGGAGCCAGACTGATTTAAAATCCCAACATTGGCACTTGGCAGCTGTGTGAGCTTGGACAAGTCTGTTACCTCGGTGCCTGATTTCCCATCTGTAAGGTGGGGATGAAAGGAGAGTAGCCCCTCTGTGTAGGGTTATTACGACAGCAGGTAAGTCAGTGTATGTAGAGGCCCGGTTTAGGTCATCCTCTATCTGAATGGAAGCACTTCAGCAGCCCTACTCCGTCCGTCCGTCCCCCAAACCCTGGGGTGAGGGTAGCTATGGAAATGGGGGGTGGAAGAGCAGGGCTCTCATTGGCTCCTCCTGGGCCTGTGTTTTGGGTCCAGCTTGGAAGTGAGACCTTGATCTCCCCACCGGGTGGCCTCATCTTCTGCCTTCATGGCTAGAACTAGACTCCAGGAACTCTGGGTTCTCTTCCTCCTTTTGCTTCTGATTTGTGTGAACTGGGGCGATTTGCTTTTCCACTAGGCTTCAGTTTCTGTGTCTGCACGATGAAGGAGTCGTTCCAGAAGAGACACGGATTTTATCTCATCTGGCACTTCAGGGCAATTGGTGGTAACCAGAGACCTGGGTTGAGAAGGAATCTGACGCGGTGTTCGGGCTCTGCTGGAAAAAACATCTGGGATGGATTAGTGATGTCAGCAGTGGTCATAGGATGGGGGGCGGTGCTCTGTGCGTCTTGTATTTACCGCCCCTACGGTGGATGCTTGATTTCTAAGGGGTCTACTTTCTTAATCTAAAGCTGTTGATTCAGGGCTGTGAATGTTCAAGATGACTCATTAGTAACGTAGACATAATCTAGGCTTTAGTTCAAAAAGCCCCAGTCTCTATGCTTCAAATTATTCAGATTTGAGGGGGGTAAGGAGTCTTCGAAAGCTCTGTCCCCATTGACCCCTGAAGACAGCTGGTAGTCACCATGAAGGGAAGAGAGACTGGCTCTAGGGAGTGGAAACCCTACAGGGTTGGGAAGCACGTGGGTGGGCAATGGCTCACCTGGGAGGGGCCAGGGCAGTGAGCATCACGGGATTCCACGGAACAGGCAGTGCTGGGAGGGTTTCCTGGGGCAGGTGGGGGAGTAGGCACTGAGACCAAGGGAGCCAAACTTACAGGTGTGCCTGGGGCTGGCCGTGCCCAGAGAGGGGCTGGGAACTCCTTTCTGAGGATTTCAGCTCAAAGGCCCGGCGAACGGAACTCTCTCCTGGACATAGGAATTGGACTGGCAGCCAAGGCCGAAAGGAACTGATTGGGGTTGGGCTGCAGCCTTGAGACTGGAAGCTCTGAGAATAGAGGGCGATTTTCTGGAGCCTCCTTAGAAGCCTTGAGGTCATCACCGGTTGCAAGGGTTAGGAGAGTGAGGGCAGAAAAACGTGAGTAAGGGGCTCCATTCCTGATGGTTGGCGGTGTTTTTGGAGAACCTTCTGTCACGAGCCTGCAGGCAATTTTAGAATCCATAAAGTTCATAAGCACAGAGCTCATCAACAATTAGGCTCATGTAACCATCACTGTCGTTATGAATTCACTGAAAGTTAGGAGAACGAATTCCATTGTTCTTTAAATTTATTGTCTGCTAACTCAATCAAGGTTCTTTTAGTAACTTAATTGTTTCTGAATTCAGGAACTCCTCACTCAACAGAAGTGTCAGAAAATGAAGTTGATAGGTTTAAAAAACTTTATTCTATACCCAGCAAGTGCCTTTTCATATCTTCAGACAATGAAGCATTTTCTGTGCTTAGACCCCGAGACACTGGGGCACAGTCCTCGGAGCTACACAGTTGTCACAGCCGCTGTCTACACCAGCCAGCCAGACCTGGGGTCGAGGTTTTTGCTCTGCCCTTCACTGCCGTGTCCTGGTTGTGTGACCTTGGGCAACGTAAACTGCTGGCACCTCGGTTTCTTCACCTGTAAAATGAGTAATAATATCTACCTTGTGGGGTTGTGCGATTTAGTAAGGTTAACGGTACGTAAAGTACGCAGCGGAAGAGGGCCTGACACATGGCAGGTGTGTGACAAGGGGTAGCTAGGGTCATTTTATTTTTGGAGAAAATGCAAATTCACGGTACCATGTAGTTGCAGTAAAGCGCAATGTGGGCTGCTAAGGCGGGAACACCTGGATATAATAACATAAAAACAGGAACCCATAGCTACCATATGACAGCGAGAGCCTGACACTTAGTACAGAAGTCACTACTTTTGCTTTCTGTAGTTCCAGTTCCCTGCACTGCCCGTTTCCATTTGGAAGCAGATAATCCTCTCTTGGACGTATCAAGACGGTCATTAGTGGCCTAACGCTGCATCACAACGCCTGTCATTCCCCTCGGGTCAGCTCATCCCATAGGCATTTTAGCATCTCACGTCATTACAAGAAAAAGGGCGAGAGTAGAACAGTAAGATATTTTGAGAGCTGTCACATTCCTGTTATTATTATTATATTATTCTCATGGTTTCACCTTCATGTACTGCTGTTCACCTCTTACTGTGCCTCATTTATAAATTCAGCTTTATCAAAGGTATGTATGAAACAGGTAAAGACAATATAGAGGGACGTCTTGGTACCACCTGCAGTGTCAGGCATCCGCTGTGGGGGGAGGTCTTGGGACGTATCCCCGTGGGGATGAGGAGGGATTGCTGTACCTGAATAAGTTACAGGGACACCTACGGATGCAGTAATGTCACTGCAGCAACACACGGGCATAGTTACGTACACACATAATAGCTCTTGGCCGCACTAAACTAGATAAATAACAGAGAACCAGAGCCGTAGCATCAAGACAGAGTATCCCACAATACGGTAATGTATATGTTATCGTAATATAGAGACACATTAAGTTAGATACAGTAAAAATAAATACTGTTAAGTCTCAACTAGTGAGAAATATTCCCTGTAACGCATAGATAGCTGGAGGATTACTTGGATCTTAGGATACGGTTGTAACATCTTGTGGGAATTGTAATGGATAAGGTACAAGGGCGGGTAGAGGGAGGGGGGTGCACGGTTACAGACCTGTAGGAACACTGAGACAGATGGGTGCTGCGGCACTCAGCGTTTTCTCTGCGGTTGGGAGTTCTTACCTTTCTGAGTCATGTCTTTTTCTAAAAATCTTAAAAAAAAAAAAAAAGGTTATGGCTACTCTTCTTAGAAAACAAAACAAAACAAAAACCCTCCTTGAATGCATTTACAAATGGCAAAATTTTGTACCCATAGGGCCCTAGCTCTCGCCTGGGTATTTAATGGTTAGGCATCCTGGATTCAAACTCTTGAGAATCAGAGGAAGGAGATAATCTGTCAAGAGGTCAGGCCTCAGTCCACAGGCAGGCATCATCCAGGCTGGAACCTCAGTCTTCTTCTTGCCTACTGGACCCCGATCTGATTTGGCATTTAGGGGACCTGGACTTTCATCCCGCTGGAGCAAACAGAACCCGATCTCCCTTTCTCTGATCACGGTTTTGATGCCCGGCTACTCTTGTTCGCTGATCTTACGTCTGCTGAGGAGATCAGCTTTGTCTGAGCAAGAGTTTCCTTTGGCCAACATCCCGTAAATCCCAAAAGGTCAGTCCCCAGTAGTGTATGCACAGGCTCGTTGGGCCTTTGGGTGTTGATAGCTCCCGCAGCCTGGATGGTGCTTGAGATGGCAGTGGAAGAAGAGTAACCTCTTAGGGGCAGATGTTGTCCCCTGGAGCCGGACTGACAGACTTCTTCCTAGTCATATTTCCCTGGACCAGTCTGGAGACCCAAGTCCAGACTTGCTGTATTAGCTAGCTCTTGCTGGGTAACAAAACATCTCAAAGATTGGTTTAACATGGCACACGCTTATTATTGCTCATGAGTGCGTGGGTCAAGTGGATGGTTCCTTTGATCTGGCCAGGTTTTAGCTGGACACGTTCATGCATGTGTGGCCAACTAGCTGGTCTAGGGTAGCCTTGACTGGAGGAACTGGCCCAATGGATCTCCCACATCCATCCAGCAGGATTGTTCAAATGGCAGCATTAGGATTCAGAGAGGGGCAGTGGGGTTGGGGGGTGAAAGGGGAGAGAGAGAGAGAGAGAGAGAGAAGGCTCTTGAGGCCTAAGCTTAAAACTGGTGCACCATTACTTCTATTGCGTTCTATTAGTCAAAGCAAGTCAAAAGGCCGGCCCAGATTCAAGGAGTGAGGACACAGACATCACTTCTTGATGGTGAGGGCTACAGAGCTACATCGCAAGGGTATTGATTTAGAGAGGAGTAGAGGATGGGGGACATTTTCATAATCACTCAACCATACTTGCTTTTCAGGGGTCATTGCTAGAGCCTCTGCCAAGCCTTCCTTTGGATCCCTGAGCAGAGCCGAAGCTGTGTTGTTTGTTTGTTTGTTTGTTTTGGGGGGGGGAGATTTCCAACCCTACATGCCTGATTCCTGGCTCCACGTGGGCAGCAGCGCATGTTGTCTGGGCCTTAACCCTCATGAGCTCTTCCTCTCTTTGGCTAAGTGGCCCAGGCTTACCCTACTTTTTTTTTTTTAATTTTTTTCTTTTATTTATTTATGATAGGCACACAGTGAGAGAGAGAGAGAGAGGCAGAGACATAGGCAGAGGGAGAAGCAGGCTCCATGCACCGGGAGCCCGACTTGGGATTTGATCCCGGGTCTCCAGGATCGCGCCCTGGGCCAAAGGCAGGCGCTAAACCGCTGCGCCACCCAGGGATCCCCAACCCTACTTTGACCTTAAGTGGTATCTCCACTGGCTTCTAGTGACTTGTGCCTTGCAGGCTTTCCCCTAGACAATAAATTGGGCTGTATTTCTCTCCTGGGAATTTGAAGTCAAGATGCAGAGATCTTGGGACGGTCAGCAGTGTGTGGAATTGGAGAGGTCGTGGTGTGGGACCAGGGCTGGGAGAGAAAGCAGAGAGACCCAGAGAGAAGCAGGGAAGAGATAGGTCTCATGGGACCAGAAAGGAGGTGGAGGGAGAAGAGACCTGGTCCCAGTTTCCATAAAATTTTGGTGAACCATATTCTCTACCCTTGAGTCCAGAAGAATCTGTTTCCTTACAACACAGACCTCATTTTTGCTTGAGAAGGTCTGATGAGGATCCTATTCTCTGTGACCTGACACTTGCTTACAGGACTCCCTTTGGAAGGGAAGGCAGGCCAGACATCTCAGCTTCCGTGGCAGAGTGTCAATCAAACTGGAGAGCACCCAGCTGGGACCCCCAGCTCATGGGTATCCCTCCGTATGTGCCAGCACCTCTGCCCTCCTGGGTCTCATTGAGGGCTTAGCCTTGAGACAACCAGCTCTTTAGATCGAACTTCTGCCCTAAATCAGAGAGACAATTGATATCTGACAGAGAGGATAAGAGGGTCCCTGACATTCATTTCTGAACATGCTAGAAGCTCTACCTTAGGAAGAGGACCACATAACTCACCACTAAGATGATTTCTCCAGACTGGGTTTGAGTGCTGATCCAGAAACAGATGCCCGAGAAGAATTACTACACCTTCTTTTATTTTTTTTAATATATATATATTTTAATTTTTATTTATTTATGATAGTCACACACACACACACACAGAGAGAGAGAGAGAGAGAGAGAGAGAGAGAGGCAGAGACACAGGCAGAGGGAGAAGCAGGCTCCATGCACCAGGAGCCCAACGTGGGATTCGATCCCGGGTCTCCAGGATCGCGCCCTGGGCCAAAGGCAGGCGCTAAACCACTGCGCCACCCAGGGATCCCTACACCTTCTTTTAAACTCTCATCGAAAGCACTGTCCGTTAAGTTATCTTCTATCAAAAGTCCTATGCAATTAATTCCTTTAAAAATTCATTGATAGTTGGGGCACCTCGGTTGGCTCAGAGATTAATTTATTTAAAACAAGAGCCAAGTTCATCTTTACTAATAGTTGATACCTGGATTGACACTGGTATCTGGGTCTTACATCTGGCAGTCAGGGGTGTGGAGGGGCCAAGGTAGACAGAGGGAGGAGCGGAGTTCCACAAGGTAATGGGGTTCATGGTGGTACCTGGCCTCTTTGCCATGTCTGGCTATGTATTTCCAGTTTATATGGGGCTGGTCAAGGGATCTATGGATTTTGCCATCTGGTTTGATCTTCAGCAAACTTTAAAAAAAATATTTTATTTATCTAATCACAGAGAGAGGGGGGGGGGCAGAGACACAGGCAGAGGGAGAAGCAGGCTCCATTCAGGGAGCTCGATGGGGACTCAACCCCAGGACCCCGGGGTCACGCCCTGAGCCAAAGCCAGATGCTCAACTGCTGAGCCACCTAGGCGTCCCTTCAGTAAGGGTTTAATTGGAGTATAATGTGTACACAGAAAAGTGTACAAATCACAAAGATACAGGTTAGTGGCTCTTTGGGAATTGAGCACATCAGTATAACCCGCACCCGGATTAGGAAACATAAAATCACCAGCATTCCAGAGGTCATTTTCATGCCTCCCTTTAGTCTCGACCCACTCCCTGGCAACCCCTATCTGGATTTTGAACACTGCATAATTAGTTTTGCATGTGCTTGAACTTGGTGCAAAAAAAATAATATATTCGAATTATTCCATTCAGTGTTAACATTTGCGAGGCCTCATTGTGTCACGTTGTTTTTATTTATTTTTATTTATTTAGTCACATTGTTTTGATGGCGCGTTCGTTCTCACTGCTGTATAACATTCCATTGCACGCGTACATCTATTCTCCCATTAATGGACATTTCTGGTGCTCCGAGGTTGGGAGATAATAGGCAGTGCTGCCAAGACCATTTTGTGTATGTCCTTTTACGAGAAGGTCCAATTTAAACTAAAGTAACCCTCACAGAGTGGGCAGTGGCTTGAAAATTTCCTGCAAAGATACCACGGGTTGAAAATAACCCTAATGAATGCAAGCTCCAGCAGAGAGCGAGAAGACGGCAGAGCTGGTACTTCTACTCCACATGGAAGGTTTTGGGTCACTAATGATGCTTCAATAAGATCCGACGAGAAATTAGAAAAAGGAGGAGAGCTTAAGGAGGCTTTGCTGTGTGGATTTACCCACATGACCATCCATGGTAAAGCTTGACACATTCGCTGGTGAGACTGTGAAGTGCCTGCGGGGAGCAGGTGCGCATGTCATTGGTGTCACGCACCAGATATTTCTGATTCTCTTCTTGGGCACATGATAGGACTGAATTCTTGGCCTCGTTGGAGTTAAGTGCTGCCATATGAGTGGTTTTGGCCATTGAAATATGAGCCAAAGTGACCACCAAACAGAAGCCTTAGGAGCCAGCGTGAGGCTCATCACATCCTCTTTTCCTTTTGCCACAAGGTCTGAGAAAGTTCTGGAAAGAAGCCACTCATTTAGTCTGGATCCCAGAGTGAGGGCACTGTGGCTCAGAGCCCCCGGCTGGTCTGCGACGTGTCCGTGGCGTGCAATAAATCAGCATTGCTTTAAGCTACAGATATTGGGAATGTTCATTATCATCGCATCACCTAACCTCTCCTGAAAAATGAAGACTCAGGACACAAAGACAAACCTGTTATTTTTTTTTTTTCGGTGATGTCTAAAGTTATGTGATGCTCCCTCTGGTTCTTTACATAATGTTCTGATTCTTTGTGACAAATATTTAGATGTCTCTTTTGAGATTTTCTTTTTTTTAATATTTTATTTATTTATTCATGATAGACACACACACACACACAGAGGCAGAGACACAGGAGGAGGGAGGAGCAGGATCCATGCAGGGAGCCTGATGTGGGACTCGATCTCGGGACTCCAGGATCGTGCCCTGGGCTAAAGGCAGGTGCTAAACCGCTGAGCCACCCAGGGATCCCCCTCTTTTGAGATTTTCTTATTTATTGATTTATTTATTGATTTATTTTTTAGATTTTCTTATTTAATCGTGAAAGTTTCAAAGCCCCACACTGTCAAGGAAATGCTGGTTCTTCCTTCCTAGGGCAAAATGGATGAAATAACTCACAGAAGCCAATCCATGGACAAACTCATGCATTCCTTTGTCAGCAAATGTGGTCGGAGATACAAAGAGAATGCTGCTGAAGATGTGACGTGACGAATATTAGAAGAATTTGTGCAGTGGGGGAGATCTGCTCTGGATGAAAGTACAGATGTTCCTAACACGTCTCGGGGTGTGGTATGTGCTAGATTCAGGATTCAGGAATGAAATACACTCAGAATTACTTAAAAAAAAATTTTTTTTAAATGAGCTGTACCGAGAAGATATTGTTTCAATAACCAATGACTTATTTAACAAAAGTGTTGTTTTATGGGAAAACAGTAGAAATACAACCACTGATAGAGTGGATGCTTTAACTATAAAACATGAAGGATTCCAGATTAAAGTTAAAGAGATTGCTCCACACGTGCGATTCACTCAGAGACTGGCTGCTGAAGAAAAGAAGTTGAGGCCAGAGGTGCACAAGATGATGGAGGATGTCATTGATGTGGTTAATATTACAAAAAGACCCTTAATAAATAGTATCCTTACGGTATTTTGCAACAAGGGCGTAGAAATTTGATTATTCTGTGATGAGATACGGAGGTTTGATGGTTGTCTTGTAGCAGAATGCTTTAATGAGATGGGGAGCTTGAAGATGAGCTATGCATTTTTCTTTTATAGAAAAAGAAGCGTTTCGAACTTGCTATTTTTATAATGACAACTGGCTGTCAATACTGAGATACAACCAAAAATTTTAAAATAAACTTTAAATTTTGAAATAATTTTAGATTTACAGAAGAGTTTCAAAGATAGTACAGAGCGTTCCTGCGTACTATTTCCCCCGGCTTCCTATACTATAATGTCTTATATAACCAAGGTACATTTGTCAAAACTAAAAAATTAACACTGGTGCCTTATGATGAACAAAACTGCAGACTCTGTTTGGATTTCACCAGTTTCTCCACTGATGTCTTTTTTTTTTTTTTTGTTCTAGACTCCAATCCAGGGATATTACATTGCATTCGGGTAACACATAGATTTTTTAAGACTTATTCCTTTGGGGGGGGAAAAGGGGGCAGAGGGAGAGAAAAGAACCTCAAGCAAACACCCTGATGAGCACAGAGCCCCCGACATGAGACTCAAGCCCTCCAAGGTCATGACCTGAGCGGAATCCAAAAGCTGGATGCTCAACTGACAGACACTCAGGTGTCCCAGGGAACAGATATATTGAAAGCAACACACACACACACACACACACACACACACCCACACACACGCACATTTTGTTTGTCTTCAAAGGGCCATCTCTCCTCGGTATCTCTGTATCATGTGTCTTCTACTTCTTATAAAAACACCTGTCGTTGGATTGGATTTAAGGTCCATCCGGCAATCCAGGATGATCTCACTTTAAGATCAGTAACTTAATTACGTCTGCAAAGACCTTTTTGTGTGATATGTAAACGATAATTGAAAGATAAACTGCTTCCTGAAAGGAACTAGTGCTATGGAGAGCATTGGAAAAACACAGGCAAGCGTTTCCATTGTTCTCTGACTTGGGGGCTAGAAAATGATGTCCGTACCTCACGTATGGCAACTCTAAAAACTTATAAGCAGAATTTTCTAACGTGTTTTTTTTTAAATCTTTTAAACAAAGTGTTTCGGAACCTATTTGCTAAAAATATAAAAATGTAACACCTTTTGATTAGTTTGCAGGAACCGCTGATTGACATCAGGTAAGATGGAAATTTGCTTGCTGAATTTCAACAAAAAACTTTGCATAATTGGTGGATGAGAATGAAAAATAATGATAAGGGTTTAGTAAGCACAGCCAGGATTGCTGTTTTCCCACTTGGATCAATGCATCTTTGCATGGTATCTGGGTTTTCTTTCCCCAGCCATAACAGCAATTAAAATCAAGTATCACAATGATCTGAATTAAGAACCAGACCTTTGAGCTGCTGTTTCATAAAGCTTTGCCTTTTGAAAATGAAACATCTTCAATCACATGGCTGTCATTAAAATTTTTAGTGAGAGCAAAAATGCTTTGACCTATTAATAAATACGATATAGTTAAATAATTAAAAAATACTTCATTTTATCTTATTTTTAATCTAAATAATTTTAATTATGTTTTACACTGCATGCAAAATACTAGTGCAGCGCTGAGTGCAGGCATGTGCTCACTTAAAAAAACAACTGGTAGGGGGGTAGCTGGATAGAGCAGTTTAGGAGAGTGATGTCTGCGGACCCAGTAGCTGGGGGACAGCTCTGTGGAAGCTTGGGGGGTTGCCTGGGACAGAAGGGATCAGAGCCACCAGGCTCTCCACAGCATGAGCCAGACGTCAGGCTCTGTGCCAAGGAGTCAATCAGGATTGGCACGATAGCAGTGGCCCCATGTCCCTCCAGGTTCAGGGACAGGAGAGGAGTCTCGAATAAGGTCTGTTGCCCTAGAACAATGTCCGTAGAAATCCTTTGTGCATTCATTTGCTTACCAAGTGGCAGCCCAAGCCCACCTTTCAGAACCAGTCTGGCTGGGGGTTCCCTACCATTTTGGTGACAATACCCAGTGCCTTCTCTGGATCCTGGAACCTCAGGCTATTTGTCTCTGGGTCGCCTCTGCCCAGGCCTGGCAAGCTCCTCTCTCAAGCTGCAAACCCTCCCGTGTGGCACATCACATTGTCTACAGAGGGTTCTATCACTGGGGGCTATGCCTTGCTCCCCTTCGCCTCGTAGTGGGTTGATGGGCAGTTCTAAAAAAGACATGTCTTCTTTATCCATTCACCTGTGGAGTGGGAGGGTGGGCCAACTGGGTGATGGGCATTAGGGAGGGTCCTTGAAGTAATGAGCACTGGATGTTGCGTGCAACTGATGAATTATCAAATTCTACCTTAATAGGTTAATTAAATTGAATTTAAATAAAAAATTTAAGAAAAAAAGATATGTCTACATATCTGAGAACTTGTGCGATGTGACCTTCTTTGGAAGCAGGTGTCTTTGAAGATGTAATTAAGCCAAGGATCTTGAGGGGAGATCATCTGGCGTTAACCAGTTGGTGGTAATTTGTTAAGGCAACCCCATGGAAATGAAGACACTCAGTGACTCTTTAGTCCCAGCGTGGACATCTGGGAAGCCTCCTCTGGCTTCGCCAGTCTGGATTCGAGACCCTCCTTTGGGTTTCTGACCCCTCTCTGACCCCTCCCATTAGCACTTATTCCCATGTCTTCGAATACACCTGGCCTACCTGACTCGCTGTTCCTTTCCTGGGGCCGGAGGCTATGCCGTTCTTATCAGCGGCTGTTCTCTGGTGCCTGGAAAAAAAGCTCAGTGCGTGATGACAATGGCTTATATTTGTTGAGAATTTACAAAGTCAAAGGCATGACGAAGGTCACTAAGCACAGTAGCTTATTGACTCCTTGCATCATCCTTACCTGGAAGGCACCGTGTTAGTTCCATTACGTAGATGAGGGTAACTGAGGCCTTGGAGGGGTGATAGAACCTGCCCAGGTTCACACCACTAGTAAACAGAGTCAGTACTCGAACTCAGGTCTTTTGGCTCCAAAGCTTTCGTTCTTTGTCTCTATCACCTCAATTACTAGGTGCTCGGTCAATATTCATATAAATAAATAAATACATAATGATCTTTTCTTTAGGGCAGGATCCTTCCTCATCTGGGGTCTAGTGGTCCTACAGCAGTGGATTGGTCGGGGCCCTTGGCAAGAGGCCATTCTGCACACAAGTCTGGCAAACGGGCGACCTGGCTTCCTAGCCCAGAATGGAGAAATCTGTTGAAGCTGGGACGGGTCGCAAGAAGTGTCACCGTGTGACCCCTAGAAGCTTCACGGGAAGTGGCTGGGAGGGGCGATGACTCTGGAAACGAGCTAGCTCCGGCTGCCCCAGGGCCGTGCGGGGCAGCACCTTCAGCAGTGGATGTGTGTCCACCGGGTTCCAAGCTTAGTTACTTCTCTTGGAGCATTCCCAGAGTACGTGTGTGTGCAGGTGCGTGTGAGCACACGCACATTGGTCAGGGGGCTGGAGTGTAGTGAGGGAGGATACATAGACGGGGGTGTGATACATTTCAGATGCTTTTTAAAAATCCAAAAGTGGGGAGGCCTGGGTGGCTCAGCGGTTGAGCCTCTGCCTTGGGCCCAGGGCGTGACCCCGGGGTCCCAGGATCGAGTCCCGCATCGGGCTCCCTGCATGGAGCCTGCTCCTCCCTCTGCCTGTGTCTCTGCCTCTCTCTCTCTCTCTCTCTGTGTCTCTCACGAATAAATAAATAAAATCTTTAAAAAAGAATCCAAAAGGGTTAAAATCAAAGTGACATTTTGGTGCCTAAAGGGAGTAAGCTTCAATTATCTTGAAAATTTCCTTTTGAGGAAAAAAAAAAAAAAAAAGCCTGTTGCCGCTAATGGTGAATAAATGAGGTGTTACGGTATTAATATTGTCGATGATGACAAGCAACAGCACAATTATTTTCAAGCTACAAGACACTCACTCACTCACTCACTGGTCCCCGGATCATCAGATGGGAATGTTTACAGCCGCAAGATTCTGGAAACCAAAGGAGTGCCTTGAACCGAGTGGGCTCTTCCTTGTCACCGAACAAGACATTTTAAAGGGAGGAGGCCTCGGCCTCGGAGTGGACGTGGCTGCTGAGCGGTATCCACAGAGACCCACTCTCTTTTCTCTCTCTCTCTGCCACCCTCAGGTAACGGCGACATTTCCATCCGTGGATGCCGGCTGTCACCTCCAAACACCTTACTTCCCAAAGCAGCCTGGAAAGCATGAGGAGGAAGAAAGGCAGGGGAGAAGGAGCACCCTCCTCCCGCGCCTCCCTCATCAGGGCTAGAAACCTCTCTCAGAATCCCCTTGCACCTGCTTGGCTGGGTCTGGGGCACACGCCCACCCTAGTCACCATAAAGGGGAACGGGGCTGGCACGACTCGTTTGGAGCAATCGGGCACCACCGGCGCCTGAATGTGGGGTCTGCTACCAAGAGGGCAGGATGGCCGTGGGGTCGTCTGCGTGCGTGCATCCCACAAACATCTTCCTTGAGCCTGTTCGACATTTAATCAAATGGAGCCCTGTCCTCTGGAATCTCCATTTTACGGAGAAGCACCACGATGGCCCCGATTGCTGAGCCAACCTGCCCAAGGTCCCCATCCAGCGAGGGTCAGTGCGGAATTGGACGGCACGTCATCCCGAAGCCCAGACTCCCTGCACCACACGGCGTTGCCTCTGCCCTTTCTGGAGCCGCCCCGGGTGTGTAGCCTGCGTCCCCCCTGGCGGGACGCTAACAGGGTTGTGTTTTATGCCTCGAGTTCTCGCTGGCAGGTGCTGCCCCTGTCCGTCCTGAGATTTATGAAGTCCCGGGATGCTCCCGCGTGGCTGCAGATGGAAGGTGCCCCCTCTCCAACAGGCAGGCAGGCTCCCTGCAGATGGGCCCCAGATGGTGGCATTATCTGAGCAGTGGGACGGAGCGGGGCGGGGGGGGGGTGTGGGGAGAGGGTGGGGGCCAGGCTTGGTCAGCCAAGTGTTCAGTGGAGAGCGTGGCCCAGGCCTGGAGGGACGGTGCTATTGCAGGTTCAGAGCTGCCGGCCTGTGACAGCTTTGCTCAAGGTTGGCATCCCTGGCCCAACCCCGACACTTCACTCCCCCGCCACCCCCACCCAAGGTAGGGAGCCATGTGGCCCCTGAGCTTGTTGGAGCTTCTGAGAGATGCTGAGTCAGGGCCGGCAGGGCTCCCGCCTGGGCCTTCACCTCTGGGCTCTGACCCCCTCGGGAGGCCTGAGGTCAGGCTTGGTGGGGTGGGGGGGCACTCTGCTCCCGGGAGCTGGCGGGTGGCGCTCTCCCCTCTGCACCCCCAGCACGCACCCTTCACGCCACGTGAGGCAGTAAGAGCAGCGGCTGCAGGGTGGACTCACCACCGGTTCGCGGTGTAACTTTAGGCAGCTCGTTCAACCTCTCTGGTCCCAGATTTTCTCACCTGCACAACGGGGCTGATAGCGGCTGGGGCTGTTGTGGGGGCTTCATAAATCAGTGTGTGCAAAATGCTTTGCTCGGTGCCTGGCACATGGTGTGCGTGCAATGGGATCAGCTGGCGTTCTTATTACCGCCCCCCCTCGGCCCTGTGGGAGCCTCACCAGTTCAACCCAGTTGTCAGCCTCCTTGTTCTTGCGTTTGAGTTCAAACTGGGTATTGGGGAGGGGGGACCTTCCCAATTCCTAGGACTGGGAAGGTCCATTCTGGGGCCTTCTCTAGGGTTGCCGAGACCTCTGGGGGGCTTGAGGCCTCTGGTCCCCACCGTGGCGCCTCGAGCCCGTGTGGCTGATGGGATCCGGTTTCACGGTGAATCCAGCGTCACCTGGCGTTGCAGGCGTGAGGGCGATGGGGGCAGGGCCAGCCCGAGGCCCGGCTTGCGTGGTGCCATCTCACTGCCCATGCCCTCGCCTTGCTAGAAGCCCCCACCGCCTCTCCCTCTGTCAGGCGCACAAGCTTCTCCCTGACTCATCCCAGGAGCTACCATTTGTCAAGAGCTGGTTGTGGGCCAGGAAGTGCTCGAAGCACTTCGCAGTCACCTCGTTTAAACCTCATGCAACGCCTGGGAGTCTACGCTTTCGCCATCTCCACCT
This sequence comes from Canis aureus, assembly GCF_053574225.1. Taxonomy (NCBI): domain Eukaryota; kingdom Metazoa; phylum Chordata; class Mammalia; order Carnivora; family Canidae; genus Canis; species Canis aureus. The sequence goes on along the minus strand of NC_135623.1, from coordinate 12,280,107 downwards.
TGGGGGACAAGAAATCGGGCGACACACGCGACACGGGCAGTTTGGCCCCAAGCCGGGGTTCCCACCGTCCGCGGCATGGCTTGGCTCTTCTGGGGCTAAGCTGGTACCTCCGGGGGTGCCCTGGGCCGTCTGCCCGGACCCACGGGAGGCAGGCGGCTGCAGGAGAAAGACGGTGGCCGCTGGTGCCGCTCAGGCGGGAATTCCGGGCCTGGCTCTTGGCCCTGTCACTTCGTCTCTCCGAGCCTCAGTTTCCCCTCTTGTGAGTCGGCTTCACAACATACATGCATGGTTGGGAGTGTCAGTGGCGATCGGTGTGGATGGCCGCAGGAGCAGCGCCCTGTCCTCCGCTCCCAGCCCGGGGCGCACCTGTTGGGCCTCATTTCTAGATCTTTCAGGGGTGGCCTTTGTCTAGACAGCTGGCCTACGGTGCAGTCTCTCTTGTTCTACTCTTTTCTCGCTTCTGCCCTTGGCTAAGTCCTCTCTCACGGTCAAGTCCTCTATTCCCATCTTTGGGGTCCGCAGAGGGGCGACTCTTCCCAGGGCCTCCTGACCCCGCAAAGGCCAGCTCTAGGGCAGAAGGAAGGGCCCATGAGGGACAGATGGTGTCTGAGGGGCTGGGGGTGCCTCGCCCAGCCTGGGGGAGGGGAGGGAGGGAAGGGGCGACGGGAGTGCCAGGACCAGGGCAGTGGTCAGAGTGCCCTCTGAAGAGCACAGGTGACCCAGGCCTTGGCCATGGTGGGCTTTTCCTGGTCATGCGACAGCCAGAAAAGCAGGTTTTTCTTTTCTGAGAGCTTCCAGGCTTCACTCCCACCCCCTGTACATGCACGCGTGCGCACACACACACATGAACACACGCACGCGCCATTCTCATCACCTCATCCCCTGGCCTCCCCGCCGCCAGCTCCCCGCAGCCCTCCGGCCTCCAGGAGCTGACCTTGCCGGACCCCACAGCTCTCCCCGGAGCTGCTCCTCGCGGGAACGCCAGCACTCCCGTCCTGGTGCCCCACGTCTCCCCCCCACCCCGGGCTCCTGGCTCTGCACCCTCCACAGCTCCTCAGCTGCCAACTCCGTCTTCACGCCTCCCAGGGGAGCAGCTGTCAGCCCGTTCTGGGGGCTGGGGATGGAAAAGGCAGAGACGGAGAGATAGGAGAGAGGGCGAGGGGAGGCGGGGGTGGGGGGGTGGGGGGGTGGGGGGGTGGGGTGGAGCTGAGAGACAGGGAAGGGGGAGAGTGGGGAGCACCCTGATGGGAGACTAGAACAGAACAGGGAAAGCTGCAGGGTCCTGGGGTCCCCGAACCCGAGACTCCGGCTCTGACACCCCTGGCTCTGCGGCTCCTGTCACCCAAGCAGCCCCGGGGCCCGCGGGGGAGGTGGGGAGGCGGGTAGGGGGAGGCAGGCCTTGAGCGCAGGGGCACAGGAGCCTTCCTGGTGAGCCACTGGGAGAAGCTCATCAGGCCTGGGCCTGCGGCACCTGCCCCTCCCCTCCCCTCCCCTCTTGTCCCCCGCTCTTCCCCTCCCCTTCCCTTCCTCTTCCCTTCCCTCCTCTCCTCTCCCCTCACTGCTTCCCCTTCCCCCCTCCCATCCCATCCCTCCGGCTGGGCGAGGCACACCCAGCCTAGGCCCTTCCTTCTGCCCTAGAGCTGGTCTTTGGGGGGTCAGGAGGCCCTGGGAAGAGTCACCGCTCTGCCCCTGGAGACCCCAAAGGCAGGAAGAGGGTCTTAGGACCTGCCAGCTTGGGAGCGGAAGGTGCCTCGCATGTGTTACTGCACCGTCAGGACACCAGGGGCCGTGGAGGAAAACTGGGAAGCAGTAAGCAGGAGCGAGATCCGAGGGCCTGGGGCTCTCTGGGGCCCTAACCATGCTCCACAGCACTGGGGGCTGGGGTGGGACCGGGGGCCGAGGACTCGTAGTCACCTTGCCCTCTTCAGTGCCAGCGAGCTCACAGCTCGAAGAAGCAGCCAGTGTTTTTGGAAACCAGTGTTTCCGAGAAAGAACAATAAGGTGACAAACTCCTATTCATCCCGCAAAGCCCAACTCCTATGTCACCTTCTCATGGGATGTGCCTCACAGCTCGCTGCCTAGAGACCCGTCATGGGGCCGAGCCCACCCTTTAGTGACGTCGGGGTACCTCTGTGTCTTCTTCATGAAACCGGGTGTTTCTTGAGGGTGGGGCAAATATCTGATTCATCTCGGTGTCCCCAGGCCTTGGCATGGAGTGGCCCAGAGTGGCTTCTGAGTGATACGGATCCTCGGGACACTGAGACTGGGCCCGGGGGCTGGACTTGGGTGAACCACGTGCTCCGAGCCCGGGGTCCCTAGGGCTCTAGGTCTCGGCCAGTCAGCGGGTGAGCACCGTGGGCCGAGGCCTGGTCTGGGTGCAGCCAGCCCTGGGACCCTGGGAGGGCGACCGACACGGAGGTGCCGGGAGCCCTGAACGTCTGAAGGAGGGACGTGGCTCTGACAGAGGGCCCCCGGCCTGAGAAGGACAAAAATACAGAAACGGCCCTTGGACAGCGTGGGCCGCCTCGCCCTCCCGGCTGGCCTGTCACCATGCATCTGATGAGGTCTGTCTGTCTGTCCTGTCTTTGATCCCGTCCTATAGAGATTCCTCTAGCCCCGGTCCTGAGCCTAATGAACGTGACATTCAGAGAAAACGTCTCCGGTAAAGGTCACCCGAGGGAGGTGGCGTTCTCGCTGGCAGCACCTGTCCTTCGAGACGAGGTGCCTGTGCTCCCGTCCCTCGAGCTGCCCATCCCCACCGGCTGCCTCGTCTCCACAAACCCCGCATCTAGAAAGGACCCGCCTCGTTTGTCTGCTCATGGCCCCCACAGGCCATCAGGACGCAGGGATGTCCTACCTGGCGGGACACCCGGGAGGGCGGATCCCGGGCACAGCCGCCCTGAAGTCATGGCTCGGGGGTGTCTCTTCGGGGGTGGGAAAGAGGGGCGGCGGCCAGGGAGGCCGAAGCCCGCAGTGAGAAGTCGTGTGCTGCATGCTCAGAGCCCTGCGTCCGTCCGGAGGACAGTGGTGAGTGACGCGGAGGGAGTAGGCAGGGAGATGCGTGTGTCTCGGAAGGGCCGCTCGGGCTGCAGGGTGGAGGGTGGGGCAGGGGGAGGCGAGAGGAGAGAGGCCTGCGCTGGGCAGTGGCCAGGCCAGGGGAGAGGCAGCAAGGGAAGCGGGGGGCGCTGCTCCGGCTGCGGCCGCGTGGACCAGGTGGGGGCCGATGCTCGGCTGAGCCGAAAGGGGCAGGCGGGGCGAGGAGGGTGTGCGGGCTACGAACACGCTGAGTGTGATGGGCGTGGGCAGTGGGTCGGGGGCCCGAGGCAGAGCGTGTGCAAGGTTGTGGGGGGGTGGGGGGGCAAGGAGACGAGCAGACGCCTGAGCTGAGGTCGCTGAAACCATGCGTGCAAACTCGGTTTCCCGGGGCTGTGTGCAGCCGGAGCAGGGCCAGGACCTCAGACAGCTCCACCAGGGCCTCCGGTGGGAAGGGGGGCCATGCCCCAAGGGTCCCTGGGACGGGTCACTTGGAAGGGGCAGGGGCGCCAGGGCCACCCCTCTCCACCCCCAGAGGTAGCACTTGCTCTTCTCCTTTTAGTGACACTCGCAAAATGACTCGCCTGGGAAGGTGCGGGGTTCAGACCTGCACCGCTCAGATTCCGAAGGCCTCGCAGCCGCTGGCTTCTCTGTTCCCGCGAAGGCCGGCACCTGCAGGCTCCGCCCCGGCTGGTCCTCCGTGCGGGCGCGCTCCGGGAAGGCAGGGCGTGGGGACGCTGCCACTGGGGCTGCCACCTGTCTTGGTCCTGCTGCTCCTGCCCGTGTTCCTGGGCAGGTCCCGCCCATTCTGCCCCCACCTTACCCCGACTTAACCGCGCATGACCATGCCTTCTGCCTCAGTTTCCTTGCTCTGCCCTCTAATTCCCAAAGGGACTGACTGCCAACCTAATAATTGCTAGCATTTCGACGGTTCCTCCTACGTTCTAGGCTCTCCAGACATCAGTTCACTCAATTCTCAGCAACTCTTGAGGTAGGATACTCTTATCCCCATCTTACAGATGGAGAAACTGAGGCAGTGAGAGTTTAGAAACCTTGCCCCAGCCTCGCACAGCTGGCCGGTTTCAAGGATCCAAACCTAGGTAGCCCGTGCTTTAGCTATTGGGAGCTCGAGAGCCACTCTACGCCCGTCCTCCTCGCCCCTGCCTCTCTCTTCTTTAGATCCTATCTCCTTCCATCAGTGGATGGATTACCCAGCACCATGAGCTGGGCGGCACCTGCCAGATGCCCCCACTGCGGATGGTGGTGATGGCGACAGGAAGACAGGCTGCCTCTTCTCTCAGAAGGTCGTGTCTCTGACTCCCCTTGGGGGGCAACGGTGGTCTTTGATGATTGGTGATCGTGGACTTGCCTTGGAGCCGTCAGCTCTTGGTGTCTCAAAGAGAGTTGAGGGGGGCAGTTCTAGGGCCTGGGGTCTGCGGTCTGAGCGCCGTGGTTCGGGGCTGAGGGAATTGGGCACCTGGTTTCTCCGTCAGGCCTCTGGTTCCTCCTTTGTGAAATGGGCACAGCGGTAGCCCCCGGCCCTGCACACAAGGATGGTAGTGAGAACCTGCCTGTCGACGCGCGGAGTCTTGTCGGTGTGTTTGCCATTAGGAGAGATGTTACCCCAAGTGCCAGGAGGCCACGTAGGACGTGGCGCTGAGCAACGTGCATGGTCATGACAGTCAGGAAGGGTTTGAATCTTGCCTTTATTATTTCTTCTCTCAGCCTCAGTTGACTTGATTTATAAAAAGAGGGTCATGGGCGTACGCACCTCATGGGTGCTCCTTTCAAACCACAGCGGTACAGACCCTTCCTTCTTTTGGGAAAGAGACAAAATTTTTCTCAGGGATTGATAGACCGATAGGTCTTGATGTTCAGCAATATGACTTGATGGCTGTTTTTGGAGGGAAAATTGTTGGCCCGCCTCACCCCGCTCGAGGGCCTGGGCTCAGTGGGCGGTGTGTGACCTTGCCCGGTCCACAGTAGCAGGCGCCCTCTCCACCCCCCGGCAGCTGGTGCCGTCCTTCTGCGGAGTCCCTGCAACCCTCCGACGGGGGCTTCCCTTCACTCCTGGTGCAGCTCGGAGCAACCCTCAGCTAGTACGGGACGGAAGCTGGAAGCTAAATACAGATTCTTTGACTCTCAGGTGGGCCCCCTGGGGGTGTGTGTTCCACACCATCTCCCCAAGGTCTCCAACGGGCTTGAACCCCAGGTGTCCATGCTGTTCACACTCAGTATTGGCTTCCTTTCCTCTCCATCTTCCCCATTCCCTTATCTCTGTGTCCTGGGAGCACTTCCCAAGCGAACCACCTGCACCCCAATCCTTGTCTCACCGCTCCGCTTCTGGGTGAACCCAGCTCGGGACGTCCAAGGTGACGGGTACTTCCCCAGGATATGAGAGAAGAGATGGAAGGAGGGTTTTGAGAGACAGGGAGTTTGAGCAACTTGGTGAGAACCAACCCATGGGCTTGAAGATGAAAGATGGCGGTGAGGGGTCACCAGGAATGGCCGAGGTCAAGAGCATTAGCTCACTTCTAAGTCGCGACGTCCTGTGCCATTGCTGTCATGACCCTCAGACCTTCAGTAAAACTCCCTGGTGGAACAGCATGGCCCTCATGGTTGCTTTGGGGCATCGAAGGAAAGGCTGTAGAGTCCTTTGGGCTGGCTCAGGGTGGCGAGAAGACTCCAGGAGCAGGATGCAAGACCCAGATGAGCTAGACTTCAGCCGAGGGATGTCTAGGAGACACCCAAGTCCTTGCAGGTGGGGTTGGGGTCTGCAGTGGGACACGTGCTGGGGCCATTTCACTGACATTGTAAGGGAAGGGTGACTCTACAAGACTGGAGATGTGGGGACATCCAGGTGCCTGCCAACGTGAGGCTACATGTGGGCAGCACCCACTGCAGTGCCCGGCTCATACCCATCACCCAGGAGATGGTAGACAGGGCCCTTTCTGAGGATGGTGGTGTCCGGTGCCAAGCAGGCACTCCCAAGAGCGGGGAAGCTGGGCCTCATAGAGCAGAATTGGAAACAGTGGGGCCAACCAGGCAGGTGGAACCCCATCCCAGGACCTGTCCTCATCAGATGCCCAGGAGACCTCTCCATGCCTCACTTTCCCCTTTGTTGAGCAGGAAACCCCAGCACAAACCACTAGTTCCCCCAGTCAACTTTTTTGGGATGCCTTTCATTCCAGAGCATTTTATTCCTAATTTGTGGCTGGACGTAGACACTATGAGGCAGGAATCCTCTGGTTTGTACGGCCAGAACCAGCATAGCGGGCCCGGGGAAGGTGCTCACTAGATATTTGCTTGAGAAATCAGTGAAGATATTTGTAGTTCTAGAACAAAGGAGTAAACCTGGACCCTATCTGTGGCTTCCAGGGCCCATGGGGTCTCTGAACAGCCATCTCTCTACCTCTGCCTCCAGGTGAGTCCTCCACCTGCTTAAAATGCAGACATTCCCAAGTCCTGGCTCAGCTTTCCCCCTGTGTGACGGAGAAGCAGCAACTGTGGGGATGTCAGTGTGCGTGCGCCACGTGGACAAAGGGCAGTGTGGGACATAAATCTAGAAAATTGGAAGGTGAGTATTCTTTGTTCTCTCTCTCTCTCTCTCTCTCTTCTTTCCTCCCTCCCTCCCTCTCCATCCCCCCACTTTCTTCTATAGGTTTTCTCTGAGCTTTTAAATGCTAATGAACATGGCATATCTCCAGGAGGAAGGGTCTACAGCTGCAGCAGGTCCCAAATGTGTTTGTTCCTAGAGTGTATTGATTCATGGATTTTACATGGCAAATTTGGGATTCGTGTTTCCCAGGAAATTCCTGGGAGAATGCTGACCTACAGAGTAAGGTCCAAGTTTCTTGACTCTATTTTTTATTATTATTATTATTTTTATTCTTTTTATTGGAGTTCAATTTGCCAACATATAGCATAACACCCAGTGCTCATCCCGTCAAGTGCCCCCCTCAGTGCCCATCACCCAGTCACCCCAACCCCCTGCTCACCTCCCTTTCCACTACCCCTTGTTCCACTCTGTTTAAGGTCTTTAGAGATCTGGGTCCTGCACTTCTCAGTTTCCCACCCCCCTTGGCCCACACCCTAGTTACTCTGCTCCAGACACTATGGTTTTCTCACCACCACATACTCTCTCATGCCTCCATTCCCTCTGTTGGGATGTCGGTGACCCTGTTGTCTGCTGGCTGAGCAACCGTCGAGGACCCAGGCCAAATACCACTTCCTCCTTGAGGCTCCCCCCAGACCCTTCACCTGTGTTCTCAGAGCCCCTGATACATTGTTCTTCTAGCAGAACATGGCCGTGATCATCTAGAAGGAGCTGTGATTGTTTCTGCCTCCTTTTAAACTCTCCGGGGTCAAAGTCCAAGTCGTGTATTCACAGTCGTGTCCTTAGTGATCAACGCAGGACCTATCACAGAGTGGGAGAGCACACATATTTATTTGTGAATAATGGCATGAATGAGGCTGGAAATGGAAATGTTTCCAGTCTTTAAAATGATAGAGAGAGAGAGAGAGAGAGAGAGAGAGAGAGAGGTGGCCCAGGCTCCCTTGTCAAGATCTCTACTCCTCAGTCCTTGTCTTCTGCTTCTATAGTTAACCCCATCCTGAGCAGCAGGAAGTGATATGTACCATGCTGGCAGGTTTCGGTTTTTTATCTTGCCAATAAAAAGTGCACGAGAGGATGAGGGGTGGGCTGAAAATGAGGAGTGAGTGAGGCTCAGGGGTGGATGCTGCACATAGTGTTTGCCCTAATCAAGGTCATGGGCTAGATTCCACTGCTCGCTCTGGAAACTTCCTTTTACTTGGCCTCTCGCTGGCATTGAGCAGAATTGCTCACTCTCTCCTTCTTGAAGCATCGTCTCCTCTTGGTGTCTAGGACACCACATCCAGCTCCCTAGTCCTCCTTCCTGCACTGAATCTCCAAATGTTGTAGGGTCCAAGGGCTCAGTCCTGGGCTCTTCTCTATATGCATTTTCCCCCAGGAGATACCATATACTCCACTGTTTTTTTTTTTTTAAGATTTTATTTATTTATTCATGACACACACACACACACACACACACACACACACAGAGGCAGGGACACAGGAAGAGAGAGAAACAGGCTCCCTGCAGGGAGAGCCCAATGTGGAACTCGACCCCAGGACCCTGGGATCACGACCTGAGCTGAAGACAGATGCTCAACCACTTAGTCACCCAGTTGCCCCCTACTCCACTGGCTTTAAGTATCACCTCTGTGCTGCTATCTCCTGTCCTGCCCTCACCTCTGAGATCCATGTACATTTACCCCAAAGCTCCACCGGCTGTCTAAAGGCCTCTAAACCTACTGGGGCCAAAGTAGGATCCTTGTTTCTCTCTACCCCAAATAGCTTTCTTCTTTGGTCTTCCCATTTCAGAAAATGGCGCCATTAGTTGTTCAAACCAAAAACCTTTCAGCAAGTCTAACTGTCAGTAAGTCCTGCATAGTCTATTCCTAAATATAGTGAGATCTATACCTTTTTAGCCATTTCCTCTACAATCATGCCAGCACGCTCACCTGGACCATTGCAATAGCGTCCAAACCAGTGTCTCCACTTCCTCACCTGCCCGACACTCCTTCCCATTGCTGCAGACCAAGCTCATGGGAGTTATTGCAAGAGTGAGGGCTTTGGAGTCAGATGTGGGTTTGCACCCTGGTTCTATCACGTATTATCCGTGTGATCTTGAAGGAGTGACTTAACTTCTCTGAGCCTCAGTTTCTCATCTGGGTAATAAAGGTGAAAGCAATCAACTTGCTTTGGAGCTGAGGTGTCTCCAGGGTCCTCTCTCCTATGGTTAAGATGATGAGGTGGGGTTACGGGCTAGACTTCTTCAGTATGATTCCCCCAGGAAAACCCAAGATCAGACTAGATATTCTGGGAGAATTGCATTTGGAGATATGCCCGTGCTAACTCGTGTGACCATGATAGTTGTATCTGCTAAGTGTCAAGCCCGGCTTTGGGTAATTACATACGTTGACATATGAGATTTGAAACAAGCCCTTGAGGGCCACTTGATTGGCTCAGTCTGTAGAGCACATGACTCTTGATCTCATGGTTGTGAGTTTGAGCTCCATGTTGGGTGTAGAGCTTAAGAATAAAATTTTTTTTTAAAAAAAGAATAAAATGTTAAAAAAAATAGTAAGTGGGATGCCTGGGTGGCTCAGCGGTTGAACCTTTGGCCCAGGGTGTGATCCTGGAGTCCTGGGATCGAGTCCCACATGAGGCTCCCCACAAGGAGTCTGCTTCTCCCTCTTCCTCTGTCTCTGCTTCTCTCTCTGTGTCTCTCATGAATAAGTAAATAAAATCTTAAAAAAACAATAAGTAAAACAACCCCATGAGATATAGTCAAGCAGGAGAGTCAGAGTAGTTACACACTTTGTAAATAGCACAGTCAAAATTTTGACCCTTGGTTCCATTCTTTGACCCTAAGGAAACTTGGGCTTTCACTTTGCAAAACCAGAGGAGCACGGCTACAGCCCTGCCCACCCGGGGGTGGTTTCACTCAGCAGACAGAGCCTGGACTCGGAGTTGGCCTTGGGTTTGAGTCTAGACTCTGCTGCTCCGTGAAGCCACTAAATCTCTCCAAATCTCTACTTTTACCTTCTGAGAAAAAAACCCCACAAAGAAACAGAAGCATGAAGACAATAGCAGTTAAGTCATCGGGTGGTGTGGAACCCGATGCGATATTACGTGCTTGAATGCTCTGTAAACTATAAACACTTGAATTATTGCTTCCTCCCCCATTAAACTGTGGGCGGAATGGGTCAGAGGGGCTGCTCTGGGGGCTGAGTCCTGCGTCTCGGAGCGCTGTCATGCACCTGTGTCACCACCGAGCGCGTCCCTGACTTCTCGGTCTGGGCTCTAGCTTTTGCTCACTCTCCACTCAGCTGCCTTTATGTTCTTTTTTTTTTTTTTTTTTTTTTGCCTTTATGTTCTTGACTCACTTTCTCTCTTGGGCGACTTGGTTCTCCGTCCTTATGTTCTTCTATTCTAGCCTCCTGGAAAACCTGCCTAGAGGTTCTCACTTGGAAGGAAACATCTGTATATCCGACTCCCAATTTGTATTAGTATTTTATTCGCACCCAAGGGAAGAGGGCCGTATTCTTAGCCCACGTGTAACGGTGAAAACCTTTTTTTCTTTCTTTCTTTCTTTTTTTTTTTTAGTTCCTACTTCCAGATATAAGTTTCTTACTGGGATAAGGTTCTGAGAGCTGCCTCTGTTCAGACCCTGTGTCTTTCCTTCTGCTTCCTCATTTGGGTCCCTAGGATGTAGCCCCCAACCCACCCTGGCCCCGTGGAGCTGAGCACATGATGGCCTGTGGCCAGTGGGGGGCAGCAGAGAATGAACTAGAAGGGGCTCGCACGAGTACAGGTGGTTCTGTGGTTGCTGGTTGAGGGGCTGGGGGTGAGGGGAGGGTCTGGTCCCTGTGTCTGCCCTGCTCCAGGTCTCAAGGCACACCCCCTGGGCCGGCCTGGAATAGAGAGCGGTGAAGTGGGAATTGTCTCCAGAAGGCTGGTGGAGAGAATGCACCTGTACTAGTGCAATAAATAGGATGCTGGTTGCAAGTGACAGAGATTTCCTTTGGAACCAGGTAAGATGGTTTTTATTTTTAATTTTTTTCTCCTGTAGATTGGCTCCTTCCAGGAACTGGAACCCTTGCCACCAGCAACTTCTGCCTCACATGTTCCCTGCTTCACTGTCTTCCTTTGGTTCTGATTGGACAAAACTCAGGGGAGGACTTCTCATCCTCTGGAGTTGGGTTATGGCCTGCCCGTGCAGCCGGGACAGGGATGGGGCTGTGTGTGTGTGTGGGGGGCGAGAGCATCCTCTGAAGGCAGCCAGGCCTGCACGTCGGTGGGGGAAGGAGCATTCTCCTGATGAAGGGCCTTCTCTTATGGAGGAAGAGATGGGCACTGGGCAGACACAGCACTGTGCACCTACACAGCCCACGGGTGGTACGTGACACTTTCCCTTTGGCACAAAGGCACCCCCCACGTCTCAGCTTCATGATCTGACCTTCAGGACCCAGGTTAGCAACCTTCCTCCCCACCTCCTTCCTGAAATGAAGGGTTAGCGTCCCAGGAGGACTGCGGTTTTTCTCTCCACCTTAAATCCACCTGCCTCTGGTCCATTCATAAGGATGGACTCTCCAGTAGGTGTAATGAAGGGGTCACCATGAGAGAGAGTCCTAGCTGGAGGGTGGAGTGGGGGGAAGCGGAGGGACCTCACCACCTCCCTGAGGTCTCGGTGAAGGTCAGCAATAAGCAATCACTGCAAATGTTCTACCCAAGACGCATCATCAAGAGTGATTCAGTCTGTGCCTGACATTTCCCACCAACCCTGAAAGCTAAGCCAGGGTTGCCTGGTGCTGCAATAAATGTCATCATTTGAGTGTTATTAGTGGTGTCTTCTGACCTACAGGGTCATCAGCAAAGCATGGATGGGATTCGTGGAGGCTTCAGGAGACCTGAGCAGTGTCCTGGAGCTGCCTGTGGAGGAGGAGGTGACAAAGGATGGGGGCAGGGTCTGCCCTGGAGCCATGGTGGTGGTGGGGAGATGGGACTCAGGGGAACTGGCTAGACCTGTGGGTAATTTGCACCCCAATTCCTTAAATGTGTAAAGTGTCTGCATGCACTGCTAGGTTTGTTCCCGTCTCACAGTTGAGGAGATGGAGGCTGTGAGAAAGAGAGAGAGAGAGAGAGAGAGAGAGAGAGAGAGAAAGTGATTTGCTTAGATTCTCAAAGTCAGTTGTCAAAGCTAAGGTAGGATCCAGGGCTTCTGATGCTCAGAGCAGGTCACTCTCTTTGGCTGGAGGGTGGAACAGAGGCAGCTGGAAAAGGGAACAAGAAGGCAGCTGATGGGACCGCATCCAGATGTCTGGGGACGGAGGCCAGTGCATGCAGCAGCCCCTGGGGGGTGTGCAAGGGGAATTCCGTAAAGTGAGTCATGGGTTGCTTTACTGAGAATGCTAGTTGGGGGGTGTGCATGCCGAATGCTATCGGAGCCCATGGGTGTGTGCTGACTTTTCCCATGGACAATTGCATTCCACCTTCTGGCACCTTCTTCAGGCCCAGGACTCTCTCCTGAGCTTCCAGTCTGCATATATGTGTAGGACACTCCCATTAGGAGCCCACAGTCCCCTCGGTCTCCCTGGATCTCAATCCCTGTTCCTCCATCCCCAAACTACTCTGCCTCCAGGATCTGCCACCTCAGTGAATAAGACCATCTTTCCTGAGTCATTTCAAGTCAGAAACTTGAGTGTCATCTTCAACTTCCACTCCCTTCTTCCCCACATCCAACATCGCCAAGTCCCCTGGACTCCTCTTCCCTAATGCCACTCGGATACATCCTGGCACAGCTTCTATCCTGGGGACCCAGACAATGGAAGCTGGGGTGGCTTCTCTAAGCACCCTGGGGGAGGTGGTGTGTCTCTGCTTTGCCAGAGCTGAGGGTGAGGCATGATGGGAGATGCCCCCATCGAGGGAGGGGCCAGCAGACTTGGCATCCTTTGGGGAGGGGAAGTAGGCATGGAACAGAACTGTTGACAGACTCCAGGCTGCTATATTGGGAAGATTTGACAACACACACAAGGAGAGAGTGAGGGCGCGTTGACGGCTGGTGAGAGGCGCGGGGGCCGGCTGGGGACGTGTCGCCACCACCCACACAGGAGGAAGTTGGGAACAGATTGCTTGGGACCCGTGCCAGCCTCCTCCGTCCGCTCCCTCTCTCCTGGTGCTGTCACCTGCCAAGCAATCGGGGAAGGGGCTGCCCAGTTGCAAGTGTATGTCCTGAGATGGGAATCCAGCTCTGCACAAAGGGACATCTACCATGGGGCTTGGTGCCCACATCCCATCCCATCCCACCTCATCCCACCCCATCCCATCCTATCCTATCCCATCCCATCCCATCCCATCCCATCCCATCCCATCCCACCCCATCCCTCCCATCCCATCTCATCCCATCTCATCCCACCCCATCCCATCCCATCCTAAGCACTCCTCCGATCCTAATATCCTACACATTTATGTTCCCATCCTGTGTTGTCTCATCCAATCCCACCCCCTTCCCTCCCAGCCTCTCACCATCTTATCCTCTCCCACATTCAGCTGTATAAGACATTTCTTCAATTTTCATTCGTTGTTATCTCACCTTGAGTGGATGAAAAACAAGAGGAAGAGTCCCGTTTATTATTTTAGGTCTTGGGGCAATAATCACGCTCTGCTTCTCAAGCTGGTTTGGAACCAGCTGAGCACGAGCACAGGAGTTGGGCAGATAGAGTTGTGGAGAGTGTGGCTTGGAGGTGACCACATGGAGCCTCCTAAGCCCCCCTTCTCAACACTTACCCTCCAGGCACAGACGAGGGGACAAGCCTACGCTTGTCCTCTAGGGGCAAGCCTACCTCTCCTCTAGGGGCAGCCCCAAGGGGTTGAGGGATCAGTGGACATTCCGCATCCCTTCTGCCCGGTCTCCTGCCAGAAGGATCTTTCCCTCAGGCTTCATCAGGACTATCTGTAGTTCAGCATCTCCGGGTGCCCAGTGGATTGAATCTCCTGGCTGAGCAAGACCTGGCCGGAAGAGTAAAAGCAGAAATGGCTTGTAGGTGTTAGTACCCCCCGGCCCGTCCTCCGCAGCCGGTGATACAGGGGAGGTGAGAGGACAGGGACCAGACTCCCACATCACTGACGAGGCCTTAGGAGGAAATAAGAAAATGAGAAGTAACCTTTTCAAGCACCTGCTGTGAGCACTCAATTCATTAAGCACATGGGGGTGGGCTGGGGGGAGTTGAAACCAGCCATCTCCACTTCCTCTAATTATCTTAGAGGCTGTCTGCGATGCCCCCCTCCTGCCCCATCTCCTGGATCCTCTAAAATGGGATCCCCACACCCGCTGGATCTGTTGCTGCTCCTGAGGCAGAGGGCTTGTGAGGAGACCATGGATTCCGAGAGATGGAGAGATGGAGAGCTGGCCAGGCTCAGCCCCCAAGTCTCCTCCCCTCACTGAGGCAGCACCTACTGGGGCTGGATCTCTGCTGGCCCCACCTTCCTCCCTGGGCTCCTTCCCCTCCTTGGCTTGGCTCCCTCCTTCATTCTCCCCGTGGGGGTCCCACCCCCTCCTGGGAGTTCACAAGGACCCTATTCTCTGGGAAACTGCCTTGGGGGGACCTTGGCAATCAACCTCCTTTGTAGCTCGGACATCTCCTTTTCCTCCTGGCCTCTCAAATGACAAGGGTCATGAATGTAGTCCTGGAGCCTGGGGACAAAGCTAGCAATTACTGAATTCCTGGCGGGGAGGACTTGAGTGTGTGTGAGTGTGTGCATGCATGCACTGGGGGGGTGGTGCACAATCTGTGAAGGACCCTAAATGGACCCTAAATGTGGGTCGTGAGAGGGGAATCCTGGGCTCTGACCTTTAGTAACCGTGTGGCCTCCGGCACGTCAATTCATCTTGAGACTCCATTGTCTCCACTCCAGTGGGTGCCTGTGGTGGATGTGACTCCTTACTGAGGGCAACCTGCGAGGTCAGAGCCCAACAGGAGCCCCGGGCGGTCAGGTGCTGTGTGATTGCCACTGTCGTCACCAAGTGGCAGTTGGCACCCTCATGGCTGCTGACATGTTGGAATGACAGCTCAACCACGTGCCTGGGGCAGTGACAGGGCTTTGGCTGGGGGTGTCTGGAGGGTCAGGACTTCAACAAGCAGAGGTGAGGGTGGCCTGGAGGGCATTTCATGGAAGGGCGAAGGCTCACCTAGAGGTTGTAGGCTTGAGGGGGCACCATGTAGTGGTAGGGGTTCGTGTGTAGGTGACGCAGGAGGGGTCACCTGGGCCAGAAGATTAGCAGAACCGCACTTCAGGCTGGTGAGGGTGAAGAGCCCAAATTGGCCAACCTATCCTTTTCATAGATGGGTAAACTGAGACTTGGGGAGGGGCCAGGACATAGAGCTGCCAAAGGAATGGGGTGCAGCTCAGGTCGGAGCTCCCTGTCTCTACCTTCCTCCAATTCCCGAGGCCTTGAATGTCCAGCTAGAGCGCCCATCAACCTTGCTGCCCTGGGATGTCACCGTTGCCTTTTGAGCAGGGGAATGAGGCTGACAGACGACAGCAGCTGGATGATCGCCTTTCCTTGAGTCTTGGTGCCACTCAGCTGACACCGGGAGCTTCTGGCTGGTGACACAGACGGGCTGAGGTCTGCGGGGCGCTGTGCCCACCTCAGATCAGGATGCTGGCCTGAGCCATCTAGATGGGAGGCCCCCAGTCCTGGCCGCCTGTCGGGTCACCCGGAGAGCGGAACAAGGGAAAGGTGCCTGGGTCACCTGGGGGTCTCCCGGGCCCACTCCGCAGGTGATACTTTCCTGGCCAAGCTGGTCTTCGAGGCTCCGTGCAGGAGATCACACTGTCCCCACCAGGGTGGGGACTCGGGAGCAGGTTTCCCGAGAAGAACCTGCCGGAAGTGTGATTTGTTAGAGCTGAATTTCCATGGGAACACGACAGGGCAGGACGGGAAACACGTGTCAAATGCCCCGGCCGGTCCCTCCCTTGTGCACGTTTCCAATCACATGCCATCCGCCTGTCGCCTGTCGGAAGCGCCTCACCCTTGGGCTGATCCTAATGATACAGCACAGCCTGCCCTCCCTGTTTGCGGCTCCCTAACTGCCGTGGCCTGCGGGATGGTCATTAGCACCTTGACATTCGCATCTCCCACGTCCATCCAGCGGTGATTAGGGGCTGCGACTTGCCCGGTGTCCCAGCACGGGGTGGGAGGGGTCCCCAGGGGCCGGCTGCCGAGGCCGGAATGGGTGGGGGCAGCAGGGGCCCGGGCAGCTCGTGCCATCTAATTACCTGGCTGCAGCCGGTGGGCCTGAGCCCCTCTGAGAGCCGCCCGGCCCACCCCCTAATCCTCCGCCTGCCTCTCGCCGCCTTAACGAGCCGGTGCCACCAGCTGCCGCGCGGCTAGATGGGACTAAGTTTAATTGCTACCCCAAATGTCAGCCCTTTCAAACCCACAGTATTTCATCACTTACCTTTAAAGAAGAGGGGAAAAAAATCAATTTGGACCGCGAGTTTCGGCAGCAAAGCCTGCAGAAAGGGCTGCCCAGTTCTTCAGGGGAGCTGTTCTTTTCATTAAAATAGCTATTTTTAAAACTCTCTCCCTCTCTCTTTAACACGAGATGAAAAATCCCAGCTACAAGAAGAAACCCTTTCATGAGGGAATAATAATATAAAAAAGAGTTTAAAAAAACCACTTCTAAAATGGGTCCCTTCTTTTTTTTTTTTTTAACCTCTCAAAGGTTAAAAAAAGAAAAGAAAGGGTTTTATTCTCCAAAGGCTTTCACACGTGTGATCTCATCCACTCTCAGAGCAGCTGAGGGGTTTGGGGGGAGGGCAGATGTCATTGTCCCCATTTTATGGATGAAGGAATGCACCCCCCAAGAGGCTAAGGAACTGCTGGGGGTGGGGTTGTCACACATCTAAGGGGCAGGAAAGAGGATCCCCATTTTCTGCTCCCCAGACTGACCTCTTCCTATGGGTCCCTCCATTCTCTTGCCAGATACACTGACCTCCCAAATTCAGCTATTTACCTACAAGTCAGCAAGTAAGAGTAAGGGACGTTAAAAAAAAATACACACACAACCAGAGACCCATTGGAGTTTAACACTTATTTAGACTCTCCGCGAGATCACAGCCATCCTTTCTTCCCTAGGGAGAATTTCCCTCCTTTTCCTTTAGAAGAAAGGGATGTAATTCTTTTGGAGATTACATTCCCCGGAAACTGGTTTCTTAAGCTCCCGCCTGAAGAAGTGTTCCAAAGTCTGCAGACTAATTAACCCCATTGTTCAGAATTAATCACCTCAGGAATATTTGGAGTCAACAAGAAATGTATCAATTGGGCTCTTAATAAACCTAATGAAACGACTCAACATAAAGGCATATGAAATAGACGGAAAACATTAGCATAAACCACCAACCTCCCCGAGCTCTTGGCAGCACAATCTTAATTGACACTTTATTAGCACCGAGAATTGCTATCAATTTGGCAAATCCCCCTGCATTGCCTACTGAAATGATAGACAACATTTTTTAAAAGAGAAAAAAATGGGGAGGCGGGGTTGAGGAAGGGACTTGGAATTTTGCTTGCACGAAGACAGAGGAGAAATGGAATTGGGGTCCTGGGTGGAAACGGAGTGTCCTCCTCGTCACTGGATGGAGTCCAGTGAGGACAGGAGTCTATGCCACCAGGTCCTGCAGGGTTGGGGAGTCTACACCACCAGGTCCTGCAGGGTTGGGGAATCGTCACTGACACGCAGCTAGAAGCAGGCCCAGCCCTCTGCCTCGATGACTGCTACAACCCCACAATGGCTCCCCTTGCCAGCGGAGACTCCCCCCAACCCTGCAGTGTTCGGGATGGGGAGTCTGGGCACAGGTAGGAGTGAAAGAGGTGGGTGAGCCACGAGGAGCTTAGAATCTTTCTTGGGTTTTAGCTTCTTGCTTCCCCAAAGGTTGGGGACTGTTTCTAATCCTACATTCTTCGGTCTCTGTTAGCCCCTGATAACCCAGCCCTGCGTTTGGGGTAAATGTCAGAGGGGCCCTGGGTTCTCCTTAGCAGCCTCAGCTCAACCACGAGCCAGGGAGTAAAATCTCCTGGGGTTTTACTTCAGGAGCCCAGACACAACTTGGTGTTTGTGTCCTGGGTGTCAGCGATGCCACCCTGACATCACTGACCGCCTCTCACCTTCTTCCTTCTTCTCTCTCTTCTGGGGCTATGATTCATAAGGCAGTTTTAGGGCTTAGCCCAGGGAGGCAAGGTGGCCCCACGTCTTCTGGGGTGGCCCTGGCTCGCTTGGGGCGGCCGGAGAGGAAGAAGTCCCGAAGAACACGGTGCCGTCCCAGACAGGATGTGGACAGCGGCAGTGTCCAGCCCTTGGACAGAGAATTGGAGAAATAAAGGGGAGACAGTTTCTGCTTGATTTGAGACTGACGGAAGAATCTGGTATATGCCACCAACTTGGCTTGGGTTCTATCTTGTGCAGCTATGGCGGGCGTAAGCCCTGGGCAGGGGGCCTAGACTACCTGGGTTTGAATCCTGGTCCTGCCAAGTATTACCAATGTGACTTCGTGTGCCTCAGTCATCTCATCTGTAAAATGGGATGGTAACAGTGGCTCCTAATAGGGTTGTGAGAAAGTTTGAGGAAATGAGTGTAAGGTCCTTAGACCCGTGCTTGTCACAAAGTAAACACTATATAAATGTTTTGCTCGTATTATTGAAAAGGAAACTGGAAGAAAGCATGGGCTAGCATTCATTGACCATCCACTACGAGGTGTCATGAAAGCCAAGGGTGGAAAGAAGTTGTCAAAGAGAAGAGTCAACGGGATCAAACACTCCAGATTGATAAGATCCTGCCTGGGGGGTCCCCCACTGAAATCAGACCTGAGATCTGATGTCAGGGTGATCTTAACACCAAGCGGAGGGGTGTGTGGGTGGCTCAGTCAGTTATGCTTCCCACTCTTGATTTTGGCTCAGGTTGTGATCTCAGGGTGGTGAGATTGAGCCCCGTGTCAGCCTCCATCAGGCTCTGTGCTCAGTGTGGCGTCTGCTTGGGATTCTCTCTCTCCGTCTCCCTCTCCCTCTCCCTGTCGAGGGGCTAGATCTCACGACACATGAGATCATGACCTGAGCCAAACTCATGAGTCGGACGCTTAACCGACGGAGCCACCGAGAAGCCCCGCCCATCACCTCGTTCCACCCTCACCGAATCCTCTAAGGTAGGTACGGTATTTACCCTCCTTTTATACACAAGGGAACTGGAGCATGAAGGAGTTAAGTGCTTTGCCCAAGATCAGACGCATGTAAAGGCTAGAACTAGGACTAAGCCCAGACAGTCTGGACCCAATATCTGCAGCCTCAACCGGTTAGCCGTGTCCTGGCTGGGGCTTCAGTGCTCCAGCTTTGAGAGCAACATCAAAGGTGCAACCATAATAACTGTTTCTCCAGAACTCATGCCAGAGCTCGAATCTGGGAGCAGAGACACGGGGTCTTCCTCTGAGGCCCATTGAGGTTGTCCTTCCAGCATGAATGAACTCGAGCAAACCTTGCTGTCAAACGTTGTATCAGTTCTGGTTGGGTACACGATGGCACGTAGGCTTCTTCAGATCATTGCAGCTGGCGTGCAGGAAGATTTCTAGAAAGTGCCATGGCACTTCCTGCCCAGGGGCACTTCCCCTGCTTCACCTAGGCCGCAGGCACTGGCACTCTTCGAATAACGTTCCAGAACTTTGCTTCGCTTCTTTCCGCCTGAGTGTCTACAAGAGCTGGGCGGGTAGTCTGTACTCTGCCAGTAGCTGTCACCATCCAGTCTATGCGGCCTCCTGCTTTGAAATGTCCTGAGGTCGTCGTCTGAACAGGAATATGTTTGCCCACTTGGATGACATAGACAGCTCTTAAAATCAGACACGATCAATACCATTATAATTTGCTTGCGAATTTCTCTCGGGGCTCATGCGCTCTGGTCCCCATCCTCACAGAGACTCTGATCTTAGATTTTTCTCTCCCCTTCTCTTATTTTCTTGCTTTAAATGGGATCCCTAAACAATATATCCCTACGTAAGATACGGTGTCATTTGACTTTATATCAAAATGGTACAGCCGAAGGGTCTTTTCAGAATGCAGACCTGATCCATCAATGTGATATAGCATATTAATAGAATATGTACAATTATAATACCGGATTAGCAGAGTAGAAACCAAATGATCATCTCAATAGAGACAGAAAAGGCGTATGACAAAATCCAATACCCTTCCGTGATAAAAACGCACAATAAACCAAGAAATAGAACTCTCTCAACCTGATAAAGAGCATTTATTAAAAACCCACAGCTAACATCGCCCTTACTGGTTCAAGAGTGTATTTTCCTTCTAAAAATCAGACACAAGGCAAGGATGTCTGCTCTTACCACTTCCATTCAACACTGTGTGGAAGTTCTAGTCAGGGCAATGAGGTAAGAAAATGAAAAAAAAAAAAAGGCAGTAAAAGGCATTCAGATCGGAAAGAAAGAAGTCAGACCACCTCTATTGGCAGATGGCATGATCTTATCTGTAGAAGCCCCAAAGAATCCATAGAAAAACCGTGAGAACGAATAAGGAGGCTCAGCAAAGTTGCAAGATACAAGATCGATATGAAGATCGGTTGGGTTTCTACATACCAGCACTGGGCGATATGAAAATGAGATTAAGAAAAACAATTCTGTTCATAAGACGATCAAAACAAGACTTAGTAGTAAATTTAACCAAGAATGTGCAAGAGTTGTTCACTGAAACCTAAGTAAATGGAAAGACGTGCACGTTCATGGACCGGAAGACATGGTGCTGCCAAGATGACACGACGGCCCCGGGCAAACCTCCAAAGCAGGGCTTTCCTAGTAAAATCCCCACCGCCTTCTCTCTCTCACTTTTTTAGAAATGGACAAACTGATCCTAAAACTCCAGTGGAAACACAAGGCATCCCAAATAAGCCAAAACAATTTTAAGAAAGAACAGAGGGAGAGGACTCACAGTTTCCTATTCCAAAACTTACTACAAAGCTATAGGAGTCAAAATATTGTGGGGCTGGCATAAGGATAGACATATAGATCAGTGGAATAGAAGTGGAAGTCCAGAAATAATCCTAGACATCTGTGGTTTTCGATAACGGTGCCAAGATGCAATGGGGAAAGAATAAACTTGTCAACAAATGGCACTGGGACAGCGAGGACAATGGTGATCCCCACGCAACAGAATGCACGGGGAGCCCTATGTCACACAACAGTAAGGGGCGCCGGGGGGCTCAGTCCGCCGAGCATCTGCCTTGGGCTCAGGTCATGATCCTGGGGTCCTGGGATCAAGACCCACGTAGGGCGCCCTGCTCAACCAGGAGTCCGCTTCTCCCTCTCCTCTGCCCCTTCCCCTGCTCATGCTTGCTCGCTCTCTCTCTCTCTCTCTCTGTCTCTCACGCTGTCTGTCTCTCTCTCAAATACATAAACAAAATCTTCAAAAGAAAATTTATATTAAAAAAAAAAAAGGAAAATGCAAACCTGATCCTGTCAGTCCCAGCCTAAAATCCCTCACCTGGCTTCCTGCCGGTTCCTGGGCCTCATTTCAGGCCCCTTTTGGCCTTTGGATTTCAGTCTTCTTTCCATCAAAATCCCTCAAGGGAATATGCCAGGTCTCCCGCCTCCCTCTGGGCCTTTGCACAGGCTGTTCCTTTTGTCTAAATCGCTCTTGATCCATTCTCTACATCTTCCAAGGAACCTTCCATGACCTTCCAAACCATCATGTCAAGACTCACATAGCCCTTGCCCTTGTGGTTTCCCTTCTGAATATTTGCCTCTATTTGTGTGTGCGCACGCTCACGCACACACACAGAGTTCATTTCACTAACGTCTACCTCCCCCACCAGACCCCAAGCCTTGCTCCCTATTTTATCCCCTATTTTTAGGGCCTGACTTCACCAGCCCCTTGTTCTTGGCTCCGTTTCATCCTCCCATCCTGGGGTTCTCAATCCTGGCTGCCCGCTTGGATTACCCAGGGGTTGTTTGTTTTTGTTTTCATTTTGTTTTTTTAAACCTAAGTCCAACCAAACAGTTGGATCAGCATTTCTAGGGGGTGCGACCTGGGCAAGGATGATTTAAACAACCCAGTGATGCTAACGTGTAGCCAAGGCTAAAGCGGCCGCTTCGCTTCGGTCTCTCTTCCCTCCCTGCTCAGGGCCACCCAATCTGCACTTACCCTGAGCACCTGCGAGGTGTCAAGTCCTGGGCGAGTCCCTGGAGAACCCAGAGACCTGAGACATCCTTTCCGGAGAGAGCACACCCCCTTCTGAGTTTCCCTTAGGGCTTCTTAATACCAGCGGCTGCTAAGACACAAAGTCAAGCAGAGAAAGCGTGGAAGCATTTCGGAGCTCAGAGTCAGTGCTGGGGACTCCCACGAGTATGGCTGTGACATCTTTGGCCTGAGGTCTCCCCGTAGCTCCTGACCCAGCTCCTTGACCCTGCCTCGCTTTTGCCATGGCTGGGGGCGCTTCTCCAATCTTCTTTTTGTATCCGTCCTGGCTGTGTAAGACAGAGAAGCCCTAGGGGTGGCTTCAGATGTTCGAAGTCCAGGTTACTACACATCTGCAAGTCTAGCCTGCTTCCACCTCGGCAAACCGCCCTCTTGTGCAGAACTCCCACCGGGGTGGCTGCAAATTTCTTGGGGTCCCAAGTGGGAGGGATTGGGGTAACAACCTGGTTGAGAGTTCAGAGGTGGAGCTGGGGGGGATTCATGCTGAAGCTACACTTGTGTCGAGGCACACAACTTTGACTCAGGTTGTCCATGATCAATCGAAATAAGAAGCAAAAATTATATATATATATATATATATATATATATATATATATTTAAAAAGATTTTATTTATTTATTCATGACAGACACAGAGAGAGAGGCAGAGACGCAGGTGGAGGGAGAAGCAGGCTCCATGCAGGGAGCCCGATGTGGGACTCGATCCCGGGACGCCCCGGGCTGAAGGTAGACACTCAACCCCTGAGTCACCCAGGTGCCCCAGGAGCAAAAATTTTATAAAAGAAGACTGTCTAATTTACACTAAATTGAGAAAACATTACTTTCCCATATCTAAGAACATTTATTATTATTATTATTATTATTATTATTATTATTATTATTATTATTATTATTTTAAGAGTCCCTGGAGGTGAGTTGGTGGAAATGCTGACAGGGTCCCCGCTGTTCCTTGGCACTGCCTCCGAAGAGACTTTTCCGGTCTTCCTGGAAAATGCTCTGTGTCATTGTTCTCTGAGCTTAAAATAAGAGCAATTTCACATCCTTTCAAATAAGACTGTGGCTTCGGCGTGGGAAGCAAGGGGCAAAGGGGCTTTGGCCTCCGTCTCCTCTGTGTCATAGGCTGCCTAGGGGGGCCCAAGGACACCTAGTTCCCCCGTTTCTTTTCCTATAAAATGAGGGTAACAGCACCTACCTCATCAGGTTTTGGGGAGACCCAGTGAGAAGATACACATAGAACACTTAGTGCAGCCCCTGGCGCAGAATAAGCTCTCAAGAAACTATTGTAACGAGGCCCATGAGCTACGCCTGGATGGTGTGTCCGCGTGCTTACGCGTGCAAGGGCCAGGCGCTGTATTTCTGGGTCCGTCCCTCATGTCCCATGTCATCTAATGTACACAATCTAATGAATAATTGAAGAAAAATTAGGCATTAATATTTAAACCGTGCTCTACGTCGCTGATGCCTTATAACGTGGGGTTGGCTTTGAAATTATTTTTGGTCTGTGGAGCAACATGGCAGCATGTTTGATCGATGGACCCACGTTCTTGTTGTACATGTTTCTCCCAGTGTCCACCCACCTGAGAGGCCCTTTCTGATGGATCTAGACCCTCACGAGGTCAGGTCATAGGCCTGGGGCTTGGGACCTGCTTTTAGCTTCCCGCTGCCAGCGTGAGACCAACCTCTGGGAGGAAGCGGAGAGGCAGGGGTGTGATGGGCTTGGTGGGAGCTTTACAGCCATGGGTGGGGGGGGGTGTCTCAGCCCTGCTCTGCTGCACCAGGCCAGTAACAAAACAGCTTGAGGCCCCTAAACAGTCCACTGGCATCGGGATCGTGAATCTGCTTTGCAGAACAAGAACTGGAGGCTCACGGAAGAGAAAGGGGCTGCTCTAAGCCCCCTGGTGCCGCCAGTGAAGGATCTGGCTTTGGCCCCACGTTCCCGGACCTTTGCTATCTACCAAGGGAGTGGCCCAGGCTTTCCAGGCTCAGTGGCCAGCTCCATCCGGCCCCGAAACCCCGTCCTCTGGGACTGCTCCCTGCTCCCGCCTGGGCAAATGGGCCTTGCCAGTGCATACCCTACTCAGGGGCCCAGGCTGGCAGCTCACAGAAACCCCAAAGGCCACTGGGACGGGGAGCTGGGAAGGGGTCAGGAAGGTCCCTGCCTCCAGCATGTGGAGACATGGAGAGAAGGTGGAGGTGATCTGGGGTAGATGCCCGCCTCTGGGGCGGGGGTAGAGAACCCCATGGCCCTGAGGGGCTCTGTGGCTGTCACCATAGGCGGTGGGGGCCGAAGTGGGTGAGGGCAGTGGCCGGCAGGTGGCCCAGGGGCCCTGCACAGACATCTGGGCAACTGGGGCGGGGGGGGGGGCGGTGGCTGGGATGGTGGGCAAAGCCTGGCGACCTACCTCCGGGCTGGCTGGAGGGACAGGCAGTGAGGGAAGGATGGAGGAGGAGGCTCAGACGTCCCCGCCACAGCCACGGGCTGCAGCTGGACGTCCTGGGGAGAGGGACGCATGTGGGCAGAACAGCCTCACCGTCCTCTGTGCCTGGAGTCCGCCCTTCAGTCGGGCAGCTTGTGTCTTCAAGGACTGTCCTTCCTCTCCTGGGAAGGGCCGGGGCCATCCCCTGGCAGCTCTGAGTGCACACACGGGGCACTGCCGGCTGCAGAGACAGCCACATGCAGGGAGGAGAGCCTGGGAGCTCTGGGTGACCTTGAATGGGCCCTGTCCTCTCCCTGGACCTCAGTCTTCCCATCTGTAGAGCAGGGGAGACCGAGTCTAGCGACCTCTGACGCCTCTCCTTGGGCTGACAGTGAGCAGACCCCGGAGACATCTAACCCATATTTGTTGAATAAGTGAAGGAGTCAATGTGGTTCTGGGCCAGAAACAGGAATGAGTGGGGCCGGGGGGGGGGGGGGGCGGCGGGGGGTGACTTTTGAAAGACAAACCCGGAAAGCTACCAACGGGGGCGCCCATCTATTGACTGCTTCGGCTGTGACGGGCAGCTGCCCCGCACTTCCCACTCGGTGTCTGATGACATCTCCATAACCACCTAACGCCGTGGGCTCTGCCGATTTTTCCACTTTGCAGATGACAGAGCCAAGGTCGCAAGAAATCACCCACCAGAGTGATGGCATCACCCGGGACTGTTTCCGCTGTTGGCCACACAAATGCAACTCGTAACAACAGGCTTGAGGAGAAAAGATGATTTATTGCTTACGTACCTGTCAAGCACGGGGGTGGCCGGGCCCAGGGGCTCAGGTGATGACTTCAGGACTATGTCCCTTCCCTGTTTGCTCACTTCTCTGTGGCTTTGGATGGCGGGGACTCCCATCCTGAGCTTAAAAAGAAAAAAATTAGCTAAGGCCCAAATTTCGGAGGTCAGAGCAGCTGGGTCAAAACCAGGGTGGCCCAGCGGTTTAGCGCCGCCTTCAGCCCTGAAGACCTGGAGTCCTGGGATCAAGTCCCACGTCAGGCTCCCTGCATGGAGCCTGCTTCTCCTTCTGCCTGTGTCTCTGCCTCTCTCTGTGTCTCTCTCTCTCTCTCTGTGTCTCTCATGAATAAATAAATAAAATCTTAAGAAAAAAAAAATAATTTCTTTAAAAAAAAAAAAAAAAAAAAAAAGCCCAGCCTTGCTGTGTGGCCCTGGCCAAGTCACGCAGCTTCTCTGGCCTCTGTTGCCTTGTTTGCGAGATGGGGCTAAGATGGGGGCCTTACCCTGTGGGGCTGTCGTGATGAGCTCGTAGGTGGAAGGTGCGAGGAACAGGGCTTGACAGTGAGTGTGTGGGCCCCGCTGGTTCTACCTTTGGAAATTCCAGGTGGTGAGAAAGCACCCCCCACCCCGAAGAAGCCCACATCTGACTACTACTGGGGACTGACCTGTGCCACCTCTTAAACCCATCACACTGGGGGTGGGGTGGGGGGTGGAATGTGCTGGTTAGGCCCGGTCACATGCTTCCCTCAGAGCCCCGGAGCACAGGGATGGCCGGTCGTCTCCAGGGCCAGGGGCCGAGAGCGGTGGAGAATTGACATGCCACAGGGCGTCGTGGGCCCCGACCCACAGGAGACCACCCTTGTAGCCACCCTGGGACCTGAGCCCCGACGGCTCACCTCCCAGCCACGCAAGCATGGATTCGGCTTGGTTGCTGGGTTTGTGGAGGGTAGTTTTCTACTTATTTAAAAAAACAAAAACAGGGCAGCCCGGGTGGCTCAGCAGTTAGCGCTGCCTTCGGCCCAGGGCGTGATCCTGGAGACCCGGGATCAAGTCCCGCTTCGGGCTCCCTGCAAGGGCCTGCTTCTCCCTCTGCCTGTGTCTCTTTCTCTCTCTCTCTGTCTTTCATGAATAAATAAATAAAATCTTTTTTTTTTTTAAATAAACGTTCACTTATCTACCAAAAGGTTCATTATCAAATTCTGTGTTTTACCGAATGCAGAGTCTTGAAAGCGCTGCCTCAAACAGGACACAGAACGGTTCCAACGCCCCGAAGAATTAACCAGTCCTTCCTCCACCCTAATGAATCTGTTCTCTGTCCCTATAGGTTTTGCCTTTTTCCAGAAGGTTCTACAAATAGAACCATCTGTCTGGAATCCCTGGAGATGGGCTTCTTTTGCCGAACACCATGCATCTGAGATTCACCCGGGGGGTTGTGTATCACACACTCTTGTTTGTGGCTGAGTAATAGTCCATGGTGTGGCTCCACCACGTTTTGTTTATTCTTTCATCCGTTACAGGACTTTTGAGCGGTTTCCAGTTTTGGGTAATTATGGATAACGAATAAACATCTGTGTACCGGGTTTTTGGTGTGAACATCAGCTTTCCCTTCTCCGTAAATAAATACCTAGGAGTGGGTTGCTGAGTCACACGATAAATGTGCTCAGAGGCTGCCGGCCGGCTGCCCAGGGTGGCGGTGCCGCTTTGAATTTCCACCGGCAGTTGAGGAGGCTCCAGTTGCTCCACATCCTTCCCGGACACTGGGAGCTGCCAGTAGGCTCTGCTTTTGCCCTTCTTGGTGTGCCATCCAAGCATGGGACCTTGGCCAAAAATTTTAACAAACGGTGTCAGGAGGTGCCGAAGTCAGCAAGGTTGTAGTGACAGCAGGATTTGTCCACGATCCCAGCCCCCCCGGCTGCCCAGGTGTCTGTGCAGGGGCCACCTGCCGGCCACCGTCCCCACCCGCCTTGGCCCCTGCCGCCTATGGTGACAGCCACAGAGCCCCTCAGGGCCATGGGGTTCTCTACCCCGCCCCAGAGGCGGGCATCTACCCCAGATCACCTCCGCCTTCTCTACGTCATCTCCACATGCTGGAGGCAGGGACCTCCCTGACCCCTTCCCAGCTCCCCGTCCCAGTGGACTTTGGGGTTTCTGTGAGCTGCCAGCCTGGGCCCCTGAGTAGGGTACGCACTGGCAAGGCCCATTTGCCCAGGTGGGAGCAGAGAGCAGTCACAGAGGATGGGGTTACGGGGCCGGGTGGAGCTGGCCACTGAGCCTACCAAGCCTGGGCCACTCCCCTGGCAGACAGTGAAGGTCCGGGGACGTGGGGCCACAGCCAGATCCTTCACTGGCGGCACCAGGGGGCTTAAGGCAGCCCCTTCTCTTGGTTCCGCAAGCCGGAGACGAACCACTGCATCGCAGGCACCAGGACGGTGCTGGCGGAGGGCGGGCAGGGTTCCGTCTAGTGGTCGAAGGAACCGGGTTAAGACAAACGCGTGGTGGACCGGGTGTCAGAGCCATCAGGGCCCTCACGCGTGACCCTGAGACTTCCTCCCACTGTATCCACGAGGAGACCAGGTCTGGGGGCCCGCCCAGCCACAGGACGCACGGCAGGTGCCCCATAAATGAGTGGATGACAAAAGGAATCTTCATCTTCAGGGTGACCCTGGGGCTGAGATATGTCACTGCGCTTGCGCTGGAGGGGGAGCGGGTGCTGACGGAGGTCTCCTGGGTTCCCTGAACTGAGGGGTTCTTGGGCGGAGACCCCGCTCAGACGCAGCTGTACCCAGAGAGAAGGCTCTGGGGTGGGGATGGTGCCAACTGTCTACTCTTCAGACACCAGCGGAACCTGGAGCATGAACAGCGGGCCATTTGCCTGCCTCTGTGTGACTGTGGCTCGCAGCCCCGGAGCCTTCGGCGACCTCTGGGTCCTCATTAAAGCCACTAGGCCCATCCTGAAGGGGACTGGACGGCGGTGCTGAGCAGGAGGGAATGGGGCTGCAGCTCCCCCAGGCCGGGAACTGCCCACGCAGAGCGCCACCTGCGCCTCCTGTATCAGATGCTCAGAGGGGATCACAGGGAGTAGCTGAGGGGATGATGGGCCCTGAGCTCTGGGGAAGAGTAGCAGGGAAGGGCGCACATTGCCTGGAGGGCTGGCCTAGGTGGGATCTGGCCCCACCTCAGCACCCCCAGGGGATGGGGAGCTCTCTGGCTTTGCATCTAAAGTCTCACGGGAGGGGAGACAACGACAGGGAGGCAGAGAAAAGCCTTCATTTTCGAGAAGCTCCCGGCTGATGCCTTGGTTGAGGCGAGGTGGTGGCCGCGCTTCTCACTCCCCCGCAAGGCCACCCACCCACCCCCTGGGAATCCTACCGTTAGGGCCACGCCTGTGACTAGCGCTCAGACCCTCGTGGAAGCCGGTGAGACGTAGATGGGACCCAGGGAGGGCATTTCTGTGGCTCTGGAAGTGCTGGGACAGGGCTTTCAGGGGCAGGGACCTGAGAAGGGTGAGGTCCGAGGAGTACAGGAGGGAGTGGAGAGGATGGCTGGTCGGAGGGAAAAGCTCGGCCCAGTTGGGGAAGGAGGGCCCGTGTGTGTGTGTGTGTGTGGGGGGGGGGGGGGGAAGGGGGGAGTCGGGGGGACCCAGCAGGGAGAAGCAGGCTGACCACAGGACCTCCAGAGCAGCGTAGGGGGTGCAGAGGTGGACCCAAAGGCATCCTTTCTGTCTGCTGTTTTCTGAATGACACCCCGCCCTTGAGCAGCATGTACTCCTGAGACCTTCAGATGCTACCATGGGGCTGCCTTCTGGGGCTTCTGGGAGAGTCCTCAAGGACCCCCCGCCCCCAACTCCCCTGCTGTCTTCCCATTACCTTCCTTCAGAGCAGGCTCTACCTATCTGGCTGCAGGAACTTGAGCTCCAGGAAGAGCCCTTCGCCTTGGCCTCCTTCCCTACTGGTGACACCAAAGGTGCCACCAAAGGCGTGACAAATGCCACTTTGGAGTGCTTGCTTCCTGCTGCACGCTGTGCAAGTGCTTCTCACGCATTTCCCGCAATCCTCACAAAGACCCAGTTGCTACCCCCCGTTTTACAAACGAGGAGATGGAGAAGCAACTGGTCCAGCGTCACGTGGTGACTACAGAAAGGACCGGGAATTCACATGCAAGTTTGTGTTGCTCCAAAGGGGACGCTCTTGACCGCCGCTCAGATCAAGTGACGCGGCCTGTCCCTTGGATTCAGGTCAACAGAGGAGCATGGCTTGAGGATCCTGTGAGGGTCTAGGTCAGTGTTGGGAGGGAGGTAGGGGGCCTGGCCCGTGGGGAGCCCCCAGTCCCTCTGGGAGGATGGGGGACGGTGCTGATGCCTCCTACTGCGGCAGCCCCTACCCTTGGCTGGCGTTCACAGTAGGACTTCCTTGTCTTGTCCCCAGAAAATTTTATCCAAGGAGAACTTGGCTATAAATTTTTCCCGTTCTGCAGCCACCCGGCCCTGGCCCCAGCCTTGGTCAGGGGATGCTGCTGAGCAGACAACAGATTTGTCACCGGCTGAGTCCTGAGCCAGCACGGCTGTCAGCAGGGAGGAGTGGCCCTGCACCATGACCATGGCAAGTTTACCCTTGAGCATGACAAGTGCAGACAGAGACAGGAAGAATTTGTGGCTCTTCCCTCTGAGTGATGGATGGACTGGCTCCTTGGGCCTCTGCTCCACCACCTGCTGTCGGAGGAGGTGCATCTGGCTCCTGGGGAGTGAAGCAGAGGGCAGGATGTGCCTGCCTAGGCCTCTAGGGCAAACTTGATCAGTGAACAGGGAGGGGCCTAGGTGAGATGACCCTGCCTGACTGGAAGAAGGGACGCGGAGGCTGGGAGCGTGATGGCCACCTCTTCCTCGCCGTCCTGACTGCACCGCACGCACTGGGAGGGCATACCTCTTCCTCACCATCTCTCTTGTCAACCATCCGTCCACCCAACAAATACAGAACACCCGCCATTTGCAGGTGCTGTGCCAGGTGCTCGGGATAGAGCAGTGACCCAGCCCCCCAGGACGCCCACCCTTGTGGAGCTTTGAGTACAGTGGAGGAAGGCGCCAGCCAATGCAGTCAAGAAACAAAAACGTTACGGAATGCCGAGGCCTATGAAGAGAATTCAAACGGACAAGTTGGAGACTGACCCAGGGACCTCTTTGGTGTAGGTAATTGATCAGGAAGGTGTCTCTTAGGTGACCTTGAATGACAAGACAGCACTAGACAGGTGTGGTCCAGGGGAAGAGCCGTGGACGGGCGCAGAGCTGGTGCTAAGCGCCTAGGGCAGGGTGAGCGTGGAGTGTTCACCAGGCCATGGGCTGGAGCACGGCAAGTGGTGGAGACGTGGGGCTGCAGGGAGCCGGCGAGGCAGCCCACGGGCTGATTCTTCACGGGGCTTTTAAGTCAGTACGGGGGGTTTGGCTTTTCTCCTAAGTGGGATGGGAAGCTATTGGGGCTTAAAGTAGGGGAGAGGCGTGATATGATTTATGTTTTGATGGGATTATTCTGGTTTTGTTAGAGCAGATGCCACCAGCAAAATCCAAACTGGCCACGTTTCTCCAGCTGCCAACACACACGGCCTGCCCGGAATAGCCAATGCTGTCTGTCCTGGTGCCATTCTGACCACCGCGGATGCATTGTGTCTAAGATCATTTTAAATACATAAAATTTTGTAATAGTGTCGTTATACACAGACACATAGCTCACGAGCGTTTCTTTATGAGGCATGTGGACAAGGTCCAATCTTATCCGGGGAAGATACAGAGCCTCGCGTAGAATTGGCACCATTACAAACCATCCTGAGTCCATCAGTTACAAAAACCGCTCTTAATAAATTGAGTAAAGTAGGGACGTCAAATGCAGGAGCCTTGGAAGCGTGGGCCCATCGGCCCAAAGGGATATTAACAGATTGGCATTTAAGTGTTGATGTTTCTCGAGCTTTGGGCGGCATCGTAATTCAACACATGGTTTGGTGTGACAACATTTAGTGTGATATGCTGAATCTGAGATGAGTATGTCACATATAAAAGAGAGGAAAAGAGCTAGCTGCTCGGAAAGGGGGGAGAATAGAAATGGAGAGAGACGTATTGGAGCATGATAAGAAAGAATTCAGAAGCCTTGGAGTCAAATTGAAAAGAGTAGCATGAACTTAGGACTTTGACATTCGCTCAAGCACGGAAAGAACCCAGGCTGCCTCTAGGCTGGTGCACCTGCCCCGTGTGTCGTGATAGAACCGTGTGCCCCTCCCCTGACCGTGTCTCTTAAATCACTTTGTACCAAAAGCAAGCAGGGATTCCCTGGAGGATAAGCCGCGTTGAATCTCGGGGTGGGGGGGCAGATGTCTTAGTGTCAGAAGGCTCCCAAAGATGCTCACAAAGAGGCCTGCAGGAAAATCAGAATGTGTGCACAGAGGCCAGCCCAAAGACAGTGTCCTTTATCCGTACCCCTGCCCATTGGGATGACCAAGTAGGGGACCATCTGAACCTAAAAAATGGGTACTTATGGGCGGGAACAAACTAAGTCCACAAATGAATTTAAGTCTATAAGGCTAGGGGGGAAATGGGAATTAATAGGAAGTACACCAAGGGGCGGTTGGAATGCACACCCTCAGTTTTCAACATGGTTTATAGAGTCACATGGCTAGGAGCTCCCACTTAAACCATGACCAGCAACCAGGTCCCCAGTCCACATTTCTGTTAATGTGCTCTAATTGTTTTCTTGGAGTAGAGCGCACGCAGAATCGTGCTGTTCCCTACGATGTCTGGTTGTACCCAGGGTTCAACGCGCATAATAAATACAAGCACACCCAGACCCACAAAACTGCGATGCCATCGTTATAGATTTTTGGATGACACCTCCGCTCCACCCTTTGCCGGCTTTTGTCACCCAAGAAAGGGTGCGTGTCCTACCACAAAGGAAATCAAGATGTCTTGAGAGCAGGTGAAGCACGGCGATGGCATGGTTGCTAGGTACCGTCCTCGCAGCTGACCCCGCAGAGCTGTATAGGGCAGACAGACAGGTGTGTACGGATGTGTGTTTTGACCCTGGGCAGAAGAAAAAAAATAACAACTCGTGAATTATTGAAAAGTTTAAAACTAGTGAGATTTAACACATCATCCTGATTTTCCAGTTCTTTTGAAAGAATTGGAAGATCTGGAAATACTGAGCCAGCATCTTCATCTTTCCAGGAGGCTGGGGTTGAGTATGGATCTCCCCTTCTAGACTGAGCTCGCCACTCTCGTTAGCCTCAGGCCTTGGGACTCCCAGCTGCCTCTTATTTACATTACCTTCTTGAGCTCTGTAGACGTTTGAGTTTTTGTGCAGCGATCAATAACCACAATAATGAAGGGCCATTATTACCATTTTACCGCCCGGAGGGCTCGAGTAAATTGCCTTGAAGTCACAGGTTGTGGGAGAGGCTGCTTGTTGATTTTTTCACCGTCTGTCCTGCCCTTGCTCACGACGAACAGATCATTGTTTTCTTTGCACTAGCAGTGTGCCCATGTGAGAGTGTGTTTTGGGCAGCCCCGGTGGCGCAGCGGTTTAGCGCCGCCTGCAGCCTGGGGTGTGATCCTGGAGACCCGGGATCGAGTCCCGCATGGGACTCCCTGGATGGAGCCTGCTTCTCTCTCTGCCTCTCTCTCTGTGTGTGTGTGTGTTTCTATGAATAAATAAGTAAAAATATTAAAAAAAAAAAGAGAGAGTATGTTTCCCAGCCTCCCTGCAGTTCGATGTGATTCGATTCTGGCCAACGACATATGGGCAGATGTGTTATTGGAATCACTCTGAAAAGAAGCATCCTTGACACAAAAGAGCAAGTCATTTTTTTTTTTTTTTTTAAAACCTAGGCTGTCATTCCCAACAAGCCCTTCTCTTTTTTTTTTTTTTTATTTATTTATGATAGTCACACACACAGAGAGAGAGAGGCAGAGACGCAGACAGAGGGAGAAGCAGGCTCCATGCACCGGGAGCCTGACGTGGGATTCGATCCCGGGTCTCCAGGATCGCGCCCTGGGCCAAAGGCAGGCGCCAAACCGCTGCGCCACCCAGGGATCCCCCAAGCAAGTCGTTTTTAATTCCTCTTTGTTACCCTCATTCCTATTGCCGGGAATGCAGGTATAATGGCTGGAACTCTTTCAGCCACGTTGGGCAACAAAGAGACCTTGAGGATGGAAGGCGTGTTCTGTTTTCGGAACAGAAAGGTAGGAATCGGGTGCTCCGGTGACTGTGTGGATCCAGCACACCAGGCCTGACCCACGTCGCCGTAGACTTCTCGTATAATAGGTTTTGTTCCTGTGGCTGATACAGTGATGAGCTCAGGATCCACACTTAGCGTGCTCGGTCCCACAGCCTGGGCTCTTAGTTTCCTCCCTCCCTCCCCGGCCTTCCAGTCTGTCCCACAAGAAGCAGCCAATCTGGGACTTTCCGTGTCACCGAAGCTGGTTTCAACACTCCCTCCATGCCTGCTGGCCCCAGAGGGGCAGAGGTACCACACGCTTGGACCAGCTAACGAGTAAGTGGTCACCTTCCAGTTCTCCAGAGACCACAAACCCAACTCATGTGAGGACAGTTTGGGAGTTCCTTGGTCAGGGACTGCAGTTCCATATGTCGTCTCACTATAAGAACAGTAGCCTCTGAGAGTCCTTTTCTGGGCTGCCCTCCAAGGCCAAATGACAGATAAACAATGCCTACGACAATGACCAAATGGAGGGGCTTCTCAGGGAGACCCCAGAAATCTGCCAAAGCTGTCACCAGCTGGCACTCTATTTTTACTCATGCGAAGGGTGTTCCTACAGTGACAAGTGTCCTTTCAGTTCAGAGTAATGGACCCCTCTTGTTTAAGTGGTTGGGATTAATTTTACTTTTGGCAAAAGAGAAATCCACATGGTCAGACGTTGAGGCTTCTCCAGGGGCTGCGGAATGGATTCAGCCTTCTGTCTGGAAAATTCTCAAGGTTCGTGCTCCAGCCTCTCTAATCTTTTTTTTTTAAGATTAATTTTTTATTTGAGAGAGAGAGAGCGAGCGAGCTAGAGAGCACATGCGTGAGCGGGGCTGGCGGGGGGAGGAGCAGATAGAGAGAGACGAGCAGACTCCAGGCTGACTGAGGAGCCTCATGAGAGGCTCGATCCCATGACCCTGAGATCATGACCTGAGCCTAAACCAAGAGTCAGACGCTTAACCGACTGAGCCACTCAGGTGCCCCTAGCCTCTCCAATCTTAAAAACGATGATGATGACGGTGGAAGGGCACCGATAGCCACCGTGCCACCTTCCTCCTTGCCTTCGCCTCTGCCGCGAGTGATCTGGGCCCTTGCCTGGGGACAGCCCTCCCTCCTAGCACCCAGGGGCCCCTGCTTCCGCGGCTCCAGCTCCGCGTAAGGTCATCATCAGCCACCTTCTCCTGTTAATCCGATAACTTTCCTTTTTTAGCTTTTATGCGGTTGGACCTCTTTGTAGGATGTGATGCTATTGACTACTTTCTCCTTAGAATATTCGACTCTTTCGACCTTCTGACAACAGGATCATTGGGTTTTCTCTCTGCCTCTCAGACCAATCCTTGTTTGGTTTGAAGTTCACCAATCCTTGCTCCTTGGAGATTCCTCTTTGGTCTCCTTTTCTTCCTTTCTCGTCTCACTGGACGCGCTGTCCCCAGGCTCTCTCTCCAGCCCCTGCGTTTATCTAACGCTGTTCAGCGACAGTGCCTGCCGTAGATCAAGGTCCTCAGAAACAGGCCCAAAGATGGGGAACTGAATTGCCGGCAGAAGCTTCCTGAGAGGAGCACTTCCGGATGAGTACTCGAGGGAGGGATGGAGCTGGGATGCTGTGGTACCCGTGGCCTTGGCTGAGGTCGGGGTGGGGGCTTGGACCTGGGATGGCCCTTCACTGTTACCCCGAATCGAGGCGAGGATGCTCCGTCCTCGTGCCCCTGCACTGGCAAGTCTAGTCCCGGGATGCGAGCTGGCCCTGAGGGGCATGGCCGTCGGGGAGGGCTTCCCTCCAGGGGAGGCAGGTCCTGAACAGTGACCGGACGCAGCAGCCGGCCCCCAGTGCTCCCTGCGGCCTCCGTCCTAGCAGCACCGCGGCAGCCAAGATGCAGCCCCAAGTCTAACTCAATGGACAGCGCTGCCGGTTTCCGGAGGGAGCCCCGCACTTCCAGAAGCCTGTGCTCCGAATGTGTTCACCCACGTTGGCTCCAGTCCCCCCGGAGCCATGTGCCGGGGACTCCGCAGCGCCTCCCCCCCCTCCACTGCATGTCCTTGTCTGCGCTCATTCATTCCACGCATGTTTATGGTGTGCCCACTCCATGCCAGGCACCGTGCGGGGCCCTGGGGCCCGGGCCAGGGCTCAACAGGAGTCGCCTCTGGGGCCTGGAATCAACCTGCTGGGTCCAGAGAGGCTGACTGGGCTGCCCCGGCCTGCAGTGCACGCTCAGCCACCCTGGAGGCTCATCACGGCCAAGTGGTGGGATGAAGGGAACAGCGAGCCCCATGGGGACGACGGCAGTGGTGCGATTTTGGGGCCTCGGGCAGGCGGGGCTGAGATGACTAAGGCTTGGGGCAGTGGAGCAGGGTGCTCTCCCCACCCTGCAGCCCCTGCTGGGGAACCTGTCGGCACCTCCTTGCTCCCCTGCCGTGGGAAATGGGCTGCAGTCCCTGGTGGCTCAGGAGAGTTGAACTCACACACAGATATGCGTGTCCACAAGCAGATCTGTGTCTCCTGTGCACAAACAAGAGATCATGCCTCCAATTCTTCCAGAAGCATGCACATGGGCGCATCCATGTTCCCCACGTACAGACTCTTAGGGATGGGCAGGCCACAACCCAAGGTGGCCCACGGCCCTGTGTCTGCCCTCATAACCCGTCCTGCCCGTGCCTGTAGGCAGGGCCTGTCTCCCTGCTGGCGCAAGCCCACACCTGCAGGGACCCTCAGGACCTTCTCAGGTGCTGGTTGTGAGTCCACAGCCCTGGACACCGGTGTTGGAAGACTGAGTGACAGCTGTCAGGCTGCGGCATTGCTGGGCATCTGCCAAGTGGTCACCTCGGCCCGCGGAGGCAGAGACAGGTGAGCCTTTTCTCCTCTCCGGTTTTGGGGCCAGCCTTCTGAAGTGTCATGAATAAGTATTCAGTTCCCTCCCTTCCCCAGAGACCAGGTTGCTCTCTAAATACCAAGACAGGAAAGTGGAGACTTAAAAAGGTCATTACCAAATACCGAGAGGTTGGTATTTAGCTAGTGAAGTGGCTCCAGGAGGAGAACCTCACACCTCGGCGGGGAGCCTTTGTTCACAGCATCCTGGTTGGGGCCAGCACGGTGTGTGTGGGGGGGCAGCCAGGCTCCTCCTCCAGGGCCGGGTGGCCCCCTGAGCTGAGGGACAGACCCGCAGGGACAGGAGAGGCCTGTCTGGGGCTCCGGGTGGGCAGACATGGAAGCTTTGTAGGTGGAGATCCTAGAAATCGTGGCTCAAAGGAGCACCCCAATTTTCCTGGGGTGCACACAGGAGGAAACAGGACTTCAGTCAACACCTCGGGACCAGAGGAGCCGGGGCGGGGCCAGAAAGCCCATCCGTCTGCCTCTAGGCTTTGTGGAGGTTTCTGGGTCTGGATAGTAACCCCGCCTCCGCCCCCAGGGAATGTTCCCCTCCCTTTCTCCTTTCTCTTTTTATAGTTAAGAAGAATAACAACAATGACAAAATGATTTCTCAACTGCTTGACAGCACGATTTCTCTTAGGGACTGTGTTTGGGGGTGGGGGGAGCTTGATGAGCTGCCTGGGGCGGAAGGTGAGGCCCTGAGGGCAGATGTTGGATGAGCCAGGCTGGAAGAGCAAGGGTCTGGCCAAAGTGTTCTGGCGGTGAAGGGGAGGAATTCCTTTTGCTCTAGACGGGGAAGGAGAGAGAGGAAAGAGGAGGGAGGGGAGGGGAGGGGAAGCCGGTGGGCTGGGTCTTCTCCACCAGCTCTGGGCCCCAAGCCTGACGCCCTCCAACGGCCCTGACCTCAGGGGCCCTTCTACATCTGGCTTCCAGTTGGGTTTGGCCAATGGGAGGTGCTCCCAGGAGAGCAGAGGGCAGCGGGGAGGTCAGGGGCTTTGCTTCCTGGCTCCCTTCTGGCCTCTACCTGAGGTCACAGGTCCTGCTGGGGGTTCCGTCCCCCTTCTCCCCTGGCCCCCTCCCCCATGACAGCCACACACATGCAGTCCTGCTTCTCTCTTTCCAGCTGAGCCAGACCTGTTGGCTGGGGTGCTGGGGTGACTTCACTACTGGGGACAGGATGCTACCGTCTGCTCCTAGTATGGGGCCACCCCACGTGGGGCCACTCAGCAGGGGCTGAGTGCTGTGTCACCCGCGTATGTATGGTGGAAGTCCTCCCCCTCGAGGTGGTGGTCTTGGAGAGCTGCCGGGGTCATTAGGGTGGAGGCCCCATCCATGGGATTAGTGCCCTCCTAAAGAGGCCCCACAGGGCTCCCCGCCCTCTGTCATGGGCCGTCTGCGGCCCTGAAGAGGGCCCTCACCAGGACCCGGCTGTGCCGGCACCTGATCTCCGACTTCCAGCCTCCAGGACCCTGTGCACTAAACGTCTGTTTTTCAGGAGCCACCCGGTCTGTGGGACTTCGTCATAGCCGCCTGGGGTTGACTCAGGCAGAGAGGAGGGCCCAGCATGGATGGAAGGATGGTGATGGGGACCCCGTTCAGGGCATGTGTTGGGGGAGGGGGTTACAAAAACGAGGCTGGTGACCCTGAAGTGGGGCCTCTGTATGAGAAAACACCTGGGAGTCTCACGGCCGGCCCCCCATTCCGGGCCGTGGCTGCGGCACATCCAGGTAGGGTGCCGTGGGGGAGAAGGACGCCATAGGAGCCGCGATTCAGGGATAGATTTATTTTTCTGGCTCCTAGGAGGCAGCAGGGGAGGGGGGGCCGGCAGAGGGGGGCCTTTCAAGGCTCGTGACGCATAATGCAATCAGATGACATTTAAATATTCATAAAAAAGGATGCAGATGTGAGTGTGAGACTGGTGGGCCAGTGTGGGAGGAGGGAAAGGCAGAGACCGCGAGCCACGGCCGGGCCGCGTTTCTCCAGAGCGAGAAAGGGCATTTTGGAATCGTTTAGTTCGACCTTTAACTGTGGCGGGAATTTCTTTAGGGCCTCCAATCGGTGGGGTGGGTGCCCTCACCCCCCGCACACAAGGCGCTGCCTGTGTCCTCAAGCCCCACTGTCCGTCTGGGGGCCACAGTGGCTAAGGCTTGGTTCCCTGAGCAGCCGGTGAGGGGCCGGGGTGGGGGATGGAAAGCAGCCCTCGTCTGGGCATCAGGACACCTGGGTTCTTGATCCCGCCTGGATGCTCCTGCCTGTGTGACCCCGAGGAGGTCGCTTCACCTCTCTGGGCCGCAGTTGCTCATCCTTTCCAGGGGTCCCTGAGGGCTGATGAGCTGGGAAAGAGCTCAGTGAGGTGGGGGTTCTCTGGGCAACCTCTTGAGGCGGGATGAGGGGAGACAGCTGAGATCCGAGGGCCTTTGGGCATCTGGGCTTCATCCTTGGCAGCTCCGGGTGGTGGCAGGCCTCGGTGACGGGGGGGGGGGGGGGGGGGCGGGGGGTGTTGGAGTAGACGGGTGACAGCCAGGACCTAACAGGTGTAATTCTGCTGCCCGATGGCTTTGCGGTCTTGGGCAAGAGCCCTAACTCCTCTGACCCTCAGCTTCTCTCTGGAAATTATAGACAACAAACAGCCAGGAGGTCCTGGGGACGCCCTGAAGGTTTGGGAGGCAGCGGCCGTGTGGGGCCACGGGGGCCTGAAGGGGACTCAGCGTGGTGCCTGTGACCCGGGTCGGCAGAGCAGAAGCAGAACCCCGGCCCGCGCCTGTACAACCCAGGGCGGGGTAGGACACGGGGGGGGGGGGCATGGTCTCACTTTCCCCACCACAGGCCTTCCTGCCTGATGGGGAGCTCAGTGCAGCCCACTGCGGCCCGCGGCATGGCCAGGGCTCCCCTGGGAACCCCACCCCACCCCGACCCACACCGGCTCCTCTGAGGTCTTCCTCTGCTGCCCCATCCGCCCCAGGGTCCCAGATGGGCCTGGAAAGGTGGACAAGGCTCCTGCCCCTGGGGTGGCAGCAGGAGGAGATGGCACAGCTGAGCAGGACACAGCTGGATGGAAGGAAGGGTCGCTACTGGGCCTGGGGCTGCCGTCCAGCCCTGCTCAGCCCCCCGTGGCCTGAGGCCCCGTCCGTGTCCCGCCTCCACGTCAGGTGCACAGCCGCTCCTCTTGCTTTTCCGTCAACTGTCCCTGTGCCCTGGACTCTGTCCCTTCTGCCCCCCCCACCCCACCCCGGGGCCTTTCCTGGCGGCGTGTGACTCCTCTCTTGGATGTCGCAAGACCGGTCTTGGTCTCCACCTCTGCGCTGCCCCCCCCCCCCCCGGGCCAGCCCATGAGCCTGCCGAATGCTCTTCCATCATAAAAATAAGCCAAGGAAGAGACAAATGACGACGACCCTCCCGAGACCCCGTGGCTCCTGTGGCTCTGATCCCGACCTTGGTGCCTTGAAGCCAAGTCTCCGGAACAGCAGCGTCTATTCCCCATCGGCCCTCCTCATCTCCCACGCCTGCGGTTGGTCTTCTGCTCCTGCAAAGACCTTTCCAAGGTGGCCAGCAGCCTCTGGGTTGCTAGGCCCTGTGGACGCCCCTCAATCCTCACCTCGGCTCCTGCTGCTCTTGGCTCTGGTTTCTGCCCCCACATACCCCCAGGAGGCCCCCCAGGGGTCTGCGCCCGGCCACCTTCGCTTTCCGCTCCTACATGCTGGCTGGCTCAGTCCACCGGTCGGGTAGCCCTGCTTGCCGTCTGCGTGCCGACGACTCCTGAATCTCCACCTGCGGCGGGGCCCTCCGTCCCCAGCCCTGGGCCTGCACATCCAGCCCGCTGGCCAGCTCTATCTGGACACCCTTCGCGGTCACCGTGTCCGGCCTGGAGGTTATCATCTTCCTCTCCGGGGCTCTCTGTGTCAGGGAATGTGAACTCTCCCAACCGGGGTGCCCAGGTGAAACCTGTGCCCCCCGCCCCATGTTGACCTTGACCTGTCCTACTCTCCTAGTTCCATTCAATCACTGGCTCCTGCTGGCTCTGCCTCCCAAATAGCTCTCTAACCTGCCCTTCCTTTCTGTTCATGAGCCCGGCCCAGCAGTATCTCCTGCTTGGGTCATCAGCACAGCCCCCCACGGGTGTCCCAGCCCGTAGTCCCTGGATGCCAGCGAGGCAAGGGGTGCTCTGCTCCAGGGAGGAGAGGAGGCGGCTGCAGAGCTGTCACTGATACAGGCCTCTTGACTCTGGGACAGATCAGGGGTTCTGTTTCCTTGTGATCTGGGGCCTGGCTTTGGTGGGAAGGGATAGGTGTGTGTGTGTGTGTGTTGTGCGTGTGCACACATGCGTGCATTACGTGCCGGCCCGTGTGTGCAGTGCCTGCGTGTGCATGTGTGTGCACGCTGGAGGGGGTGTGATGCAGGAAGGGCTCCCATCCCTGCTGTCCCTGGACATGTTTCCCGGGAGCCTGTCTCTTGCCCGTCACCCGCCCACACGGGAGAACAAAGCTCTTTCCAGCCGACTGCCGCCCATGTTTGCGGAGACGAGAGTTGTACATCTCAATTTTTATCACATGAAAATGAAATAAAGGACGCTGGGCTAGCTCCCGAAGAAACAGCCCTGCAGAGAGAGACAACTGCTTTGCCGCAGAGTCCCCCGACCCGCTCCGCGCCTCCCGGAGGAGCCGTCCCTGCTGAGATGTCAGCACTCTCTCTCTTTGGGGCCTTCAAAGGGGGTGTCACGGCTCTTACATTTAAAAACACAAGGAGAGTTAAATGCGCCACAGCGGCGAGAAAAGCGGTTCCAGGACGTGCTCATTGCTGGCTGCCAGCTTGTGCAGCGCGCCTCTGCGCTTCTGCCTTGATGCGGCTGCCTTGACGAGACAAGATGTTTTCCTTCTCAATTAGGACAAATCCACAGCTTCATACCCGACCTGGGAGGTTAGCAGCGCTGTAATTCGCACCTGGGGCGGCGGTGGGTGGGGGGGGGGGTGGGCGGAAGCCACAGACACCTCCCAGGCCAGGGTTTGGGGCCCAGGCTGCCTTCCCTTTGGGTGTTTTCCTCCTGCCCTCCCACTGCTTCACTCAATAAATGTGAACTTGAGAAGCTTCCCGCTCTGCGGCCAGGCCCCTGGGTAGATCTGAGGACGCAGAAGAGCAAGAGGTGGTCTCCGCCCTGGGGGAGGCCAGAGCTGCTCAAAGCCCCAGGTGCCAGCCAGCCTCTTTCTGTGCCTTAAGATGGGATTGGTTCAAACCCTCGGTCCACGGCCCCGTATGCCCAAAGCCTCCCAAGATCCCTGCCTGTGGCTGGAGGCCTTCTCCCGTGTAGGAGTCAGGAGCCCGGGCTGGGGGCAAACGGCCCGGCTTCAAATCCAGCCCCCCTCCCCATGCTAGAGCGACCCATGGTACTCAGCCGCCCTGTGCCTCAGTTTCCACACCCCTAGAAGGCAGCCAGCAGTAGTGCCTACTTCACGTGCAGCACTTGCCCCGCAGAGCCTGGCCCATCGTGAGCACTAGGGAAGGTTAGCTCTTTATTCTCATTGTCATTTCTAGCTCTGAGCCCCTGCTTGCATTGAATTAATTCAATTTGTGCATCTTTTCGGCCGGCCCCCCCCCCTCCCGTCTCCCCCACCCCCGCCACTGCTGGTGCCGTCAGTTCTATCCCGAGTCTGCGCTCACTTTTTTTTGATAGACCTCAATCCTTTTCTTTATGTTCCATAAAAAAAAAAAAAAAAAAATTCAGCCTCACCCCCTAAAACAAAGCATAGCGGGGCACACAAAGTCCCTGTGGGGAGCAGACGTTTCCAAAGGAAGGCGAGAAGGAGGGATTTACAGATTGCAAGAGCGCCAGCAGCGTAGAAGCCCATCTTTGATATTTCTGTTCCCGAAAAGCCCTTCAGCCTCTCCACCACCTGAGCATCAGCCCTCCTGCCACATTGTTTTATTATTTTCCCCCCACCCCGTGCTCCCTCGATCTCTCTCCCACCTCCAAATTCCCACTTATTTCCCATGAAGAGCAGTTTAACTAGCTCTTTTGGCTCCTCGTCTCCTGTCAAATCGTACCCTCAGGATGTCACCTCTCCCCCCAAGTGCCCAATCAAGGTATCTTCTCATACAAAGACGCTGCTTCCCTAAGAGGAATTGTGGTGTTAGATGTTGTACCGCCCGGGATCCAGCCGGGAAAAGAGGAACCTCGGTAAACGGGTAGGAGAGGAAGGATTTAATGTGGGACGTTGGTTCCACAGGGGACAGAAAGGTAAGGAAGGCAAATAGCACCAGTGCACACCACGCTGCAACACATTCGTGCGGGAGGGGGCCGCCGTCCCAGACCCCCCCTCCGGGTGTCCAGTGTTTGCATCTGCTCCCCTAGTCTGGACGAGTGGGCCCTGGGGCGATGGGAAGCTTCTGAGGCCACCAAGCAAAGGAGTAACAAAAGCAGGGTTGCAGCCGTGGAGCAGGGAGCAGCGGCTGTGAGACTGGAGGCGGGCCGACCTCCAGGAGGCTGGGGGTCAACAGTCCAGGGAAAGAAAACCCTCACTGGACCCCAGTTTGCTTCTTGGCGTCTCTGCTGGACAGCGCACAGCAGCACGCCCACCCCACGGGGGATGACCTCTGCGTGGGGCATTGGCCCGTCTTGTTGCAGATGGGGTGACCGAGGCCAGGGAGGCAGAGCGTTGCCCCAGGTCTCCGAGCAGTGCTGGGGGTCCCGCAGCCCGGCCGAGGGCTCTGCTCCCCCTGCGTCCCTCCCCAGACCTGCACGCGCTAAACAGCAGCACATCAGAGTCAGGAGGAGCAGGAGAAGAGAAGAGGACGCGGAGGTGAACAGAACCTTCAGATTCCGCTCCGAGGGAGACCGCAGAAACTAATGAGGTCTCTGCAGGACGCAACAAAGCTGGGGGAGGCCTTTGAATGGCTGCAAGGGAAGGCACCACCGCGCAGTCAAGGACACGCAGGGCCCACTTCTGGGAGGGAGGGGAGAGGCAATTAGCGGCGGCGGGGAGGTGGCAACCAGCCCTCTCTCCAAACAGACCCGACACCAGGGCCTGGCCCTCCCCGTTGACCTCAGCCCATCTCATGAGCGCGCAGCCCGTAAGAACTCAAGACTATCATTTGGAGATGGGACGTCGGTCCTTCTTGGGTCAGCCGGGGCCAATCTGGTCTCATTTAAAAGAGACAGAGATGGGCTCTGGGCACGTTAAGCGACTTGTGACTCATGCCGGGACGTGAGGCCTGGCCTTGGACACTGGGCGGAACGAGGTGGGTGGCAGGCCAAGCCGAGGGGAGCGTGAGCTCCAGCCTGGGCAGTGTGGAGGGTGTGCAGCTGGCGCCCAGGCCACCCTCTGACAGTCCCCTCTCCCCTGGCGTCCCTCCAAGAGTCACATGGCAGGGTGAGCAGAGGTCCCACGCCCATGGCCTGGCTGCACTGGAGTCAGAAGAAATAAAAAGCCATCTCTGTGGGCCTGGGGCATCATTGGGAACTTTCTTCCTGCCAAGACAATGTGGGAGAGGAGCCCTCACCCTGTTCCCAGCTCCCCAGATCCAGGTAATAATAGGAACGGGGCCTTGGATAATTGAAACCCCACAGACACTCATCGTGGCTC
This sequence comes from Canis aureus, assembly GCF_053574225.1. Classification (NCBI taxonomy): domain Eukaryota; kingdom Metazoa; phylum Chordata; class Mammalia; order Carnivora; family Canidae; genus Canis; species Canis aureus. The sequence goes on along the minus strand of NC_135623.1, from coordinate 12,236,354 downwards.
TTATTAAGGAGGCCCACAGAGGAGAAGCACCTGCCCACCATCACCAGTGACCAAGTGCGTCAGCCCTGCTAATTGTTTAATTCTATCTCCCTTCCAAGGGTCTGTGTCTGTAAGTCAGAGGATTCCAGAGGGGGCACCGGTTGGGTGTAGACTGGCTTTGAATGAGCTGCCTCTCCTCCCTGAGCACGGAGGGGCTGCAGTGCTCCACAGCAGGTCCTCCCTTCCCTTCCTCTCGGGATCTAGCTGGAAGAAGTCCCTTCTGTGCGGGGACTCGGCGGCACAGCTTTGAAGTGGACCCCCGGGCACCCCAGGCAGCCTGTGCCCAGCTGTGGTGCCCAGATGTGGAAGGAGGTGGATGACCTAATGTCTGGACTGGGCAGAGAGGTGAAAGAGAGGTGAAGTGGGGGGGAGGCAGGGGGTGCTAACTGGCTGACTGGGGCTCCTTGGGCCTGCCCTGGGTCCCTGCACCCTCTCCCCTCACCCCCCACCCCCCGCCGTGCCCCTGTCTTGGTCCTGGAGCTGCCCTCCTCCCTCCCACCCTCCTGCTCTCCCTCTTCTCCCAGGGGCTCAGGGTTTCATTTAAGCTGCAGCAATATCTGCTCAGGCAATCATCTCCCGTCCGCTCTCCTCTGGCAGCTTGTCGCTGTTCGCTCTGTAGCCAGGACATATTTAAAAGAGAGAAACTTTAAATTAAGTTTGGAAGAGTTTAAATGAAAGAAAACAAACCTTCACTATTATCACAGGTAAGAAAAAAGCTTCTGGCTCCTGGCGGAGAATTGCGGGCTTTCCTTCATCTTGGAGCTAGGAAGATCATCAAGTTTTTTTTTTTTTTTTTCCCTTTCCCTCACCCCCTGCTACCCCCACCCCTGCCACCCAAGTGCCAGGTTAATTGAATAGGAAGCCCATCTACATCAAAGCAGCAGAGTACTGGCCTAGCTCCTAGCTCGGAGGGCAGGGCTCAGAGGCTCTGCAGGGTGAGAGGGAGGGGGGGTTCATTCATTTCAGTGACCTAGGCCTCTCCTTGTGGGAAGGGAGGGGAGGTGGGGAAGGAAGGAAGGAAGGAAGGAAGGAAGGAAGGAAGGAAGGAAGGAACGAACCAAGCAAGCAAGCCCAGCCTCTACCTGTAGGCTGCCTGGCCTGGGAAAGGAAGGGCTGTCCTGACCACCTGGGTGAGGGTCTGGAACTAGCCAGGCCCTGAGCTCAGCCCTGGCCAGGGTGTGCTGAGGGAGCATGAAAGAAGGGGATAGGTTGTATGGACCACTCCACGTCTTCTTGTACGAGGTGGGTGGTCAGGCTGGCTCTGCTCCAGGCATAACGACAACTGCTTCTTCTCCTCTTCTTTCCTTGTTCTCTTTTCCTGTCAGTGGTGAGAATTAGGGGGCAGGGATTTGGGGTGTGAATGTGGCAAAATGTGCAAAACACAATGTTGGATACATTCACTGCTGTCAGCCTGGGATGTGGACTAAAACCCCTGATTCCCTCCTGGTCTACCTGGGCCCTCAGACAGCAGGTGGGGTTTGGGGCTAAAGCTTTAGTACTTGGAGAAGCCCTTCTGCGCCCCCCTCTTGCCTACCCTATGGTGGCAGCTGGCTGCTTGGGGTTTAGAGGTTGTACCCCTGCAGTCTGTCTGCAACATTAACTCCTCTTACATGAGCACTTACTACGGGCCAGATTCAGGACTATGAGCTTCACTGACATTGTCTCTCTCTTATTTATTGAGATAAGATTTATAAAACACAAAATATGTGGCATATATATCCTCCTATACTTTTTTTCCTGATATTCATCTAAAGATTAAGTTTTTAATTCATTTGAAATTAAAATTTGAAATTTTAATCTACATTTATTCATTTTCTGGATGGTGGCTCATCAACATTACTTACTTTTTCTTCGCTTATTTCACTGGCCACCTTTACCATATATTAAATTCACCTGTCCCTTCATTTAATATGCATTTGTTGAATTCCTACTCTTTGCCAGGCACTATTTCAGGCGTTGGAGGTACAGCAGTGGACAAGACAGGCAAAAGAAAGCAGGAAAAAAAAGCATAAAACAATGTGAAAATGCAAAATTCCATGGATAGATTAGGACAACAAACACAACTGGATTAAATTTCCATCACGTAAAATTTTGGATCAAAAATTGTAAACTTAATTCTATTCTAGTCCAAGAACAGTCATATAAACCAGAGGAATCAAAGAGAAAGCCCAGACACAGATCCTAGCACTTAAAATTGGTGAAAAGGTGCATGTTAGAATGTAAGGAATGGCTTAGTAATCACGTGACATTGGAGCAACTGATTGACTATTTGGAAGGGAAAAAAGTTGGATCCTCCACCTCAGTGTCATCAAAATAAATTCTACATGGACGAGTGGTTTAAACCATTAAATTTTAGACGAATCAGAAGGAAATATGGGTGAATATCTATCTGATTTTGTAATGAGGAAGGTATTTCTGCGCACAGTGCTTTGAAGAACACACAAAGAAGGGAAAGAATGACAAATCTGAAAACAGAAAAGTCAAACCGTAATGCAGATCAAAATATCATAAACAAAATTAAAAATCAAACAACAAAATAGGAAATAATATCCGTAACATTTGTGATAGTCGAAGTGAAGAACTCTTACCGATCAATAAGAAAAACCCAAAACCCTATTAGAAAAATGAGCAAAGGACATAAATCAGGAATTTACAATAGGAAACGACACGTAGCCAATAAACATAGGAGAAATTTCAGCATCACTAGCAATAGAAGTAGCTCAAATTAAAACGAGACACAGAGTTTGCTTGTCATCTTAGCCAAGCTTTTCTTTAAAAAAAAAAAAATCGTAGTACTTCAGGCTGGCAAAGGTTTGAAGGAAAGGCAACTCCTCTGCCCTATGATGGGAGTGTGAATTGTCACAACCTTTTGATAAGGCAATTTATTTACTTGGATCAAAGGCTTTAAAACGTCTGACCCTTTGATAAAAACAATTCCATTTATAACCATTTCTTCTAAGGAAATAATTAGACACGTGCACCAAGATTTATTTCCGAGGAGGTCCCTGGCGGCGTAGTACACAATAGCAAAAGAATAAAAACAGCCAAATGAAGATGATTTACTTAGGATGCCCTACGTTAGGGGATTTGTTGACTAAATTATGTGAGATTCACATGAGGGAACGCCATGAGGTCATCAAAAGCCACGTTTGCAATCGTATTTAGTTTTTGCAAAAGTGCCCGAGGCATAGCGTCAGGTGGAGATTAAGGAGAGTCCTGGGCTGTATTGCTTGTGTGGGGGATACACTTCCAAGTAAGTGTGCTCGGGGGCGTGGTGTGTTTCTACCTCCACTCGCCCCACTGTCTGCTGCTTCTGCTGGAGGCTGCTTGTCCCTGCAGCATGGCCTTCCCTCCTGGTGTCTCTGCCATTCCCCGGGATCACACCAGCTTGCTGGGCACTGCCCCTTTCCCGGGTCCCGGGTCCCTTACCCTCCACGGCCTTCTAACACCTGCAGCCGGACCGGCTGGTGGCGCGTTGGATCGCCTGGTACCAAAGCCTCGTCGGGGCTTTCACGTTCTAGAATCCCAACCGGACACAGCCAGACGACAAGAAGGCTTATTGGTTCACAAGCCATGGGAAGTGGACGGATGTACTCAGAAGACAGAACTGACCACAGCTGGGAGTTGGTCCTCCAAAGTCTCCCGCCCCATTTCTCACGTCTGCTGCTGCTCTTGCCTCCTACTCAGACTGGTCTCTTCCGAGGGGTGGGAGAGGTTGTCACCGATGATTTCGAGGATCACGTCTCATGGCTTTGCCTTCGGAGGAAGATTGACCCTTTGCAACTTACTTCTGATCTGAAATTCTCAGAGCGGGTGCCTGATTGCCTGGACCTGGGTCAGGCCCTCTCCCACGGGGCTACAGGGTTCACTCCTGGTTGACAGCTCCCCCTTGAAGCGCAGGGTTCCAGTAGGAGAGGGAGCGGCTCCCCAGAAGAAGGAAGGGTGGCAGGGAGGCAGGTCCAACGGCTCTCTCAGGGGAATGCCAAAGGAATACGTTAACCTCCCCAAGGCCTGGGGGGGAGGGGGGAGTTAGTCAAATTGCTCCTTTTCTTTTTCTTTTTTTTTAAAAAAAAGATTTTATTTATTTATTTATTCCTGAGAGACACAGAGAGAGAAGCAGAGCCACAGGCAGAGGGAGAAGCAGGCTCCCTGTGGGGACCTGGACCCCATTCCAGGACCCCAGGGTCACGACCTGAGGCAGATGTTCAACCACCGAGCCACCCCAGCGCCCCAAATTGCTCTCTTTATCTTTGCTTAGGTTCCCTCTCTCCTTCCCAGGAGCACAGACAGGAGTCCAAGGTGCTGGGCCGTGGGAAATCGCTCTTCAGGCTGAGGCTCAGAGCTCACACATTGTCCCCTCCACCCACCTACCATTGGCCTGAGCGACCCATTTGCTCAAGGCCAAAATCAACTGAGTGGGGTATTATCAAATCACTCTTTTTCTCTTATTTTAAAGAGTCAGTGTATAAAACTACAACCGTATACTACGGTGCCCCTATTAGGATGGCTAAAGCAAAACAAACAACCCCCCCCCCCAACAAAAAATACACAAAGAATCCCAAAAAACAGCCTGAAAACACCAAGTGCTGGTGAGGATGCGGAGAAACGGGAACTCTCCTGCGTCACCAATAGGGGAAGCACACTGCTAGCGCACCTTTGGAAAACCGTCCGACGGGTTTTTATAAAGCTAAACATAGGCTGACCCTAGGGCCCAGCAAGTCCGCCCCCAAATATTCGCCCAAGAGAAATGAAAATTTACTCTAAAGCCAAAGACGCCGGATTGGGGAGGCTACAGACCATTTCACTCCGTTTTATAAGATCCTCTGCAGAAGGAAGGGTTGTGGGGACAGGGAAGGGAGAATGGGTTTTAAAAAATTATGCACGGCCAGTGTGGTCTCATTCTAAAAACACCTTTTGTTTCCTTCGGTGAATTGTTTTTTTTGTTTTGTTTTGTTTTTTGTTTTTTTTGGTGAATTTTTTTGTCAGAAGCCTCTTCCTCTCCCTAGCCTGGACTGATCTGGCCACTGCTGTGTATTCAATATGTTGCATAGCCTGCATTGCTTGGAATTTCCCCTTTTCTGCTATCGAATGACAGAAATTTCTCTCTAAATCTAGTGCTTAACCATCCTCAGGGAGGGTGGCTCCTCTTTGGTTCTGATTTCAAGCAAGGTCAGACTCTGTAACTAGTTTTCCAGTTGGTAGTGGCTGGGCCTGACCCAGGCCGCACCTCTGCAGGCTGTGCGGGCACCAGGAGCAGCATCCGAGGGGGGTGTCCCCAAGGAGCCGGGGGGGGGGGGGGGGGCGGGGACAGGTCCCAGACTCAGGGAATCCAGGCTTAAGAGGTGATGGGTGGGATCTTTAGTGAGGCTGGAAAGACAACGCCAACGGGGAGAGGGACCCCAGGGCAAAGGAGACTCAGGCTCTAGACCGCTAGGCGAGGTGACAACCAGGCCTGGAGAGGTCGCAGCAACTTGGCTAGTTGCATCCCCAGAGCGAAGCCAGGGATGCAGCAAAGGCGGGGCAAGAGGGTGGATGCAGGCCTGCCAGCCCTCCGCTCTGCCCAGCTTCCTCGGTGCTTGAGGCCCTTCCCGCCCTCCCCCAGGAGCCCCAGCCGGGCCCTCAGCAGGTGCAGGATGCTCATGCGCAGTGAGCAGATCTGCGGCTACGAAGGCTGCAGTCCTCTGAGAGGATGCGCTCCCCGAGGCAGATGGTGGGTTGTCCTGGGGCCCCGGCCCCTTCCCCGTGTCCCCGAAATGACCTCTAGACAATCAGAGACTCTCTTCCACCCGCTAGTCTGCTCTGTGCGTGCAGGCAGCCGGCCGGTCTCCGTGCGCTGACCTCTGGCTCGGAGACGGCCACAGGGCAGTGGTGGCATCAGTGTGCAGCATCTGCCGCCACCCATCCTCACCCCGTGATAGAGCTCCCCCTTGACTCCCTCGGCCCGGACACCTCTCACTTTCCCGGATCAAGCTTCCAGCTTGGCCTGGCTGCCGTGGGATCCTGACAACGGGTCCTTCTCCTCGGCTCAGTGGTCCTCTGTCAACCATCCAGGGCAGTGACTGGGCCTGGAAAGGGACATGAGGGCTGGGGGCGTGGATCTCGAACCCAGGGAGGGTCACCTTATTCCATGAGGTCTGGGCTGAGCTGGCCTCTGCTGACGGAGGGAGGAGAAACCAGGCAGAGAACGTTCGCCAGGAGACCTCAGCGTGGGTGCTGAGCCTGTGGGTTCAGGGAAGCCACGTCCAGTAGTGGCTGGCAGTGACTGTGTGCGGAGCTTCCATTCTGCGATCCTCGGGCCCTCTGTGGGGCCTTAGTTCCCATCCCAGTCTGGTCCCAGCTGTGCTGCAGGGAATGACCAAAGAGCCTCATCCTTGTTTGGGACAGGGTGGCAAGGGGAGGCTTGGGCTCTGTTTTTTTCTGAAGCCCCTTGGTGGTACGAGCAGGGGAGAAGGCAGGCTGGCACCCAGAGCAGGGGTGACCTGAGGGTGGCACCTCGAGGACAGATGATGGTGGGTGTGTGCTGGGGGAATGTTCCGCATAGCACCCTGGGGGCATGTCGAGGTGGGGCAGGCTCTTGGGAGGGTAGATGGTGGTGGGCGGTCCAAGTTCTGGTCATTTGAGAATTCCTGGGGGATGTGACCTCCTTCTGGGGTCCAGCTGAGGAGGTGGTGACATCCTGGCAACAGAGGGAGGTGGTGTGAAGTGGCTCCTTGAGTCTAGGGGTAGAGGGTGCTTTCCAGAGGGGCTGGATCTCACATCGGTGAACAGCTTTGTTCAGAAACGTTTGTCTGCATCTCCCAAGATTTTTTTTAAGACAAATTCCTAGAAGCGAAATTTCTGCGCCAAAGCGTAGGGGCAATGGTCAGTTTCTCTTGTCTGCAGTAGCAGAGCCCCTTCAAGCTGGCGTACCAAGGCTAAGCAAGTGCAGGCAGGGGGAGTGGTGACACCCTCAGAGGAGAAGCTCGGGGGGCCCACATGGTTTCCGTCACAGTCCATGGACGGGTCTGGGACACGGTCAATGCTGTCAGGGCCTCGTTCTCTCTCCCTTCATCTCTGGCTCAGCTCTCTCCCAGCTCCACCCCTGGAAGCTCCAGCTCCTTTCCCACCAGCTCAGCCGTCAGCACAAAAAAGAGAATATCTCTTTCCTCTTCGGTCCTCACAAGTCCTGGGCTGGGTCTCAGCAGGACTGGCTGGAGTCCCCGAATCAGTCACCAAAGGCGGGGAGTTGACACAGTGCCTCCGTTGCCCTGGGTCTTGGGTCACGCACTTAGTCCTGGAAGCCAGAAGTGTTGTCCACCCAAGCCAGTGACCCAAGAGTGAGGGAAGGGGGCATCCCAAGGGAAAATGGGGATCCTGTTACTTAAAGAGGCTGCACAGCGAGCTCCACAGATGTCCACTACTGGCAGGAACATGGCTAGTGACCCTCAAAACTTATTTTAAGCGATCACTCAAGGGGCCATGGAGAACCTGTCGGAGCAGAGGACCAAGGAAGGCCGGAAATCCTCGAAAGAATCCTTTGCTGCACATGGATGGAAGACCAGTGCGCGTCAGGAGTGGGGCCTGGCATCGTTCCAAGCCCAGGGGCCACTGCCCGCAAAGAGCATCCCTCCTGTGTGGGGCACACGTGCAGAAGGAACAGACGGTCAGGGTCAGCGGGTCACAGCGCAGTCACCTGGGCGTCTGGGAGGGCAGGGGCAGCGCGGGGAAGCGTGCAGGGAAGGCAGGGATTGAGGCTTGCAGGAAGACCGCTGTGCCTCGAGGCCTGGCGAGGGACCGCTCCGCGGGGGAAGCAGCCTGAGCCAAGGCTGGACGGGAAGAAAGGGGAAGAACGTGTAGTTGAGATAAAGGAAGAGATGGGGAGGGACGGCCCGGCCACGGGGCTTGCACTTGACCCCACAGCGCAACGGGGCGCCAGTCAAGACTCAGGGGGAGAGTGACTCGGGCGGATTACTCAGGCTGCCGTGGCAAAAACCACGGCCGGGCTTTGTATCTTTTAATATTTATTTATTTACTTATTTGTTTGTTTTAAAATATTTTATTTTAAAAAAAATAAAAAAAAATAGAATATTTTTATTTTTCTTACATTTGTTTTTATTTAAGTTCGATTTGCCAACACGGAGTATAACTAGCCCAGTGCCCATCCCATCCCGTGCCCGCCTCAGTGCCCGTCACCCAGTGACCCCAACCCCCCCTGCCCACCTCCCCTTCCGCACCCTTTTGTGTGTTTCCCAGGGTGAGGAGTCTCTCTCATGGTTCGTCTCTCTCTACCTAGTTTTTCCCACTCAGGTCCCCTCCTTTCCCTTATTTTTAATCAGCAGAGTGTGTCTCCCAGTTCTGGAGACCAGGAAGTTCAAATTCAAAGGTATAGCCCCTGGGGCTCTGATGAAAGCCCCTCCCCCTGGCCTGTGGACGGGCGACTTGTCACCCACGTGGCCCTCATGGGTGCAGGTGCCAAGAGACAGAGATCTCTGTCTCCCTCATCTTCTGAGGCCCCTACTGCCACCACCACCACCACCACCACCACCACCACCACCACCACCACCAGGAGGGCCTGTCCTAATCCACCCCTACTTTCCGCCCTAGGGCCCCGCCCTCAAACACCATCACAGCGAGGGGGTGGGCTTCGACATGTGAATTTTGGGGGGCAGGGGGTAGAGATGGTTTGGCCAGGCGTGGAGGGCGTATGGAAGGTGAATAACGATACAGGGGCACACCCCTTCTTCCCCTCACTGCTCCCCGTCCTGTGTCTCCAACCCCTCTCCCTCCCCCCGTCCCCCCTTCTTCCCTCTTCTTTTCCTCTCCTTGGAGGATGGGGAGCTGCCTTCCCAGAAGTAGAAGTTTATGGGGAAGTTCATCCTTGGCACGAGAGACATTCGCCTCACTCCAGAAAACTCCCGGTAAAATAAATCTAATTAAATCTGTTACTGTTCACAGAGACTAGTTTTGTGGGCAATTGACCTGTTTTATTTATTATGTAAACCATCATGAAACCCAAGCTCCATATTATTTATGCTAATGGAAGGGAATAGGTAATAAATCCCGCCTGAGGATGTGGGCAGACCAGATGGTGTGGTGGCACTTTGATGGCTCGTACTGGAGGAACCCGTGCCAGACGTGGCTCCCAACCCCGGGAGAAGGGTTGGGGGGCGCGGGGAGGGGGTGCCGTGGAGGCCTGGGGGGCAGCCTCACTCTCAGCAAATTGCAAAGTGCTAATGAGAAGAGGGGGGCTTTCTGGGTCATCTCCCTCTCAGAGGAAACTCCAATCTGTGTTATATCCCTTGGGGAGACGGGAATAAAAATAGACTCAGGCGCTCCTCCCGTGTGCCACGTCCTAGGGCGGCAACTGCCATCTACACAGTCACACCAGGTTTTCACAATAACCCTGAGAAGCAGGTCTTTTTGTCCTACTTCAAGGGCCAGAAAAGTGAAGCTTAGTGTCGGAAGTGGGTTTGAACCCGGTACGTTGGACTTGCAAGCCTCAGGTGTAGGTAAAACAGATCCAGGGAGGAAGGAAAGGAAGGAGCCAAGGGGGTGGGGGGAGAGGGAGCGAGGAGGAAAGCAAAGAGGGGAGGGTGGAGGAGGGGCCGGAGGAGAGATTGGAAGGGGGGGCAGGGAGGAGGGAGGAGAGCAGAGGAAGGCAGAGGGAGGAGGACTGACGGGAGGACAGGAGGAGGGGGAAAGAGGCAGGGTACTTTCTTTTGAGGACAAGCTGGCCCGAGATCTATTTTTTTTTCTTTTTCAGAAGATTTAATATATTTTTTTAAAATTGTTTTTATTGGAGTTCAATTTGCCAACATTTAGCATAGCACCTAGTGCTCATCCCGCCAAGTGCCCCCCCCAGTGCCCGTCACCCAGTCACCCCAACCTCCCGCCCACCTCCCCTTCCACTGCCCCTTGTTCATTTCCCAGAGTTAGGGGTTTGCTGGCCGGAGACCTTGAGGGGAGAGAGGTGGTTACATGAGGATAGGCCCAGGGCTGGGCGGCTGGAGTGGTTTCTAGGGGGGAGGGTGGTGGCCTCTTAGGGACAATGACGAGCAAGGAGCTTATTTACAGCTGAAGGCCGAGACTGTCTGCTCCTCAAAGAAAGGAAGAAAGGAACACAGTTCAGGAGCGTGACCCTGGGGTCCTGGGATCGAGTCCTGCGGGGAGCCTGCTTCTCCCTCTGCCTGTGTCTCTGCCTCTCTGTGTGTCTCTCATGAATAAATAAATAAAATCTCAAAAAAAAAAAAAAAAAGGGAGGCAGCGGGGTCAGATCAGAGTTTCCAGGGGCCTTGCAAGTAAGCAGAGTCGGCCGCCCGCCCGCCCGCAGCCCCACTGCAGGTGGCACCCGGTAGCCACCGGCTCCTGTGGCAGGTCACCTGCAGATCCTAGTTCTCCTTGCTCCTCACGGGCTAAGGGGCCACAGGAGAGGACCTGGCTCCCCAGAGTGGTTTGATTCCTTTTCAAGCAGGTAGGCACCGTCAGAGAAGCGCAGAGAGGGGTACCACCAGAGGGTGAAGGCCCTGGGGCTGCCGCTGGGGGCCGTGTAGACTGGTGGGTCAGCCTCCGCTTCCCCAGGGGACGGCAGTGCCTCTCCAGTGTTGTGGGTGGGGACGGGCCGATGCGGTGCCTGGTGCACGGGGGTGCTCCCTGAGCTGGGGAGGGGATGCAGGGAGGTGAGTGGGGACTCTGGGGAGGGGAGGACATGGGCCTCGGGGAAGTAGGAGCTGTGATGCCTCGGCCCACGGGGAGCTCTGCGGCTGGGGTGGATGCGCATCAAAGGGTGACCCGCTGACCCAGTTTGCCCAAGGTCCACAGGGTGCCCAGGATGCGGGGCTCTCATCCTGGGTAACCTGGGACATGCGGGGTGCCCCATGTTGCCGACTTGTCCTTCGTGGCGTGGGGTCTGGACCTGTGTATCTCGGTGGACGTGGGCTGTCCCCAAGGAGGGGGCTTCGCCGTGGCGAGGTGACTGCCTTTGGCTGAGATCAGTTCCTGGAGAAGGACGCGGCTGTGAGCTGCCGTTGCCCACACTGCGGGCCGCCGGGGACAGGTGTCAGTGAAGGTGGAGGCTGAGCGGCTGCGGTATCCACGGCGGTGGCTTGGCAAATGCGTCTTCTCCTTGCTGTTTGTGACCGAGGACAGGGTAGCTGTAAAAAGAAATTTCCGGGATGCCTGAGTGGCTTAGACGGTTGAGCATCTGCTTTCGGCTCAGGTCATGATCCCGGGGTCCTGGGATCGAGCCCCACATCAGGCTCCCTGCTCTGTGGAGCGTTTGTCTCCCCCTCTCCCTCTGTCTCTCTCTTTTTCTCTCATAAATAAATAAAAAATCTTAAAAAAATTTTATAAAATGAAGGTCCTTTAAGGCGTCACAACTGGTGTCAGCTGCTGCCATGGTTTTTCTTTCTTTTTAAAAATCTACTTCTTACAGATTGTCCAATTTGTTGGCATGTGATTTTTCACGATTTTCTCTTATAATCCTTTGTATTTCTCCTCCATTTCTCATTTTATTTATTTGACCCCCCCCCCCCCCCCTCAATGGATGAGTCTAGCTAGGGGTTTAGCATTCTGTTTCTCTTTTCAAAGAACCAGCTCCTGGTTTCATTGATCTGTCCTATTGTCTTTTCAGTCTCTATCTCATTGATCTCTGCTCTGATTATTACTGTTTCCTTCCTTCTACTGGTTTTGGGCTTCGGTTGTTCTTTTTTTTTTTTTTTTTTTTTTTTTTACCAGCTTCTTTTTGTGTGAGGTTACGTTGTTTGAGATTTTTTGTTGTTGTTGTTGTTTCTTAAGACAGTTCTGTATTACTATGATCTTCCCTCTTAGGACAGCTTTTGCTGCATCCCAAAGATTTCGGACCTCTGTGTTTTCATTTTTGTTTTTCTCCAGGTATTTTATTTTCTGACTTCCTCTTTGACTTCTGGGTTGGCTCATTCACTGTTTAGTAGCATGTTATTTAGCCTCCGTGTAAAGGTGCCCTTTCCATGTCTTCCCCCGTGATGGATTCCTCGTTTAACATGGCTGTGGGCAGAAAAGACGGGTAACGTGATTTCAAGCTTCTTGAATTTACTAAGACTTGTTCTGTGGCCTGACATGTGAGCTATCGTGGAGCATGTTCCATGCACGCTTGGAAAGAATGAGCATTCCCTTGTTTTGGGATGGAATGTTCTGAGTATGTCTGTTATGTCCATCTGGTCCCATGTGTCATTCAAATCCACCGTTTCTTTGTTGATTTTCTAACGGGATGACGTGTCCACCGATGAGAGGGGGGTAAAGCCACTGCCATCTTTAAGAGCCCAGGAGGGCTCCTCCAGACCTTGGTCTTGGCTTACTTGAAAGGGAAGATCTTGTGCTCCTGCTGCTATGTAGAGACTCTGGGGGTCTGCACCCAGGGGCCCAGGGAGGTTCCCATCACTGGGTGGGACAGTCTCTTGGAACATCCACTCGGGGCCGTGGAATTAGCAGATTTTTGAGCAGGAGATCCTTTTGCTTTTCTCATGGTAATTATTTTTTCTGTCCTCTAGTCTGGGAGTCCCAAACCATCTTTGACTCAGCTCATTACCATAATTAAAAATAATAGCAGTTGACATTTATACAGCCCTTTCTAGTGCCAGGCACTGTTCTAAGTGTCTACAGGTAATAAATCATTTTACCCTCCCAGCCACCCCGTGAGCTAGACACAGTGATCCCTATTTATCACGACAGAGCCCGAAGCCCAGAGAGGTGGAGAACCCGCTCAAGGTCACGCAGCTAAGAGGCACCAAGACGAGGATACAGAGCCAGGTGGTTTGCTTCCAGGACCCGTGCTCTCATGCACCCAGCAATGACACCACTAGAATGAGACCGCCGAATAAATTCAGACTTACTCTGTTCCCGCTGGCAGCTTTATCCCTGCACCCTCTAATAATAATATTATTTTTAAAAATATAGGTGCAATTTGCCAAGTGCTAATTCTGCATCAGACATCATGCTAACTGCTTTACCTTTATCACTTCTTTCATTATCTTCACAAATCTGTGATTCGGTTCTGATTATCCTCATTGTACGCATGCCTGTCACTTCCCTAAGGTCACAAAATGGGGTGGGTGGGGGGAGGAGGGCAGAGCTGGTTACTTATTTCTGGGTGAAAGATTCTCACAAAGCTGGTGGCCTCAAAAGAGCCACACGTGTTTTTTTTTTTGTTTTTTTTTTTTTGTATCTGAGTGTTTTTGCGGCTGAGGCGCTCAGCCGGGTCTCAGGTCGGTGATTCCTCGGTGCCACGTGGCATTGCCTGGGGTCCCTTGATGGTACTCAGATGGTTGCTGGGCCGGGCTGGAGGGTCCACAGTGGTTTCTCTCATCTGTCAGGTACGTAGGTGGGCTCTGCTGGGCCCCTTTGGGTCTCCCCGTGTGGTGTCTCCGCAGGCAGGTGCGCTCCTCACATGGCAGCTCGGGGCTCAGGAATGAGTGTTCCAGGAGGCAGGAAGTGGAAGCTGCCCAAGGCCTGGGTCTGGAACCTTCTAGTGGGCTCCATTAGGCAGACCCATCCCAGCTCACCCAGGTGCTGGAGGAGGGGACCTGGACACGTGCCATGGGAAGCATGCCAAAGGATTTGCTGCCACCCAAATCTACCACAGGGAGTGAGTCCATCCACCTCCAAAGCCCGCACCCCCACATCTCTCCATCTTCCTTCACTTGCTTCTCCTTTCCCTGTGATGCCCTCACTTCAGAACACCCAGCGACCAACAGACTCTCCCCAGCCTCCAGACCTCTGAGACTGGCCTCCAGGAGAGGGTTGTTTGGCCGCCTGAGCCTGTGCCCCCTGACAGCCTCCCATAAAGCTGCAGGTCTGACTTGATCTTGGTCCCAGACAATGGCCCAGGTTCTCTCCTTCCCTCCCTCCCCTCCCCTCCCCTCCTGTGGCCCTCCCCTCTACTGCCTTCTGTACACCTCTCTCTCTCTCTCTCTCTCTCTCTCACTCTCTTGCTCTACTTTCTCCCTAGCAGCCCACCCCCCAGCCCTCTCGTGGTTCCCAGATGGCCACAGTGGCTCCAAGCCCCACAGCCTCCCAGGTAAAAGGAAGTGCAGCCGGAAAGTACTAGCTGGGGAGCTGAGGCATGAAGCTGCAGGGTAGACACCGCAGACCTTGCACGTCTTCAGCCTGAGGCAGCCAGGGGATGACCAGCACCGGACTGGAGCCAGCATCAGCGCTGACCAGGGAAGGCTTTGCTCTCACCCGGGGAGGGGGGAGGACAGTGGGGCTTAATGGATTCACCCCCCTCCTCAGCTGCATGAACCGATGATTCCCTCTACATTTAAGGGTTTCAGTCGGGGTCTCTGTCATGTGCAACACAAGAGCCCCGGCGATGGTGGGTTTGCAGCGACGCGGCCTAGATATTCAGGCCTGGGTAATGGTAGCACCTCTCTCCTCTCCAGAAAGAGCGTGGAGCTTGCCTGTCTTGGCTGGAGCGCCTACACGGGGGACCTGAGGTCCAGGGAGGCAAGGTCGCATGCAAAGGGAGTGAGGTCTCCGGACTGCAGTCCAGTGGGCCTTCTACCTTCTGAGATGCCTCAGCAGGGAGGAGGTTGTAGGGCGGTCTCCCGAGGCCTCCACTGGTCAGCACGGAAGGCTGGAGGGCCACAAGGCCGAGGCCCGATTACGGAGGGTGGGGGGGTGTGGACACCACATTTTCCTGTTTGCCTAACCGTAGTCCAGCCACGCTGGCCTGCTCAGTTTCCGGAATGTGCCATCAGATTTTTGTATCTGGGCCTTTGCACATGCTGTGCCATCTGCGTGGAAAGAAAGCTCGGTCTACCCTCCCCCTCTTTGCTTTGCTATTCTTTTCTCATTTTTTCAGGCTTCAGTTTAAACATCACTTGTCCAGGGAAACCTTTTCTTGTCTGCCTGTGTGGTTCGATAAATATTTATTGAGCCCCTAATAGATGCCAGCCACTTCTCTGGAGGCCAGTGGTGAATGAGACCAATTAGAGTTGGGTGAGAACACACACACACACACACACACACACACACACACACACACACAGAGACACACACAAGCTAGGAAAGAAAATGAAACAAGATACAGGGTAATAAATGCCTAGGGAAGCGGGTGAGAAATTTCAGATCGTACGGTCAGAAAAATGACCCTGTGAGGTTACATCTGGGCCCAAAGTCGAGGAAAATGAAGACTGAGCCGTTGAGAAATCTAAGGCTGGAGTGTTCCAGGCAAGGGAGTGGCCAGCGTGGGGGTGGGGAGGCTGGCTTGAGGGTTTGGAGCCTGGAGGAGGCAGGGTGGGTGGAGAGCAGCGAGGGAGGTGAGGTCACAGGTGTAGACAAGGGTGCGGGCCAGGGACGGCCTTGGAGGTCCCAGGAGGGATTTGGGATTATATTTAGTTTTGTAATAAGAAGCCATGGAGGGTTAAGCAGGGGGTGATGTGATCTGATGCCCATCGTTGCAGGCTCCCTCCGGCTGCTGTGGGGGTGACGGGTTGTGGGCAGCAGAGCATGGGGGCAGGAGACTGGCCAGGGTCACGCTGGTGGGCTGGGCAGCTAGGACGGCCCCTGGGCCCAGATGACAGCCGTGTCGGTGGGGGCAGGGGTTGGATTCTGGATATGGTTTCAAGGTAGAGGCCAGCAGGATTTGCCAACAAGCTGGATGTGGGGTGTGATACGGTTTGGGCTCGAGCAGCTGGGTAACGCCAATGAGATGCAGAAGACTTGGGGAGATGGGTTTTCAGGGAAGCCTGAGAGTTGCAGTGAGGTTAGATAAAATGAGGAATGCTGGGGCGCCCGGGTGGCTCAGTCGGTCAAGTGTCTGCCTCTGGTTTGGGTCATGATCCTGGGGTCCTGGGATCGGGCCCTACATGGGGCTCTGAGCTCAGCGGAGAGTCTGCTTCTCCCTCTCCCTCCGCTGCTCCCCCCACTGGTACTCTCTCTCTCTGACACATGCTCACTCTCTCTCTCTCAAATACATAAAATAAAATCTTAAAAAAAAAATTGGAATGCCTCTCGGGTCAACGGGGAGGTCCAGTAGGCAGTTGCATCTATGAGTTCGATGTTCCAGGATGAGATGAGCTCCGGATGTGAACATTTGGGGGTTCCTGGTTCACAGAAGGCCTCTAGGGCCACGTCCTTGGGTGAGGTTGCCGAGGGAGGCAGGGTGGAGACAGGAGAGGAAAGGTCCAAGCTCTGAGCCTTGGGGCCACCAGCGCCGGAGGGCGGGCCTAGTGGGGGCCTGTGTTAGCTTCCTGGGTGCCTTAGGACAGCGGAAACATCCTCTCACGGGCACGAGTCTGAGGTCAGGGTGTCTGCTGGGCTGTGCTCCTTCCAGAGGGTTCCAGGAGAATCTTTGCGGGCCTCCTCGGGCCTCTGGTCGCTCAGGTGTTCCTTGTCTTGGGGCTGAGTGATTCCGGCACCACCTCCGTCTTCATGCAGCCTGCCCTCTTCCCGCCCTGGGCCCCCTCTTCCATCTCTCCCCAGGGCACTCACTGGATTTAGGGCCCACTGCACACTCCAGGACTGTGTGTCTCATCTCGAGATCCTTAACTTACCTTCATTTGTGGAGATCCTGTTTCCAAATAGGTTCACATCCACGGCTTCTGGAGTGTGGACACATCTTTTTGGAGGCCACCACTTGACCTACTACAGGGGCACGGGCACAGAGAGGGGGTTGGCCAGAGAGGGGAAGTCAGGTGGGAGTGCCTTTGAGAGGCAAGCAGAGATTTCCAGGAGGGGCTGGCGACAGAGGGGTCAGGATGAGG
The DNA here is from genome assembly GCF_053574225.1 of Canis aureus. Lineage (NCBI taxonomy): Eukaryota > Metazoa > Chordata > Mammalia > Carnivora > Canidae > Canis > Canis aureus. The sequence goes on along the minus strand of NC_135623.1, from coordinate 12,219,597 downwards.
CTCCCCCTGACCGGTGGGCTTGGCCCGTCGAGGTCACCCAGGGCCCGCCGCAGGCTCACAAAGCAGCCTGCCCCGTCTGTCCGTGCCAGGCCCGGAACTACAGGCGTATCTGTAGATGTCTACTTGCCCTGCAAGGCCGAGGCCCCCAAAGGGGCAAGGACCATGTGGATTCTCAGGGCCTAGTTCAGAGCCTGGCAGACGACGGAGGCTCTATAACATTTCTTTTTTTTTTTTTTTAAGGTATTTATTTATTTATTTATGATAGTCACAGAGAGAGAGAGAGGCAGAGACACAGGCAGAGGGAGAAGCAGGCTCCATGCACCGGGAGCCCGACGTGGGATTCGATCCCGGGTCTCCAGGATCGCGCCCTGGGCCAAAGGCAGGCGCCAAACCGCTGCGCCATCCAGGGATCCCGCATTTCTAATGGATTCCAGAGGTGGCGGGTGGGAAGGACGGCCCACTGACACCCAGCAGGGAACTGGACTAGGCAAGGCCAGCTCACCATTTTGCACAATGTCCGCCTGTTTCCAAGTGATCTGACCTAAGGAACCTGCTCCCAGGGGGCTGAGAGTTGAGGATGACAGATCGCAAGGAACAGTCAAGGGACATCTGGGGCTCCCCAGACACCCCAGACCATGGTTTTCCAGACTTCCCCAGAACAAGGCTGGGGTCTTAACGGTATGAGCCGAGGTGGCACCTACCCCGTCCTCCCTGCCTCCTCCGCTGAGGGTGGAGGCGAACAGGGTCTCACTGGGATCCAGGGTGCGGGGTGTGGTCCTGAGACAGAAGGGACGGGGGTGGGGGTGGGAGGGAGCTGGTGGGGGCAAGGGGTGGGCTCCACGGAGCAAACTGCCGGCCAGGCCTGGGCTGCGGGGAGGGTAGGAGCTCTCTGGGCTCTTCTTCTTTCTGGATGGAAATTCACCCTACATCCTCCCCTCACACCTGGGGAGTGCTGCCCACACTACAGCCAGGGTGCCAAATGCTAATCCTGGTCTGGGCCCGGATAAGCTGCTGTTTAAATAGTCAGAGATTAGTTTTCAAATTGACAAATAAAGCCCATCTGGAGTGTTAGGAGCCGGCCCCTCCAGGGCCTGGCTGAGCAAACCCAGTTTAATTATCACGGTGCTCAGCCCGGCAGGGGTGGGGACAGATTGGGGCGGCGGGGGTAGGGTGGGGGCTTCTCTACCTCAGCTGCCCGGCTAGTCCCTGCCTGAGCGTCCTAGCCCTCAGGAGTCAAAGGACAGGCATGAACCCACTGTGCCTCCCCCCGAGGAAGGGTGGCGGTGACATCCTTCTCTGGGGCACGAGCAGCTCCAGCCGCAGGAGGACCCCCCTCCGCCCCCTGCCTCCCGTCTTCACCTGCGCCCAGCGTGCCCCTCCACCCATCCCTGAATCTGCCAAAAGAGCCCTGTGCACCTACTGTTTTCCGGGCACTGTTCTGGGCACGAAAGAGGGAAGGCCCTGCCCCCGGAGCGTGTTAGTCTGGGGGTGGGCAAGCGGCCAAAGGATCACACGGGTATTTAGTCATCGACTCTGAGATGTGTCGGGGCTGGATGTGGTTGGCGGGGGTGAGGGGAGGCTCCCGAGGAAATGGCATTTGAGCTGAGGCTTGAAGGGCAACGGGGAGTCAGCCAGGTGAGGGGGTGAACGTGAGCGTGTGTGCGTGTGGATGTCGGTGGTACTCCAAGCAGAGGGAGCACCCAGCACCCAGGCCCTAAGGGAGGGAGCGCAGCACCCCTGTGTGCCTGAAAGGAGGCCTCTGCGGATGGGGAGTGATTCCAGCAGCGAGGTGGGGGCCGGAGGGGGGGGCCCTCCTGGTCTGGGATCCAAAGAGCTGGGAAAGCCCTGCAGGCTTCAGGCAGGTGCACGATGCTTAACATTTTTAAAAGATGGCCCGGCTGCGGCCTGGAGATGGCCTTTCCTCTGCCCGGAACACTGCCCCCAACCACCTGACCCCCGGGAGGGAGGGAGAGCTCGTTGGGACTCAGCTAGGCCCTCCCCTCCCCGAGTCCCCAACCCCCTCCCCCCACCTGCCTGGAGGCCGCCTGTCCCCACCTCTGCAGCTCCCCTTGGACTTGGTCTGACTTTTCAGGGCATGAGTCCTCCCTGCATCAACGAGGAATGAATGAATGAACGAACGAATGAATGGAGTCTTGGCTCTGCAAAGAGGAAGGCCGGTTCTGGCCAATGGTGGGTCCTCAGGTTCGGCCTCAATTCCCTTCCTTCACACGTTGACCTCTCACGGACCTCTGTCGTCTCCCCAGGCTCTGGGACGGGGGGGGGGGGGGGGGGGAGGGGGGGAAGGGGGGGCGGTGGGCCCCTGGGGGAGGGCGCGGGGGCACGAGGCCCGATCTGCGGCATCTGCTCATTTCTGAACGTGCCAACCGTGGGCAGTGTCACGGGGAGCCCACAGCCCACAGGGCAGTGCCCCCCGCCCCTGCCCTGTGCTCCGTTGTCCCGGGACCCGGCTCCCCGTGTGCTCAGGACCCTGTTTGGTCCAGCTGAGCCTCAGGCACTCAGGGGCACCCCGGCCCTTCTGACTCCCCACCGCCCCGGGGGAGGCTACACCCCCTGCCTTGCTGTTCCCCTCTCCCTGCTCAGCTGGCAGCTGGGAGCCCCCCATTTCGGTCCTGCCTGCCCCCGGCTCAGGCTCATTCCCCTCCCGTATCCTGAACTAGCACTCAGGGCTCTGGGTGGCAGGAGGGCTGCAATTCGGGGGGGCACGGTGAAGCCCCCAGTTGTCCTTCTCCCAAGTTTGCTTCCAGTCCCCCTGGGCAGAAAGGTGGGGGGCGCTTGCTGGGAGCGGGGGCTGTCACCCACTAGCCTAGCCTGTCCTCTTCACGCAGCCCCGAGGAGCCCGGCCGGGCCCCAGCTGACCGGCGCTCTGCTGTCCTTCGGGGGAGGTGGCCTGTGAGCCCGGAAGGTGGCAGTTGGCACAACAAAAGTGGGGCCGGGCGGGGCGCAGGCTGGGGCTCCCTGACGGGCCCGCTTTCTGCCTGGTGATTACCCATTACTTCCCGTCAGCGCCTGATAAGCCGTTATCACGGAATTACCTGCCACCGGCTCGGCGTCCCTATGAAATCCATTACTGTCCGTCAAGGCCTGTGGCTAATGCGACGCGCCCGCAGTGCCCGCCGCGCCGGCGGGGCTCGGATGGATCCGTGGCCTGTCTTCCCTCAGCAATCACACCTCGTAATGGGGTCCGGGTCGGGAAGTGACATGAGGTCCCGGGATGTGTCATTCCGAAGGGTGGCGGCGGGTGGGGTGGGTGGGTGGGGCGCCTGGCTGGCTCCGGGGCGTGGAGTGTGACCGGAGGGGACCCGAGGGGTCAACCCCTCGTGCCTGGCCCTGCGTCGGAAGGCAGCCCTGGCGGCCGGGAGCGGGGGGGGGGGGGGGCCCTACGGGGATCCGGAGCCGGCGAGACGCGTTGGACGGGAGGCAGGATGGACAGACAGACGGGCCGATGCTGGGGTCCCAGGCTGGATCCCAACAGGCTGGAGCGTGTGCCTTGTTCTGTCCAGGGTGGACTGCGGCCCCCACCTGAGCTCTAGGTCCACCCCTGTGGCGGCTCCCACGCTCCCGCAGCAAGGCCTCGGGCACCCGAGCCGCTCTCTGCCTCAGTCTCCTTATCTTGCAAATGGGGCCAATACTCAAGTATCAGCAGGTGGCTGGCCGGGGTCATCCTCATCTTGTCCCTCCCCAGGTATGACTTGGCACCTTGCCGCCCGCCCACGGGCCCAGCGCTTCAATCGCCAACCCCTCCCGGGCCTCATCTGCGTAGCAGGGCCAACAGCAGGTACCTTGCAGTGCAGTAGAGGGGATCCCGAGAGAACCTTCACTTCTGTGACCTCATTTATCCTCCTACCCCTGGTCTCTCCGAGCCAGCCATCCTGGCCTCCCAAGTCTTCAGACACACCAAGTCCACTCCCACCTCAGGGCCTTTGCACTGGCCATTCCCTCTGCCTACAATGTCCTTCCCCAGGCCTCCTCCAGCTGATGCAGCCCTTCACCCCGTGTCACCGTCCCTGCGAGGCTCTCCTAGATACCTGATCCCAAACACCGCCCTCTCCCTGTGCCCTTTCCCTGTCCTGCCCAGCGCCTGCCACTACCTGAACACCCTATATATCTGGAGGAGCTGACTGTCTCTCCCTCCCTCTAGAATGGAGTCCAGGCAAGGGCAGGAGTTCTGTCCCTTTTGTTGGTTGCTGTACCCCCGGCCCCCAGGGCAGCGGCTCTGTCACAGGTACTCAGCACACGTAACTCGGAATGACCGAGGGATGGATACAAGCACAGCTCACACGGAGGTACTAGAACCGCCACCTTCATGGCGACCCCCCTTTGCTCACGTGCTTCCCCGACTTTCCCTGTCACCTCCTGTCCCTTTTGTAGGCCACGGCATCTCCCCTACCCCACGGACCAGCACCTCCCCTGTCCCCTCCCATGTCCTCTTCTTGCCCCCCCAGAGTCCATCGTCCACACAGCAGTTGGAGTGCATTTCTTTAAATATGAATCAAGATATATACATACTTTCTCCTGATTAAAAGCCTCCAGTGAATTCCCATTGTCACTAGAATGGATTCCAGCCCCTTCTAGGTCCTTCACGCTCTAGCCTGGACCACCTCCCAAGTCCCCTCCTTCCTTCTCACTCGGGCATGACGTCCTGCCTGCACCCCCTGCCTGGAACGCTCTTCCTCTAGACCCTTCCATGGCTGGCTCTTTCCCATCGCTGTGCAGGGAGACATTCCCCAGGACCCTCAGTCCCATCCCTTCCTTGTTTTCTGCAGGGACTTATCACTCATTGAGGGACTTATCCCTCCTTGGAATTGTTTTTATTTAATTGCTTCTTAAAATTATCTCTCCCTCCACCAAAAGGTAAGTGCCTCAAGGGGAGGGGCCGATTTACTTAGTTCTCAGCTGGGACCCCTGTGCTCTGTAAATATCGGGTTATGGGAAGAAAGAAGGAATGGAGGAAAGGAAGCAAGAAAGGCAGGAAGAAACGGGTGGTGGGGAGGTTTCCTGAGGGCTTCTTCGGCATCCGACCCTCGTCCTCCTCTCCGGTGAGTCCTGCTGCCATCCTGGGGGCTCAACGGCCACACGGGCAGGCTGTCCAGGCCCTGGCCTCTCAGCCACAGATGCTGCGGCACCCTGGACCCTCCCCTTGTTCAAAGCCTTGCTCAAAGTCTTCAGTGCTCTTCCCTGTCTCTGTCCACAACCTCCTAGTCTTTCAGCGGATGAGCTGTGTGATGGCAGGAAAGCCACTTAGTCCCTCTGAGCCTCCCTTTCCTTGAGTGTGTCAATGGGCAGAAAGTGCTTAGCTGGCGCCTGGGCTGGATCCTGTCCCAACCCTCCCCACCTCCCTGCCTCCAACCCAAGGCTGAGACTCGGGCTCTGCAGGTCCATGGGGTGTGACCCAGCAGGGTGACCAGACCCAGCGGAGCAGTCCCACAAGTGCTCGAAGGAACACTGAAGCCCGAGGGCCAGCAGTGCGGGCCGGAGAGTAGGTGCTCAGGGCCGCTGAGCGAGCACCCACAGCGGTGGTCTTAGAGTGCTGTGATCATCGACCACCTCACAGATGAGGGAACTGAGACCCAAGAGGTTAGGGACGTAGTGTAGGGTCGTGGGGGGCTGAGATGGGAACCCCGGTGGCCTGGCCCTGGAGCCTGAATCCTCAACTGCTTCCTGTTCTTGGGGCACACTGTGCACCTGTGGGGGGCAGGGGGGATGCCTTTGGTCCTCCTCTTCTCCCAAAGCGTCAGGTTGGGTGAGTTCGTGGAAGCAGAGCAAGGACAGGGTGTGGGGAGAAAACTGGGGGAGCATTGAGCAGCCTGCGGGCTCAGCCAGGCCCCGCGGAGACTCCCAAACCCAATTAGCAGTTTTATTAAGGACAATTGGATTAGACGTGTCTGCAGCAAACGTTTGCTTGGCTTGAGCTGGGGGAGTTTACTCATTTTTCATTAATGTGCCTGCTCCCTGCTCCGCTGTCGGTCCTGGGAGCGCTTGGCTGGCGGGCTGGCCACACATCCTGGCATGGCCGGGGCCTCTCTCCTCTCACTTCACCTCACCCTCTGTCCCCCCTGCTCCTCTCCAGCTCCCCAGGGCAGGGTCCTGCCTCTCTGTGCCCCCCAAGCAGCAGAGAGGGGCCCCCGGCAGGTCTGGGGCTGGACCCAGGAGACAGGAGCCCAAGGGATTGGCCTCTCTCCACTGTCCGCAGCCTTCATCCCTTGAAGCAGAGAGGCCACTTCACATCCTTGGGCCCCGGCTCCCTGCAGGGAAATGTGCTGCGCACGTGACCACATCTCCTTTATTATTCCCTCTTCTGGGCTTTTGCACCTGCTGATCCTTGGGCCTGGAAGGTTCTTCTCCAGCTCTTTGCATGGCTCCTTCTCACCTTTCAAGTCTAAGCTCATATGTCCCTCATCCCCTCCCTGATGATCTTAGCCCAAGCCAAAGAATAACCCCAAGTTATTCTTTGGATCATCACCCCGTTTTTTTTCCTTCATAGCTCTTACCCAAGCGGAGATGATGTTGTTTTGCGTCTCTTGGGTAAGTAAATAAATAATAATCCCTGCGACAACCCTATAATGTTCATTATTATCCTCACTTAACTGCTTGGGAAACAGAGGCGCAGAGAGGTTAAGGAGCTTTCCAAGGTCACACAGAAGGTTGGTGGTGGAGCAGGGACTCCCTCCCTCCGCCAAGCTCAGTGGATGCAAAGCTATTACTGTTTCCCTGCCATTCCTGGGGAGCCTCTTCTTAATGAGTACAGGGTCCCGAGGCGGCCCTCCTGCACCCACAACCTCGTCCTAACACAGAGGCCTGGGAGTCCCTGATGGCTGGGTGGCTAGGCCAGCGGGTTAGCCTCCAGGTCCTGCGCCTGCCAACTGCTCCAAAGTAGGGGTCAGGTAGGTCGTGGACCGGGTCCGGGAGGGGCAGCCACGGGCCCGTGTGTCCTCTAACCCCCAGCCCAGCAGGGCCAGTAGGTGTGATCACATCCAGCAGCAGTATATTCCCTCCCGCTGCAGATATTAATTGGGGGGTTTATAGAAAAATCCATACGATGTGAGTTATCCAGGGCGGCGGTCGCAGGGAGAGGCACAAAATCGATAGTGAGAGATTGTCTTATTTCCCGGCCTCTGTAAGCGGGGATGGCGGGGCGCTCAGGGGTATGTGCCAGCAGGCGGAGGTCAGCGGGCTGCGGGAGCCTGTGGCTGCCAGCCCTGGGGGAGGCTCATCTCAGCGCCTGCTGGGGCTGATTTGTATTCTCCCTCGGCACTGTCAAAGGGCTCGGTAAATATTTATTAACACTTCTCCGCAGGCAAGAGCGGCTTCTTGGCTGCCAGCTCCTTGGGCACCAGACAGTGGCAGTGATGCTCTGTGCCGCACCCAGTAGCTTGCCCGTGTTAAGCAGCAAGGGTGTCCCCAGGAAATGGGGTAACCCCCCCCAGGGCTGGAGCAGCTCATCAGGGAAGGCTCCTGAGGTTTTGTAAAAGAGGGAACTTTGCAGCTGAGCCACCCCAGCCTCCCGCTCCCTCCGCCTTGGCTCCCTCCCGTCTCTTGGTTGGGCCACTTGACTTCATTCATTTGTAGGCTCAGGCCTGCTCTTGGCCACATCTTAGCTGAGATCAGATGTTCTGGAGCAGCGCTGTCCAGAGAAAATGAATACAAGATGAGCCACAAATGGCAGCCATGTATGTAGTTTAAAATTTTCTGGTAGCCGCATTAGAGGTTAGAAAGAGAAAGATACAATTAAAGTTAATAATATCTTTTATTCAACTGGATAGATCCCCAAATATCAACCTGGGATCAAAATGAAGAATTATGAAGTGGAGGTGGGCATGGTGGGGGATGGGGATGGGGTGACTGGGTGATGTGATGAGCACGTCAACCAGTGAGTTATTGAAAAGCACGTCTGAAACTCATGACGTACTGTATGTTGGCAAATTGAGTTTACATTAAAAGAATCTTGCACAAAATTTAAAAATTATGGATGAGACATTTTAAATTCTCTTTGTCACAAGAAGTGTTTGAACCTAGCCACACTTCAAGCGCTCAAAAGTCACATGTGGCCACCATGTTGGACAGCTCAGCTGCCGAGAGCGCTGTCTGAGACTCAAGTCGATGCCCGGTGCCAACATATGGCCAACCCAGAGCGGGTAGCAGGGCCTGACCAGATGATGGTCATTAGTGTTGTCCATCCAATATTTCCAGTTCTGGGCACAGGTTAGGACTGTACTTGCCCAGCTTCTGAGGGTAGAGGTGATCACTCACCTTGTCATGGCTCATGAAGCTGAGTGATATGGGACCTGTGATCTCCAGGCAGGAGCTTGAAGAGCAAGGATGCAGTTCCCCGTGCTGTCCTGTCCTCTGCACAGTGACCACAATGCTCCACAATGGCAACTGTGCCAGCCTGAGCCTCACAGTGAAAGACCAAGGAGCCTGATGAATGGTAATGGGCCTATAGCGTGAGCCAGAAGTAGACTGTTGTGTTGAGCCCCTGACACCCCAGGGTTAGTTGTTACTGCAGCGTGTCCTGGCCGATCCTCGCTGGCCTACGTGGATGGTGGCCCGGAAGACTTCATTCACCCATCATCCAGTGACGCTGAGTGAGTGAAGGCTTCCTAAAGCCCATGGCCTGGGGATGCCACAGAGATGCAGCCAAGCAAGGGCCTCGCCCTCCTCACAGGGGACCCAGGTGCTAAGGAACAGCTTTCTCCGTTGTGTGTCTGATAAGAAGTGAGATGCGCATTCCAAGAAGAGTGCGAGGAGCGATGAGGCTTTGTGAGGGGATTCGGAAAGGCTCCTGGGAGCAGGAGATGCTTAAGCTGGGTGCTGGAGCATGAGGGGGAAGGAGGCAGGTAAGGGGATCGGGGTGCAAGCACTCTGGTGGCTGCGGGAACCCGAGGTCCCAGGGAGAACCGTCCTCCCCGTGGGAAGTGGAGAGGAAACGTCTGCTCCAGGGGGAGCAACCTCTTCCTTCCATCCCCCTGCACCTGCCTCCCCGCTGGCCTCCACAGGAGCAGGGGGCCCTCCCGTCTTGGGGAGACTGAGCTTGCTCTGCTCGGCCCTTTCTCCCGAAGGTGTCAGTGTCTGGATGTGGAAAGAAAGAGGATGACTTGTCCTTCCCTCAAACCTCCATAGCGTGTGTGGGGAGGTGGCCCCGGGCTGCGGGGCGGGTAGCAGAGACGAGGGTAAAGGGGCCAACACGGCTCAGATTCTGCTAAGCCTTGTAACCATGGTGAGGGCTTTAAAACATGATCATATTTGTGTTTTCAAATGTCCTTTAGGAAGGAGAAGGGATTGGGGGTGTCGGGAGCAGAAGCACGGAGAGCGGCTGGGGGGCTGTGGCAGGCGGGCGTCCAGGCAAGAGAGCACGGTGACCTGGGCCGGTGGGACGGGGGCAGGCTGGGGGGACACCGTGGGGATGGGGAGAGGCGGCGGACAGGACAGTGGTACCGGGGGGTGGAATCAACAGGACCACAGGACTGGGTGTAGGGCGGGGGACAGACAGGAGTCCCGAAAACCCAGGTTTGAAGCAGGGGCTTGTGTCCGTAGGCCACCCGGCTCCTTGACCTGCGCCGCCTTCTCGAAGAACTAACCCTTGTGTCTTCGCCCCCATTTGTCCAATTCTGGTGGGAGGACGAGGTTGTCATTTATCGGGCTTGCTTAAGCCCCACTGGCATCCGCAGAGGCCTCCTGTGAAAGACCTGAAAAAGGAACCGGATAGATATGTTTTAACGTCAGGGAGTTCTGCGAAATGCTTGGTTTCGGATCGAGTGCCCTCGATGCCCCACGGGATGCCGGGGACGTGTTGTCACAATACGGCGGGGCACCCTAGAAAGCGCCGGGGCCACCCGGGTCACACAGCCCGCCGCTCACTCCCACGTGACCTTGGACTAAGCACCTGAACGAAGGAGTGGGATTTGGGGGTTCCACAAACCTGGGGTCAGGGTGTGACTGCCCTACATACGGCATGGGCCTAGAAAAATCACGGAGTGCCTCTGAGCCTCAGTTTCTCTATCCAATGAGAGTAACATGAGTTCCTCCTCGGAGTGGGGGGGTGGTCCCAGCACGCAGTTCGTGGAGTGAGGTGGGCCCCACGACGGGTGGTGACCTTTGCCACCGGAGGTAACTCAGACACACCACGGCCCCGAGGACAGTTCTGGAAGCTCCAGGGATGGGCTCATCGTCCCCTCCCCTCCCCTTTCTCTTCCCTGTCTGCTCAATACCCTTCAAAAAGCACCCCCGCCGCCCCCCACAGAGGCGCAGAGTGTGTTCCACAGAGAGGGATCAACCCGCAAGGTGGGGCCGTGGGGCCGATTCCGCGCCAGCGCATCTCTTGGCGTTTTTTGACCCCCCACCCCCCGATCGGACCTCTTTATTTCATTGCGGAATTGGGGGTTTTGCTCATAGTGTTTACCGGGTATGTAAAATATAATCACAGCGTTATGAATATGAACTAGATTATTTTAATGATTGCAGGTAATTTAAAACTTAAGGGCAATCACCCTCCCAGCCGCCTTCTGCTGCTTCAACAGCACGAGCGAGCGGCTTGAAGAGCGACCTCCGCACGCCCGCTCCTCAGCGACGTGCCTGGCCAGCCCCGCGCTACAGTTATCTGGTTATTGTAATTGGTGACATTAGGAATAAGGAACGCGCACAGGAAAATCCCGGCGCCTGGCACGCCAGGGCGGTTTTATTCATTGTCGGAGAAGTTCCTAAAGCTGAAAGACGCAGCCACGTGGGCCAGGGCGGCACAAGGCAGGTGTCGGCCCCTCCTGATTGGTACATAAAATGATTGATTCCGGAAGCCCACCCTAGCTGACAAGTGAAATAAGCTGTGCTCGGCCTCCGTCCTGCACCGCAGCGCCCTGGGAGTCACGGGCTGTCACCCAGAGTCGGCAGGAGGCCCCCGGCCTGCTGTGCCCACGGCCAGCTCCAGGGTCCCCGCCGTTCTTTGTCCCAAGGCCCCCAGTCTTCTACGTTCCTTGTCTCCGGTGCCGCGGTCGCTGTCTCTCCCTTGGGATGTGATGCCCTCTCCCCAGTTTGGCCGCAGGGCCGGCACCTTTTGGGGTCTGACTGCAAATAACAGACATAGGGGCCCGGAAACTCTAGAGAACCCCAGCCTCTCTCTTTTAGGGAGCAATCGTCATCCCCGTAGGAGTCCGCTGGCAGTCTTGTAGTTAAGTGAACACCCACGATTTATCGAATGTTGCGGCATGTTGGGTGGTATTGGGAGCACTCGACGTACGTCATGCTCCACACCCAGCTCGTGTTGCAGACGTCATTGTCCCCACTTCATAGACAAGGACCCCGAGGCTCAGAGAGGCCAACTCACTTGCCTTAGAAAGTATGTTTTAGTCGGTGGCAGTGACAAGATTCAAACCCAGGTTCTTCCAGCTCTTACTTGCTCTGAGTAGCTTTTCCTTAGAGGGGTAAGGGAGGGAGGAGAGGAGGGGCGGGGTGAGTGCACACAGGGGGCACGGGGAGACAGGGGCGTGGGGATTTGGGGGCACTCCTAACTTCTCGTGGTTTTCCTAGGAACTGGAAGGCAGGTCCTGGGCTGAGCAGGAGAGGAGGAGTTAGGTGAATGATGGGTTAGAGACTTGAGGGGAGCAGAGGCATTTTAAAATGTGGGGTGGGGTGGAGGAGGACGGGGGCGTTTTCCTGATTGGAAGCATGGAGAGAGAGGAGGTTGAGAGTACAGGCCAAGGGGGATACTTGGGAATGAGGGGAGAGCCCAGGCCCTATGGCTGCGTGGGGGCCTGCAGCCGTGTAGGGAGCTGCAGGCACGGAGACGGGGAGGATCGCCGCGAGGAGACCAGGTGGCAGGAGCCAGAGTCACAGGGGTCCAGCCCCTTGACCCTAGGGGACCGTACCCAGGCTGCGCCCACACCCGCACCCTGCCTCTCGGCTCCACCCAGAGCCCGTTCTGCAGGGTGACTGCAGATTCCCAGCTCGGGGACACGGTTAAGGTAGGACGATTTGCCTCTCATTCCTGCTAATTTGCTGCTTCTGCTTGAGCTCGTAAAAAGTTTCCTAGCAAAACCATTCCGGCCTGAGTTCCTGCTGGAGCCCGCTGTGCTGCTGTAATTAAGCTTTGATTAGCCGGCTATAAATTCCCTTTTGGAAGCCAGCACTGCCCTTGGAGGGCCTCTGCGGAGGGAGCCAGCGCTTGGTGCATGCACGCCCTACAACTTGGGTCAAGTTTCTCTGCCCCCTGGGGGTCCGCGGGGAAGGTGGTCGGGGATGGAGGCAGGGGGCGCTCCGCTGGGGCTGAGACGGGGACCCAGGCCCATTGGGCACCTCCCAGAGGTGCGCCATCCAGGAGCCGAGGGTGTGGCAACTCCCAACCAGAGGCCCCGGCCAAACATATTTTTCTACCATCACAAGCTTGTTGCAAAGTTGGTTTTATGGATGCACTAAACCTGCCTTTTAAATTATCGTCGAGTGTAATAAAAAGGCAGAAAATCGTCAATTTTCCTGAGAATGTGAGTAAAGTGAAAGTTAGTTACATGTCGGCGTGGGAGCCGCGGTCCAGCTGTGTCTATGATCGGAAATAAGCCCTGAAAGCTTTGTGGGAACAGCTGCTTTGGGATGGAGCAGCCAGGCTTACACTTCACTGTGAGGAGGTGGAGACAGAGCCCTGGGGTCCCGCACGTCTGTAGGTTCCCCCCGCCAAGGTCCCCACCTCCAATCAACCCCAACCCACCAACTTCTGGCTGAGAGCTAGGAGGGTCAGACCCCTGTGACAGGGAATGGCCAGGGGGTGATGCGTGTGTAGCAGGTGATCCCCAGAGCAAACCAGACCAACCCCGATGTGCAGCATTTGCCACGTTCCTTGGTATAAATAGTCCCAGCTTCGGAGCACCAGTGTGACGCCCCGGAAGTGGGAATTGGGAAGAGATGCTCGGGAATGCACCTTCGCATAGTATTGCCGGACTCAGTCGATGGAAGCAGGCTTAAGGTCATAGGTAATGGTGAAGTCATGAAGACATGATGAGTTTTGTGCATTGATTACCTTTGTTCATGATTTAGTTTATTGAGTTGCTAGTTTACGTAATTCAATTTTTCATAATGGCTGAGTTTAACAACCGGCTTGAAAATTTGTGAAAAATTAGGGCAGCCCCGGAGTCTCAGCGGTTTAGCACTGCCTTCGGCCGAGGCAGATCCTGGGGTCCTGGGATCAAGTCTTAGCCCGGGCTCCCCGCATGGAGCCTGCTTCTCCCTCTGCCTGTGTCTCTGCCTCTCTCTCTCTCTCTCTGTGTCTCTCATGAATAAATAAATAAAATTAAAAAAAATTTAAAAAATTGTGAAAAATTAATGATGGGCCCGGCCAGAAGGCCCGAGGAGCAGGCCTCGCTGTAGGGAGCGGGTCTCAGAGCATCCTGCTGGATCGCCAAGTCGCAAGGCAGGCCCCCCTCCGTCTTGGGTCTTGATTTTGTTCACTGTTGGATGCCTGCCACCCAGCTCAGTGTTTGGCGTTCAGTAAATGATTCTAGAATTTATGAGTAACAGGTGGCAGGAAATGTCCCTTGCAATGCGTAGTGCGGTGGCGGGACTGATTCAGAGCCAAACCACTCTTCTGTGCCGGGGACCCCACCAGCCATCCCCTCCTCGGCCCCTCCTCCCTCCCCCCACTGCACGCACATCTTCGGCTGGGGTGGGCCCCCCTCAGGGCAGGCTAATGCTGCAGAAAGAGAAGCATACGGATCTGATCGGATCAGGACTCTGATCCTGGCCCTGGCTCCCCCCTGCTGCTGACCTGGTGCAGGTTAACTCAGTTTCCCCAAGACACTCAGATAAATGGAAATAATCTCTTCTGCCTTCAACAAATATTTATGGAGGACCTACTGGGTGCCCGGCCCTGCTGTAGGTACTGCAGGTACTCAGAGGAACAGAGCACAGAGGAAAAAGTCGACACACGCGCTTAGCAACCACTCATAAAGCATCACAAAGTATGATCATGCTATGGGGGGAAAGGACTCGGTTTGTGAGAGAATGATGGGCAGCGTGATATGGAGGCGGCCGGGGGCCTCTTGTGAGGACACAGCACGCAGGGACTTAGGAGATTGTCCCGTGGCAAAGGGGTAGAAGAACATTCCAGGCAGAAGGAGCACCAAAGACGCAGGTGGGCCGGCGTGGTTGGGAGGTCTCCGTCGGTAATGCAGATGCTTGGTATACAGTAGGAGCTCAGCACACGTGCCTTTCTGTCCCTCCTCCCCTCTTCTAATTCTCAGTGGTTTTGACGGGACAGGACAGCTACTGTCCTGAACAAGAGGCGCCCCGCCCTGTCTGCTGGAGGCGGCTGGAAGCACCGGGGAGGTAAGATGGACCCCTGGGGATGGGACCCAGGGCCTGAACCCCCCCCCCCCCCCCACGTATCTAGTGAGGGGTCAGGCTTCAGACCCAGATAACCCTGCCGGCTTGTAGAGATTTCCACGTTGGCTGCTGTGGAGAAGGTCCAGATGTCCGTGCAGCCTCCAGACCAAGAGCACATGTGCCACCTGTTTGCTCCTATTCCTTGGCCCCCCCGCCCCCACCTCACCTGCCCCAGAGCCCATGTCCTTCTGCTCTGGCCTGGAGCCAAACTCCTTCTAGTAACTTATGGTTTGTGCTTTCTCTCCCGACCCCGTGCTCTGAATTCACCTGTTCTTGTTTCTCCTTCCCTCAGTGTTCATTTAACGTGTACTGTTTCAAGCTGTCTCGGATTCTTAGCTTGAGTGTGGTGGGAGAGATTGGGTAGGGAAGGGAGGGAGGGAGGAAGGAGGGAGGAGGGATGAGAAGGAAGGAGGGAGGAACAGAGAGAGGAAGAGGGGGAGGGAGGGAGGAGGGAGGATGAGGGAGGGAGGAGGGAGGGAGGGAAGGAGGGACAGAGAGAGAAGGAGGGAAGGATGAGAAGGAAGGAGGGAAGAATAGAGGGAAGGAGGAGGGAGGGAGGAAGAGAGGGAGGGAGGGAGGAGGGAGGGAAAGGGAGGGAGGGAGGAGGGAGGGAAAGGGAGGGAGGAGGAGGGAGGGAGGGAGGGAGGGAGGAGGGGAGAGGAGGGAGGAGGGGAGAGGAGGGAGGAGGGGAGAGGAGGGAGGAGGGAGGAGGAGGGAGGGAGGGAGAGGAGGGAAGAGGGAGGGAGGAGGGAGGGAGAGGAGGGAGGAGGGAGGGGGAAGAGACAGACACACAGAGACACACAGAGGGAAAGACTGAGACAAGGAGGCCCACAGAGCCTCCACTGTAAGGTGCAGGGCACCTTGAAGGCACCATGAGTTGGGTGAGGTCAGTGCCGCCCCCACACCCCCAGGAGCCACCCCCCAGGCTGGCTCAGCATGCCCAGACCAGCAGCAGACCCGGAGCAGACGGAGCCCGAGTGGGTGGGCAGGCCGGGCTGGGCGTGGGCCTGGTGACCCGTGGGCTGAGCCTCCGCCAGAGGAGCCTCCAGGGCCTGAGCCTCTGCGGGATGAGCCTCTGCGGGCCCCACAGACCTGCGACCTCTGACCTCCAACCTCCAGGGGCAGGAGCCAGCCGTGCAGGCCTGCTGAGCAGCCACTGCGGGAGGCAGAGCCCTGCCCGCCCTGGGGGCCTGGTTCTCTCCTCAGCCCAGGGCTTCCACCGCCCTCCTCAGGCCCTGCTGGAGCCTGGCGCTGGGCCCGGCACCCCCAAGTCCCGGCCTCATGCTCCTGCCCTGACCCCTACCCTGGGGGTGGTGCCCCGGGTGCACTGCGCTCTTTCCCTCATTCGTCAGGTATCAGCAAAGCCCAAGTCTGCCAACCAGTGTCCGTGTCCTCCGGTGGGTGAGTGACGGCCCCTCGGGGATGGCCGAGTCTGAATCCCTGAGCCTGCGAGTGGTACCCCGCAGGACCACGCCAGCTGGGTCGATGCCGTCCAGTTAAGGGGGTTGACATAGGGCGACTATCTCGGCTCAGCCAGGTGGGCCCGGGGTCACTACGGTGGTCCTCGTAAGGGGGAGGCAGGAGGGGTGCCTCCAGGAGGGGATGAGGACAGAGAGGAAGGGGCCTGAGGAGGCCCCGCTGCTCAAGGACGAGGACGGGGACACAGGCCGAAGGAGGCGAAAGCTGGAGCTCCTCGGGAGCTGGACAGGCAAGGACGTGGACCCCCCCAGAGCCCCCCAGAAGAACCAGCCCTGCCGACACCCTGACTTTACCCCCGGGACGCTCACGCCCGACTTCCCGCCTCCGGATCTGTAAGAAAAACGTGGTCAGTGTTACAAAGACCCCGAGTTTGTGACATTTCGTCATAACAGGAGCAGGAAACTCAGAGAAGCCCTGAGACGCACGGCCAGCATCTCGCGTCCACCCCGGCCTCCGAGCCTGATGCGCCAGGCTCCTTCCACTCGGGGGGCACTTCTCACCCCTGATCTTGACGCTCCTCCAAGATGCCCCTCTCGCCCCTACCTCGGGAGGTCCACCCAAACTCTGACTTGCCGCTACTCACGCCAGCTTCTTACCCCAATGTCTGGTCTTCGGGGGAGACCTCCGGCTCCTCAGTTCCTGGGTTTACCTGGGGCCTCCCCGACCTGGACCTCCCCCAGGGGCCCCTTTCTCCGAGGGCGGAGCAAGAGGATAGGTGACTTCCGGTGACCTCTGCCTTCCTGGGCTTTATAGGGTCCAGTAGCTGCACGCACGGAACACCAGAGCAATGGCCCAGGGGGAAAGACTGGGCACGTTCACCAACCAGGAGAAGAGAAGTGGCTTGTTTTGACTACATAATAAATTCAACCAAGGGGTCAATACGTATTGAGCTGAATTGACCTGAATAGTCTAATAACAACCAGAGCTACGGTGCAGGGAGGAACCAATCGGCCCGACACATCCGCGACACTTGGGTCTAATTCCTACGGTGACCTCTGGGACAAGGACTGTTACTTCTCTCGTACTCCAGCTGGAGAAATTGAGATTCAGAGAGGTCACGGGACTTGCCCAAGGACACGCAGCCAGAAGACAGAGGAGCCAGGATTTGAACCACCCAGTGTGGTCCAGCGTCCACATTCTCAACCCTACTCTTAACTATTTGCTGTCATCTGAGCCTCAGTGTCCCCAGCTGCAGAAAGGGGTCGGGTGCATGAGTACCAACCTCGTGGCTCAGCATGGTGGTTACTGGAATTTCTCTGGGCTCTTCCAGTGACAGGGGATGATGCCTGGGCTGGGCACGGGTGGCCTCCGGGTCCCCAGGGAACCCACTCGCCTTGCCCGGTACGTGCCGTTCCCAGGAGCAGCTACTCGTCTCCCCCAAGGCCTCCTCCGGGTTTCTTTGAAGAACTGCTCTGCCCCTGGACGATGTTCCGTGTGACACGCTGTTTGTCTCGGAGCAGGAGCTCGGGGGGGGGTGGGCTGCTGCAGGATGCCAGCCGGCCCGCCGATCCCGGGGGAACGACCGCTCTCGCTGCCTCTGTGCTTCTCGGAGATGCTTTCCAAGTGGCCCGTCCGCTCTCGCCTCCCCAGTGCCCGCAGACGCCGGGAGCGCTCACAGTCCACCCCGTGGCCGCCCGGAGTGCCGGAGGCCGCCTCCCGGGTCCTGGGTGATGCAGTGCTTAGGGCAGAGGTCTCCAGGTGGGGAGCCGGGTATCAGGCCAGGTAGGGGTCCCTGCTGACAAGCCGACGTCCCTGGGTCCCGGAGGGCCCCACGTTGCCCAAATTCTTCCCCAATCCCAGTCTGATCCAGTGCTTTGCATTCCCCCCGCTCCTGCACCCCCTACTGGTGTTAGTGCCCTTACAGGAGGCAGGTCAGAACGCAGATGGGCATCTCCAACAGGTGACATTAGCAGCGCAGGACCTGGCTCCTTCAGGGCCTCCCAGGACTGGAGATGCCTTGAGTCCCCCTGAGGGAGACACCGAGGCAGGGGCCAGAGCCTTTAGCTCAGACTCAGAAGCAACCCAAGCATAACCTGGCAGCGGGGGGGGGGGGGGGGGGGCGCCTCCTACCAGCCAGCGACCCGGGGCTGGCACCTGGATGCTGGCCTCGCCTCTCACATGGAGCCAGGGACAGAATCCGCCCCAAAGAGCGCTGCTGGGAAGGTGACGTACGGCACGTGCCTAGCTCAGTGCCTGTCTCATGCTAAGTGACCGGCAGCGGGCTGAGACCCCGGGACCCCCAGCCCAGGATCCCCACGGTCCCTGCTGCCAGGACGGCCCAGCCCAGGACGGAGCGGTCCATCCGCCCCTGCTCATCTGTCTTGGCTCCATCCCCTGCGGGGGCCACCTTCCCAGTGGAATGGGGTGGGGGGGGAGCCCTTCAGCATTTCCAGCCCCTGCTGAGCTTGTCGCTTACCCCTCAGCCCTCCCGCCAGGCCCCCTCTCCTGTGCCTTCCTCATCCTCCCTCCAGCTCAGGCCTGAACCCAAGCCCCCCTCACCTTCCTCCTTCAGGTCCCGACTCACTGCTGAGTCCACAGCAGCTCGTGGTGCCTCCGCGTCCCACCCCACGGCTGGGGGATGAGGCCTCCCTGAGCCCCGGGGGTGCCCGAGCACTGGTTTTCTTAGACGGGGTCCTTGAGCAGAAATAGAAGGTGCCCCACCCGCCCGAGACCTGCAGGCTCAACCCTCTGGGTGTGGGGGGGGCACGCTGGGAGGCCGGGGGGACGAGGACTCTCCCCAGGCCCCCCCAGGTGCCAGGACGGGGCCGGATCCTCTGTGTCCTCGGCTTACAGGGGAAGACGTGCTTCTGGGGCTGTGCAGGGAGGGCGTCTGAGAGGCACCTGCAACTCCGGAGGACCCGCCCAGAGAATTAAGAGGTCTGGTGACTCTTTGGGGCCCTGCCTCCCACGATGAGTTTTCCTGGCAATCTCAGTAAGAAGCTCTGCCTTCATTATTCCAGTTAGCCTCCAAGGAAATAAAAATATTTCACTCCTTTGACATGGTTTTTTGTGCTATTTTGCTTTTACAACCATTCCCTTTTAAGTGCATTTAGTTTTAAGCTCCTCAAATCCTTTTTAAGGACACGGGGATAAGTCTGCGATGAGTGAAGCAATAAATAGAGAAATCTGAAGGATTGTGAGTTTCCTTCTCTTCCCCGATTTGCCCCCTGGCTCCTCCCCAAAGCCTGACCGAGTGCCCTGACCCCCTCCAGAGCTGGGCCAACTCTACCGCCCCCCCCCCCCCCCCCCCCGGCCTCGCCGACCTCCTCCACACCCCGCCCCCCCAGGCAGGGGATAGAGGGTGACCCCAGGGTACGCAGTGGTGTCCGGGCGCAGGGCCTGACTGGCTGCTCAGCCTGGGACAGCCCCAGGTCGTGGCCAGCTCCAGGCCACCCCTGAACCTTAGGTCTCATTTCTTGCACCCCTGCTTGGCGTCTGAGTCTCTAGAAGCAGAGCCTATGACGGGGATCGGAGGTGAGTGGGTTGAGGGGACGCTCTCCCGACCAGGGCAGTGAGGCAGCGGGAGTCTAGCTTCAGGCCCATCCCGCTGCCAAGCTCTGGTGCACGGAGTCGTGACCAGCCAGGAGTCACAGAGGCGGAGGATCGCGAGGGCCTTTCAGGGGAAGGGGGCCTGGGCTGGGAAGCTACCTCGCCTGTGGAGGCCCAGCCCCCCGGAGTATGCCTGTCTCCCTCCCCTCCCACGGGGTGCCCACTTGGCCCTGACTGAGCTCCTGCTGGGGGCCAAGGCCTGGGCTC
Source organism: Canis aureus (assembly GCF_053574225.1). NCBI lineage: Eukaryota > Metazoa > Chordata > Mammalia > Carnivora > Canidae > Canis > Canis aureus. The sequence goes on along the minus strand of NC_135623.1, from coordinate 12,199,983 downwards.
AGCATCCCGAGTCCTTCACGAGACCCTCACAAGGCGCGGCTTCTGCACCCTCACCTACTGGCGAGGCTCAGGGAGGTTGAGCGATGAATCCCAGGGCACGCAGCTGTTGGATGGGAGAACCAGGACTCAATTTTCTTTTTTTAATGATTTTATTTATTTATTCCTGAGAGACACAGAGGGAGAGGCAGAGACACAGGCAGAGGGAGAAGCAGGCTCCATGCAGGGAGCCCGTGGCGGGACTTGATCCCGGGTCCCTGGGACCATGCCCTGGACTGAAGGTGGTGCTAAACCGCTGAGCCATCCGGGCCACCCCAGGACTCAAATTCAAATTCTGAAAAGCCCATGTTGGCGCTGTGTTCTGGGCCCTGGGCGGGATTCCGCTCGGCAGGGCTTCCTCCATCCTCGGTGGCCCGGCTGTGTGGCCCCTTCTGGATAGTTTCTAGTCCTGGGTGCTGGCTCCGTGTCACACACCCCTTCCCGCCCCCCAGAAGCCCCACTCATCTCTGGTTTCAGGGTCCCCGCCCTTCACCCCAGACAGCCTCACGTGTCTGCCCCCTGAGCCCTGCCTCTGCCAGGAGCTGGGAACACCTGACGTGCCCAGAGATGACCTCTCCCTGGCGCGGGATCTGCTTCTGTCACCATCGACTCCGCTGGCGCCTCCATCAACGTAGATCTTCCTAAAGACAACAGACATTTATCCCTGACAGGCAGAGGTGCAGCTGTGATCGGATGCTGGGGGCCTGGGTTGCGTGCTGTCAACAGATTGATGAGGGCTCGTCAGTCAGTGTGCCAAAGGGGCCGGAGGAGAGGGCTGGGGAGTCAGTCAGAGGCCACGTGTCCTCGGCAGGGGCCACGTCCCCCCCGGGGCCCGGCCTGAGCTCTGGTCGCAAGCCGGCTCACCAGACGCATGACAGAGAGGAAGGAGGGGCGGTGGCATCCTGAGTGGAGCGTGAGCTGGCTCAGGGTCTGGGAAAACAGGCTGGACGTGGGGGCAGACAGGAGATGACAAGTAGGGCAGGAGGCGTCCCCGGGATTCCTTCCTCCGTCCGGGCCGCGCAGGACACACAGGCGGTCAAGCACGGTTGGGCCTCTGGTCCCTGAGACGCCGTGGAAGGAATGCGCGTCACTTGTGGGCGGAGGCAGGAAAACGCTTCCATCCACCCCTCGCTCTGCTGCGACAGTCGTAGAGGACGCCTGGCTCACCGATGTGCACAGCGGCGGCTGGACCGCAGGGCAGTAAACGTCGTTGCACTGAGTTCTTGGGACTCTGGGGCTGTTTGTTGTCGCAGCGGCGCCCGGCCTGGCCTGACCACTGCAGGTGCGGTCTGACGATCACCCACTGCGAGCCCGGTCGGGGGTAAGCACTTCCCTTGATCCTCTCACTAAATCCTGCGGCATCTCCCGATGGATGAAGGGAAACTGAGGCATGGAGGGAGCAAGCGACTCTCACACGTTGTCACATCGTTCGTAGACGGCAGGCTGGATGTCGGGCCCAGGCCCGTGTGGATTCCAGAGCCGGAATTCTTTTTTTTTTTTTTTTGAAATATTTAAGTTATTTATTCATGAGAGACACAGAGAGAGGCAGAGACACAGGCAGAGGGAGAAGCAGGCTCCATGTGGGGAGCCCGATGTGGGACTCAATCCCAGGACCCCAGGGTCATGCCCTGAGCCCAAGGCAGACGCTCAACCACTGAGCCACCCGGGTGCCCCCAGAGCTGGAATCCTTAGCACAGGGCTTCCAGAGAGGCCACCCTGATTTTTCTGTCCTCCCTGGGCTCCGGGCACCAGGGCTTGGTAGGACGCAGGGGAGCACGTGAAAGCCGTCTTCAGAGTGTCCCAGGCAGTAGCGGAGTTCCTGACCGGGGCCAGTCGACGGCCGCACGCACACCTGTCTCTGCTCCCATGGAGTTTGAGTCAGGCGAAGGCAGTGGCCACGCATGGTGTGGAGGCCGGGCAAGCGGTGTGAGCGCAGGTGTGCATGTGAACATGAGTGAGGGGGGGACCGAGTGTGTGCAGCCAGCAGCCCGGCCTGTGTAGCCCAGAATGAATGGATTGGTGGGGGGATAAGGGTGTGCCCCAGGCCGGAGACCACACGGAGCCCCCCTCTGGGTGGGGGCCGGGGGTCTGCCCCGTGTCCATCAATCCTTCCCAAGGGGGCCGGGTCCCCCGACTTGTGTTTGGGAGGCAGGGGGCTGGCCAAGTACCCCTTCCCACCCCTCGGGGTATAGAGTGGGGCTCATGACAAAGCCATTCGTGGGCCGTGGCCCTACCTCCACTCCCAGAAGCAGCGAGCACCGGGGTGTGGCTCAGTTTCAGCTCTTGACGAACCGAACGGAGGCTGAGCCTCGAGCTGGGAGGAAGGCAGCACGTGGAACAGAAAGGCAGACCGATGTGGGTTTACACGCAGCGTAGACTGCTTGCCCCCGGCGACCTTGAACCAGTCCCCTCACTTCCCATCATCGGTATCTTCATCTGATATGCAGGAACAATCGCTTTTCCCTTGAAGGCCGCTGCTCAGGAGGACTAACTGCCTCGCCCTCCTTCCTCTTCTACCCTTTCCAGAACATTCTCTCCAGCAGCCCCAGAGTGATGGGGGTCGGGCCACAGGTCCTCCCCGGCCGGCCGGGAGCTCAGCCGGGACCCCGTTCTGGACCACGGAGGAGGCCTGCCCCACAGGGCTCCTGGCGCCCAGCTGCAAGCGGCCCCTGCCTTCACCCGGAAAAGCAAGATCAACCTGAACATAAAGCACCCCCAACGTCGCCGAGCATTATGTCCCTGGAGGGAGTTTGCAGGCGGAGTAATGTATGGGTCCATTTTTAGATGTTGCTGAATTCCATTTGCCGGAGATCTGTGTTTTATTGCCGTATCAGTGTTTCTAAATTGCACTATATTTTCTTAGCTTGATGGGAATTTACAGCACCCGGATTGGAGCGAAATGGGGCTCTCCCTGAGGCTTGGAAATCACTGGGGTCGATTGCTACGGCTGCTGCCTCCCCCTTGGATTGCTTCTGCTAATTAGTCACATGAAGAAGAATGGGAATCTGAGGAAGGACACCCGGGAGGGTCGCTCGGTGAGACCGTTTTGAAGGCTGGGAGGTCCGCGGCTGCTGCCTGCGGGGATCTGGGTGCCCCAGATGAGGGCCGTGGAGCAGGGTGCTGGGGCAGAGACGGATGGGAGGCTGGGGAGGGCCCAGCCCGGCGTTTCCCGGGGTGGGGGGGCTCGACATTAGGTTGAGGAGCAAAACCCCAGGAGCCGTAAAGCTGCGCACTGCACATCCTTAGGGTGGCCTCAAAGCGCTCGCGGATGCGACTTCTTGATTCTCCTCCCGAGAGGAGAGGCCGACAGGGGTCACCAGCCCCATCCTGCAGATGCCGAAACCGAGGGCGTAGGGGGCCAAGGCACGAACTAGAGCTGGGAACCCAGGGCCGTGGGACCACAGTGGTGTTTATTGGCCCCTGCGCATGTGGCCAGGTGGCATCCCCTGTCCCTTTCCACTTTGGAGGCTGGGAAGGGGTGCTCTCATTTGCTGAGCCCGCCAAGCGGCCGGCTCGGCCCTAGACACTCCTGGCCTCTGCTTCTTCGACCCCGTAGAGGTGGGTGCGGCCCAGCCCACGGCATGCAGCATCTGGGGCTGGTAACAGGCTTGGCGGGCTCCCACGGCGACATGCAAGTAGCAGAGCCGAGAGCCGGGCCAGGGGATACCTGGTTCCCAAGCTTATCCCTCCCCCGCTTGCTCCCCTGCTTCTGGTGACACCTGCCACCGCCACTCCTGGTGCTGTGTGGGGGGGTGACCACCCGAGCCTGGGGTGGGCATCCGATGCATTCTGGGATCAGATGGTCGCTGTCTGGCGCTGCCGTTCCGCGGGCTCTCGCGAGGGAGGCCGGGGCGCTCAAACTGCACCTGCGCTCACAAAACCACAGTCTCCCCTGCCCCCAGCCTCCCCGCCTGCTGCAGTAGCACCCGGGGCACGGGGCCGGGAGAGGATGGAGTCCCGAGGACCCAGCTGGGGGCTGCAGAAAGTTCTGGCTTGCTCCTCTGGCAGGTCCTGGCAGTTTGTCTCACTTGGCAGTGATCCTCTGTCTAAAAGCACGTCCGACGTTTTGTGCAATAAAGTTAATGGACTTCTCCATCTTAGAGCAGCTGAATTCTCTTGGAGCAGATGCTGAGGGTTATGGATGTTCTAATTAGGAAGCTGCCTTTGGCATCGAGGGGAGGAGGGGAGGCTCGTGACGTTGCGCGGCCCGCCAAGACCCCTTGCCAAACCGCCCCCCGGAGCTCGCAGGGCGCACACGCTGCGGCACAGGAGACAGAGCCGGTTCCTTCTGCTCCTGTCTCTCCCTTGCCTTCCAGCACCAAGGCCCTCCTTGTTTCCGGAAGGGACCAACAGGTCCAGACGAGGTGGCCGCGGCCTCCCGCGTCCGAGGAACCACAAACAGGCTTTAGTGTTACAATCCAATAAAACTTACAACCAAGTTAATCTGACACATTTATTGATGTGCATAATTGTTATTGGGCTGCACTGCAATTAGGCATAAATGGTAGGTCATTCCTGTGAGCGGCTGTAATTAGTAATTCTCATTTTTGGCTGAATCGAGTTCAGTTGGTGTTTTTTTTTTTTTTTTTTTTTTTTTTTCCCTACAAGCATAGAAATTCCCCAGGGTCCATAAACAGCATTGGTTATCGACTGTTTTCTGATTCACTCATTCATTTATTCGCTTACCCGTTTATCAAATCTGTGAGATGGGGGTTCCATCCTGGAGGTCTCATTCTGATGCTTTCTGGGTGATTGTGGCTGAGTCGTTCTACTTTTCTTAGCCTCCATTGCCCCATCTGTAAAATGGGCATGATGTCCCCTAGCTCATAGGGCCATGGTGAGAATGCCGGGAGCTGAGGTCCGCAAACTGCTCACACAGTGCTGGGTCTGGAGTTGTCACCTCGCTGGCCAGAATGTAGTATTGGGATGATTATTATTTTATTCATGACACCTTCTCCTCGAAAAGGAGACCAGCACTGAAGAGTTCTCAAGCTTTTGACCATCTGATCAGAGGGCGATTCCGGGTGCCAAGGAGGCCGGACCCTTGTACTTTGCAGGTGGCTGAAGGCAGGTTATTCAAGAGGGCATGGAGCCGGTGACATTTGGGTTACAGCACCCACTGTGACCTCGACCTCACCCACAGGTGAGCAGGGCTAGGAAACCTGTAGTTTTCCCCATGTCTTGGCTCACCACTGCCCAGGCGTTGGGAAATGTGGGAGGGAGTCAGACCTCCCCGAGGGGGAAAGGACCCACAGAGGGCCGAAGGCTTTTACTAAAATGCTGGGGCCTGAGGCTGGACTGGGGAGAAGCTGGGCCTTGTGGCAGGAATGTGAGGAAAGGCTTTGGGCCAGAGGGGCTGGACAGAGGGGAGCACTGTCTTGGAGGAGAATCTAGGGGCCTGTGGCTTCACCCTGGGAGATGGGCTGTGACTGTGGGGCCCTGGGCAAGGCTAGAGCTGCAGTGAGGAGGGATGGGGAGGCCAGGGCTGGGTGCCAGGAGGTGGTGAGGCACCGGTGGCCCCTTGAGCTGGCAAGGCAAGCAGCCCTGGGTTAACTCTGGAGCTCGGGTAAGTCACCTGGCATCTCCGAGCCTTAGGCCACCCACCTCTACAAGGGGGTCCCAGGAGGTGCTGTCAATACCTTATGTGTCTCCTGTCCTTCCCACCTCCCCACCAATGGCCCCAACTGCCACCACTCGCATTGCTTTCCCTGCCCCAGAGCCCACCTCGGCAGCTGTGGTGTGCGAGAAGTACCCAGGTCCCCCTTCGGAGACTAGCCTCGATCAACGATTGGTGTATACATACCCCTGCTCTCTCCCCCCTGGGGTGAGAAGCCAACTAGCATATTGTATGCTGCTCTCAGAGGTCCTTGGGGACATGAAGCTTCAGTTGCCCTCCCCCCTTCCCCTTACATCTCGCTGGATACTGACAGCTCAGTCTTCAAGGAACTGGGGACAGAAGCCTGAACCAGGCTGAGCTGTCGCTTGGATCTTTGGGAATAAAGGATCACGGCGGTCCTGGGACGGAGGCAGGACTTGGGGGCTGGTCTGGCTGGCTTGTTCCAGGGCCGGTCAGATGCTCTGGAAGTCATCTCCACGGGACCTCCTCATCCCAGATCTGGTCTAGAGGCCGAGGCGGGCAATAAATCCCCTCGGTGGAGCTGGTCCCAGCATGGGCCACCCTGCAGAAAGGCTTCATCAGCGGCCTCATTTGCATAAGATAATGAAACCGCAGTAAAAATAGTAAAAGAAAAAATGGCCTGGCAACTTTGTTTCCATAATGACAGATGCTTCTTAAACACTCGGCTTCTGTTTCCCAAAGAAGTGCCATCAAGGCCCCTGGGGAGCCGCGTGTCCCTGCAGCCTGATCCGTGGAACGGCGACCTGCAGCCCCAGGAGCGCCCGGGCTCTGACCTCCTCCTCCTCCCCGCTCACTGCACTGGGACATGGAGGGGACAAGGGGAGGTGAATGAAAGGCAGAGAAGGACCCTCGCAAACACTGAGCCAAGCTGTCTGACACCTGGTGTGTGCTTTCACGGGGGCTTTTCTCTTCTTGCTGTCATGAGCACCTCGAGGCTTAGGACTGTGAACCAAGCTGTGGGCTTTGGAGAGCAGGGCCATGACCTAGAAGGGGGTGGGGATGGGTGGGAGGTGGGGGCCAGCTCAACGGGTCTCAGATCCCTGCGCTCCAAGGAGGGTGAGACGGCCAAGGTCAAGGCAAGGGGACCCCTGACATCAAGGGTATAGTTGTCTGTGATGGGGCTCCCCAAGGCGAAGAGGCCAAAAGAACCCAAGCAGAATCTGCTTTGGAAACGTCTGGGACTATCATCTCCAAGCCACCAGGGCTCCACAGTGACTGCATGGGAAGCAGAAATAACCACCACAACCGCAGTGATGATGATGATGATGATGATGATGATGATGATGATGAATAAAATAAAGAAGGAGCTTGTTCCCCCAGCAGAGAGGGAACGCTCTAATAGTCTCAATTGGCTAGGGGCGTGTTGGGGGATTTTCTGCTGTGCCACCACCTTCCCTCTAAGTGAGTCTGTGGAATCTTTGGCCAGATTTGGTTGTTGGTGGAGGGGGAACAAGATCATGCGTCCTTCCAGACAGTTTGGGTCTTAGACCAGGACCCAGACTTTCGAACTTAAAAGCTGAGTACTTGGCTATCTTTGTTCCCTCTGTCCCTGGCTCTGTGCCTGCTATGGGACAGGACTCCACTCATTTGTTACTTTCTCCCTCAATAAAAGCTATCATTGGTTGAGCTGTATTGGTGCCCGGTCATTTGGGCTCCTCTTCCTTCCTTGGGGAGGGAGCAGCGAGAGACCCCCCTGAAGGGAGAGAAACAGCATCTCCTGCTCTTGGGGTTGCAGTGGGGAGGGAGAAGCAAGGCCTAGGATCATTTCTTGCCTCCTTAAGACAGGGCTGTGGAGAGAGCTCAGTGCTTGGGAGGGCCAGCCAGGTAGAGATGGGCTGTTGAGAGGTAGAGTCAGGGGCTCTCAGAGAGGCTGGGGGGACCGGGGAGTTTCTGTCTTCTCTGTGTCCAATCCACAGACAATCAGAGCCGCCCTACTATTCTGAGAGGCCTGGCTGGCCCTGATCAGGAGCCCAGAGTGTCACAAATGGGCTCCTGGACCAGGCTCTGAGCCCCAGCAGGGAAGGAGTCTTGTCTCACTACTCACCAGACTATCACCTGTGGAGGCTCAGCATATAGTAGGCCCTATTTTTTTTCTCCTTTTCCTCCTTCTTATTAATGAAAATTGCTGTCACTTCTTGTTGGCTTATGGTATGCCCAGCCTGTGCTAAGTACTTACTGTGCTTTTTTTCATTGAGCCTGCCTGACTGTTCCATGAGGGGAGGATTTCATGATGACTGATACATTTTATTTTATTTATTTATTTTTAAAGATTTTATTTATTTATTCATGAGAGAGAGAGAGAGAGAGAGAGAGAGAGAGAGCAGAGACACAGGCAGAGGGAGAAGCAGGCTCCATGCAGGGAGCCCGAAGTGGGACTCGATTCCAGGTCTCCAGGATCATGCCCTGGGCCGAAGGTGGCGCTAAACCACTGAGCCACCTGGGCTGCCCCAACTGATGCATTTTAGATGAGGAAACCAAAGTTCAAGCACGTAAAGTTGCGGTGGTGGAGCTGGACTCACACAAAATATTCAAGTTTATGAGTGGATGGATGGATTGGGGGTGGGTGGGCAGCTAGACAGATTGGTGGAGTGGTTGATGAATTGGTAGATGGGTGGAAAGATGTCAGGGGAATGGGGACAGATGAGTGGATGGATGGATGGATGGATGGATGGATGGATGGATGGATGGATGGATAGATGGATGGATGGATGGATGGATGGATGGATAGATGAGTGGAGAGATGGATGGGTGGATGAGTGGATGGATGGTGGGTAGTTGGGTACATGAATGGATGGGTAAGTGGGTAATTTACTTGTTCCTTCACTCAAAGTGTGAGCCTCATTCCTACTGGCTCTCTTCCGTCTCTCTTATCCACATTATCCTACTCCTTGCTGGGCCTGGAGTCCACCCAGAACTCTGCTGTGTTTATTCCTAGGTGATGGACTTTACCTCTGCTTCCCAAGGGCTGACAGATGTCCTTCAACCCAGGGCCTCTACCTGGCTTGGACCCAAAGCCTCTTCCTGGGTTGTAGTTGTAGGCTAGAGCAGAGTTCTCAGATACTGTGGCCCACTGGGGTTCTGGTCTGCTCTTCATTCTATAGAGATTTTGGGGACCTTGACTTGGCACTTGCCAGCCAATGGAATAGGACGGTGGATATTTAGGAGGCCTGCTCAACTCACATAGCTTTCTTTGGGAATTTTGGGTTTTCTCAACTCTCCAAAAGCAAAGAGCCTGGGTACCATGATTATATTATGGGACCCTTCACCCCCGCTGGTCACAGCTGATTGGACCGTAAGTGACCAACTAACCAGAGCTGGTCCAATAATAGTCATTCTCCAGGGAATTAGAGTGGCGGCACTGAGAAACCGAGTCAACGGTGGTGGAGATCTGGGCTGAAAGATCATACAGAGTCAGGACTGAGCTGTGTCAGGTTCTGAGGCAAGCGGTAGAGGAGATAATGGACGTCTAGAGCTTAGCCTAGCACATGCCACGTAGGAAGCGCTCAATAAATATTATGACTTCTTATGATTATGATGATGTCATGGAGGGTTGTGGATGCAAATCTCTACGACGCTGATGTTTGCATGAGATCTGGAAGGCAGAAGAGAGGCAGAGGCCATTTTTTGCCCACTTTTAAGCTGTCTCTGTCACAGAGATATGAGAGTTTTTAACAGGATTGGTTCCTAGGTGACGAGAAGCAACGTCATGGGGGCGGTGGTGGCAGCAGCTTCCTGACCCAGGCTTGCTGAGCCCCAGATCACAACCCTGGGATGTGCTTTTGCCTCACAGCTCTAGTCTCAGTGTCTCCGAGGTAGCTACTCCCTGGGTGGGTCATTGCTCTGTTGTCCTGGGAGCCACTGGAGGCCCGGGGGGGGTGGGCCTTGCCCCCTCGTCTCTTCCACTTGTTTTATAAACATCTGTGTTCAGTTCCTTCCTTTTTAAAGTCCCCTGTCCCGGACCCTGGTTATGTGTACAGTTTCCATCTCCCGAGAGTAACCGACTTAAACCTTCCTTATTTCCACTTTGAAAAAGCTTAGGCCAGATCTCTGATGGGCCGCGCTTGGATAAGAGGCCCACCTGCCATCCCAAGCTGTGGCCAATGGGACGGGGTGACATAAGGACATGACAATTCGCCGGGTAGCTCTGTGGGTGGTGACAAGTTGGGGACAGATGTGCCCATGGGAAGACAGAGGTCAGACGATGTCAAGGGCAGACACCTCACCTTGTTATCTGAAAGGAGAACCGGGGGCTGGGCTGGTGCCCCCCACCCACTCATCCCAGGGTCTCCTGCCCAGGAGGACACAGTCAGCCTTGGGGAGAAAATGACGCAGCTGCCCGGCACCCTCTGGTTTGACGGAGAGAGCAGAGAAGCAGAAAACACACCTCAGGGAGGGGGGACACTGTTTTCTAGAAACATTTCTTTATTTAAAATTTAAAACCATATTACTTCATACAGCAAACTGTGCACTTTGATATATCACAGTGTCTTAAAAAGGAAAATAATCAGATTTGTTTGGAAAGTTATTTACATCAGCCTAGAATGATTGGCAAGTAACACAGTTACTATGAAACCCAAATTGTTACAAAATGTTTACAAAAAACTATATTCATAGAAATTCTGCATGTCCACAAAGGGCATCCCCTGAATGGCCCAGAGACCAGTGTGTGGGAACCATGTTGAGTGGGAGTGGGGGGCATCCAGGCACTCTGGTCTGGGTGGTGGGACAGGCCAGGGGTCTCGCATGGCGCTGTCTGGGGGCTCAGCCCTGGGGCTGGGAACCCAAGTCCCCGACAAGGGAGGCCCAGGCAGACATGGGGTGGGGGTTTGGAGCACAGTGGCATGAGGGCCCCTGGAGCCAGGACAGGCCCCTCCTCAGGGGGCTGGATTCAGATGTGCTCTGGCGGGTGGGGGGGCCCCAGAGGCAGATTAAGTGCACACCAGCCTGACGCCCACAGCCGAAGCAGAAGGCCGGCTGCTGACCACACGGAAGCCCACTCCAGTACCTTCTCTCCTGCAGATTCCAGAGGTGCCCTGACCGGTGACGGGGGCAGGACCACAAGCTAAAGGACTGGGATGGTGAAGCACAGGGGGAGCCGGGCAGGGCAGGGCCACGGGTCGGCGGGGACGGTGGGGGTGCTCCCTGCCAGCTGCCCTGCCGGGGGAAGAGGAGGCAGGCGGATGGCTTGGGCTGTGCTAGGGCAGGAGGGCCGTGCTGCTTTCTCCTCTTCACCTGGTGTCACTGCACTCTCCACGTGTCCGGCTCCCCGGTCACTCGCTCACAGCCGGCCTCTGGGTCAAATGGGCCTGGGGAGGTTGTCTGCAGTGGGACAAACCTGCTGGCATTACTGCCATCACTACAGCTGCTGCCCTGTTTCTGGAGGCCCCAGAGATTGGGTCTGCAAGATAGAGACACACTGCAGGGTGATCTGAGGTCTTCCATTCTAGAAGGCAGGGGATGGGGACAGGGCCAGTAAGTAGGGCAGAGGGACACTGCACTGGCATGCAGACAATGCCTTCGGGGCCATTCTCTTTAAAAAGCATTTTCCCTAGCTGTGAACCGTGACGCTGTGTGTGGGTGAGAACCTGAGGCGGAGGCCTGTGCCACCTAGAATGCTCCAGCCTCTCGGGATGTTCTAGGTGGAGCCTGACACCCACCTGGCCACTGTGACGAGAACAGGTCGCAGGAGCCAAGTGCTGGTGTGACATTTCCCCAGACACAGGCCCTGCTTGCTGTCCTGCCTCAGATGCTCTCAGATGGAGACCAGGCCCCTGGGTCTCTCCCGCCTCTGGCCAGGGGGCACCTGCTGGGCCAGGCCCATCCGCCAGCCCCTGTGGTCCAGTCCTCTTCTTCGCGGTCTGCAGCTGGGACGTACGCAGGGCCTTCCCCATCCCACGGGGCTCTCTGCGGCTCCTGCCCCGGGTGGCCTCCCTCCCAGACCTGCCTGCTGTCGCCCCGTCCCTCACCTGGTCCCCACCCATACTGGCTGGGTTATGTACACTCTGTGTGCAGACGTGCGGGGAGGGGTGCGTATACACATGGGCTACGGGGCATATATACACTGTGCATATATATATATATACAGCATATATATATATATCTTTTTACATTCATATATATATTGTACAGAACATTAACCTTCTACCAAAAACAGTTTTGTGACGTCACATATGGCCTCAGCTCTGAAATTTTAACTCCAGGGCAAATCCAGGACTGAAAAATGAGAGCTTGATTCAAACTGGCACGGGGACAAGGAGCAGGGCCCTCTCACCGCGGCAGGCAGCTGGGCCCGTTCCAGATGCGTCTGTCCCGCCCGGGAGACTGTTCCAGATGTGTCCATCCGTTCAAGACCTGTCGACAGAATTGGGCTCAGTTCTTGCGTCTGTCTGCGGGCCCGGGGCCCGTCCCAGATGTGAAGTCCATCCAGCTGTTTGTGGCGAGATCACCGGGCCCTTCCAGGGGGCTGTGCACACAGGGCCAGTCCAGACACGCGGCCAGGGTTTGGCCAACTTCCAGATGTTTGTGCATATCACTGAGAATGGCTTGGGAAGGGCCCAGCTTCATGCTGGGGGATGAAGCAGCAGCTCGCAGACCTCCACACCGCACCCCTGGCAGAGAAGGCAGGGAGGGGGCCTCTTCTCTCAGCGAGCGTGAGCCCGGCCCCACCTCTGCTCTCCTCCAGCACGAGGAGGGGGTGACTTCTCACCAGGTGGCACCTTCTGCCAACCCTGCCAGGGCCTTCCCCCCACCTGGGCTATCACTGCTGCCTGACACATGCACGAGGGAGGAGCCAGGTGTGCTCTTCTTGTGGAGGCAGTCTTGGCTGTGAGGTGGGGGGAGGCCCTCTGAGCCTTCAGGGATCCAGAGTCAGCTCATCTGCCCTCACGAGGGCATTATTCCTCTTGAGAGACACTTGCAGAGGGGCCACCTGAATGGTGACAACGCTGTCAGGGTTTTCTTATGTGTCCACAGCAGAGAGACCGGTAGCAGGTCAAGGGGAGAGAGAGGAGGAGGAGGAGGAGGGTTCACCGTCCAAAAGCCCCAGGGCCTTGGTGACTGGCGGGGGATGGGGATGGGGGGGTCTCCTCACTGCTGCCCCCCAATCTGGCCAGTCTGAGCCGGTGGGAGATGGGGGTGGGAGATGGGGGCGATCTTTTGTTAAGGGAGGGCCAGACAAGGACAGTCCAGCACCCGCCCGGGGAGGTCCCATCTTTTGTTCCATCGAAACCAACGCTGACACTTCCACGACCCCCCTCGGTGCTGCTGGGTGTGGGCACAGCCTCCTGCTGGCACGCCTGACCAAGCCTTTAACTCCTCCTGGTTGGCCTCCGTGGGAGCACCTCCTCCTCCCTCCTCCCTCCCCTGCCAGTGTCGTAGTGCCACCTGGCCCTGTCCATACCCGGGAAGACGCTCACACTCAGGCAGAAGTCGTCTCCACTGCACTCTCAACGCCAGGCTGGTCTCGAAGCAAACAGGGCACCAGCCGGGGTCTGCACATGGGCCACACAGACGGACATAAGGCTTGGGCGGGAGGGGAGGTCGGGCAGCGTCACCCCACCTGCATTCGGAAGTCTAAAGGACTAAAGGACTAAAGGACTCCTCTCATTGAACTGTGCCTCTGCCATCTACCCTTGTCCAGACGAGACACCTTCCCAACCCATAGGCCACTGCTCTCCTCTCCCATCAGACACGCTCACGGAGCACCATAGGCAGAAGCACATGATCTCGACAAATCCTTGTGACAAACGATCTCTCCCTACAGCAGAAGTGCAAACACACCCCGATCCCCCGCCTTCCTGATGGTCCATCTCTGCTCCTGCTGTGAGCCGGAACACATGCGTGAGTTTGAACACACGTGTGAGCAAGCCTCCCCCCACCCCCTGCTCCGAGACACTATGGTTCCACGTGGCTTCGTGCATCGACCTGTGCGGCTCGTCTGTCTGGTCCTGTCCTCCGCCTCGCTCTCCACTGCAAATGCAAGCCCACGCGCACATGTGCACACTCGCTCACACGTGGACCCCTTGATGACATGGCTTTTCCTTTTAAACATTTGGCAATGCTGCGGGTTTTATCCTGTCCTCCACTCTCTGCCATTGGTACATAAATGTGCACGCATGTGTGCACACACACACACACACGCACGCATGCATGCACGTAAGCACACCCACTCGTGCATGCATGTGTACGTATGTATACCCCCAGAACCCCATTAAGACATGGCTTCTCCTGTTTTTACATGTATGGGGCTCTGCTGCTTGTCCAGACTTGTCTCTCTCATCCCAAATTCACACACATGTGTGCACACACACGTCGGAACCCAACGGATTCTATTATTGCGTGCCCTGGACTCTTGTCTGATGACCAAATCGGTCCTTCACCCCCGGTCCCTACAGCTCTCACACACACACAAAGATACACACAAATGCACACACACACACAGACACACACGCACTCCTACACACAGCATGGCTTTTCCTGTCATTACATGTGTTGGCGATGCTGCACGTCCAGCTCTCTTCTCCTACCTCCAAGCACACAGCCTGTTGGAACTGCTGGGATTATGGGAACCAGCTGGCTTGGTCCTGCAGCCTACAGTTTGGAGGAGGAACAGTATTTATCACATGAGCCCACTGCGCTCTCCTGCTCTGGGAGTCCCTGGGGGGGAGCCAGAGATGATCCTTCACCCCAATTGAGAAGGTCCTTGAGATCTAAATGTAGCTCTTCCCTAACCAGACTCCCTAAGCAGAAGCAGGAGAGAGGTGACGGGGTAAAAACGAGTGTCTTCTGGGTCCCCGTCCAGAATCTCCAGGCTTCTCTCCCCCGCTCAGAGACCGCCCTCGGCCCTTGGCATGGGAAGCCCTGCAGGCCTCGTCGTATTCTCTAAGGACACTTTGCTCCTAACCCTTCCATGTCTCATTCCTTTTCTAGAATCTTAAAGTCACAAACTTGTAGAGCATCCATCCTACCTAGCTGGAACCCACAGGTCATCTGGTCCGGCCCTAACTGGTACCTCATCTGCTACTATTTCTTTGCTGTACCCCCAAACCCCACAAGGTCCAAGCTGCTCTGGACAAGAGATTGGGGCCTAGATGGCCTGTATCTCTATGTGGGGTCTTTGGTTAATTCTCCAGGAGGCAGCTTTTCTTTCCCTATCCTTGGGGCCTCTATGAGCTCCGATGTCCTGTCCCTGAAAACCTTCCTTTCTGGAGAGCATCTCTAGGTTTGGCAAGTCCAGGAGGCCAAGAATTCTTTAGGGCTCCTCTGGCTTTCCCCATCTACCCCAAAGTAGACCTGAATCCCTCTTTGGAAGAGGGGTGATGACTTTTACTTCAATCTAGGTTTCTCTTCTCCTTCCAAGATAACAGGGGAAGTCAAGGTCAACTGGCCAGGAGTGGGGAGTTGCTGATGAGTAGCTGGCAAAGAACTCAAGCTCTCAAATGCCACTAGGGTTTAGAAAACAGCTCAGTAACCAGCAAAAAAATAAGCCATCCCAATGGCTTGTGGGCCTCTGGGATTTCCATGGAATCCACTGTTCTTCTGTCTTCAAATATGGGCTGAATCTCTGGTCAGCCTTTGTGGGAGATTCAGGGGGTCCTCTATCCTCTGGCCAGAAAGTAGAAAATTTGCTCTGACCACTCACTCCCCCACTTTATACTCCTGGAGACCTCCTTGAGGGATGGGAGCCATCGGGACACTGTCCATAAGAATTCAAAATGGCACCTTTGTGCATTCTCCTCTCTCCCATACCCCAAACTCCTCTTTTCCTCTATGGAGCTCTGTGCCTTCAACTTTGCCAAGATGGGGGCTGCCATACATGGTGCCAGGTCCAAGAGACCAGGACTACGTGAGCAGCCCCTAAGGGATGAAGTCTTCTTCTGCTCAAGACATGTGGGGTGACCATCCCCCTTCTTCAGCTCCCATTGGCAGCCACACTACAATCCTTAAGGTACCCAAGGTTTGTGTCTCTGGGCTCACGGTCATGGCCCAGGAGGCCCGGGCTCACAGGGAAGGAGTGGCAACATACAAGCTGATTCCCATTTTCTTTGGCCTCTGCAGGGCCGGGGTAGAAACTTCTGACTGTGGAGGAGAGTCGAGGGGCAGGTGAGTTTGGCCTGAGAGAGGCATATGTGCTTCCTTTGGCCTTGGCTGTCTCGGCTGGCAGGTTTCGAAACCCACAGAAGAAACGAGAGGCGAGTGAGGCCCAAGTAGCTGGCCTGGGGCCTGCTGGTTTCCCAGTAGGTAAGGGCAGAGGGCTCCTGGCCCAGCAGGCAGGCGGCAGCTCTGACCCCCAAACCCAGCATGGGCACAGGGGAGGGGCCTTCCAGTCTCCTTGCTTTCCTCTGCCCTGCCCCAAGGCCTTCGGTCCCCACCCCACCTGGGCCTAGGGGAATACGGGGGCCAACGATGTGCTGCAGGCCATGCTGTCCTTGCCCGGAAGCCGGCGGTCGTTGAACGTGTGCATGTTGATGACAGCATCAGTCTTGACCATCATGGGAGGCTGTGGCTTGTGCTTGACCCGACGCTGGCAGGTAAGGGAGAAACGGATCTCATCGGCTACGGTGCTGCAGAAGGAACGCTGGGGTGGGGTGGGGGGCAAGGGGCACATGGGTGAGGCCTGGTCTTGCAGCCCCTGCCAGCCCCTCCCCTTCCTCCCAGGGCTGTGCCAAGGCTGTCCCCCCACCCCTCACCTTTAGGCCTCCCACCCTCTGCCCGCTCCAGATGACCAGTTTGTGAGGCAGCCTAAAGCGTGATGTCCTTGTTTGGAGGCTAAGGTAGATGGATCGCACCATCCCATCCCCGTTTCACAGATGAGCAAGCTGAGGTCCTGACTGGCATGCACATCAAATTTGATTTTTCGCCACTAGATTCTGAGGGTGGGAACCAGCCAGCTTCATCCCTGTGAGCCCAGCTCCCAGCACTCGGCCTGGCCCCGTGTCAGACCTAAGAAACACCTGATGAATGTATGGGTCATTCTACCCCTGGGAGGGCTTCCCACTAAGGGGAAAATCCCCATGGTCCCACTTGGGAAAGTCCAGCATGTTTCTCCAGGTGTGCCACGGGGAGGGAGGTCCCCGCAGGGCAGGTGGTGGCAGTGGCTTCTGGCCTGGGTCCCTGTGGGTACCCGAAGGGGGCGGCAAAAGTGCAGCTTTGCCTGCAGGTATCTGATGGCCATGGCTCCTAGGAGACCAATGGCCAGAGCCTGTCTTGTGGCTCGTCTGGAAGGCAGTGGGGCTGTCGATAGCTCGATTATGCAGTGAGGCCAGGGCAGGAGCACCCGGCAGCTGAGCGCTGGCTGTGCAGGGTAGGGGGGTCCTGGGCTCTGGCTCCGCCTCTTAGCGCTTTCCCTCCAAGCTTCCCCTTAACGCCCCCCGCTAATCTCTGGATAGCATCCCTCCTCACCTTCCTTTATTCATTCTAGGAATATTTATTGAGGCCCCACTAGGCGCCAAGCACTGTTCTGGGTGTTAGGCATACAGACAGGAAAAAGACAGTTAGGACCCAGCCCTCAGGGAGCTTAGGGTCTGCGAAGTGATAGCAACAGGTGATAAACCTGCCAACAAATATAACACCTCAGAGCATGGTAACTAGTAAGAGAATAAAGCAGCAAGGTGGGATAGAGGGGTGCTGGCCGTGGGGGCAGGAGGGATGGCATTTCAGCTGGAACCCGAATAACCAGAACATGCCAAAAATGTGGTTTCCCAGTAGAAATGGGGAAATGGTGCTCCGGCAGGAGAGCGCTGCAGGCGGCTGGAGCAGCACGTGCCAGGGGCCTGGGGCTGAAATATGTTTGGTGCGTTAAGCACTAAAACTGAGTCCAGTGTGTGTGTGTGTGGATGGAGGAGAGTTAAGGGAGGAGAAGAGGGGCAGGAGAAAGTCCGACAAGTGGGCAAGGACCAGATCTGGTAGAGTTTTTGGTGGATTGTGGGTGCTCATCCCGATTGCAATATGAATTCCTAAAGAGTTTGGTTGTTTTATTTTTTTTTTAACGTATTGTGTGTGTTTTTTTTAAAGCCATCCTTCATTACCGGACGTGGAGGGGGGGTGTTCCCCTCCATTTTTCATGTGATCATTAACACTCCAGTGAACACCCCTGTATCTATCCTTGGCCACTTCCATTTGGGTACATTTCTAAAAGCACGATTCGCTGTCAAAATGTGCGGCCACTTTCAAGACGCTGTCCGCGTCCCTCCAGAAATGTACCCACGGACGGCCCCCGGCTGGACTGGGGAGCGTGTGCCTTTCCCCGTGCCCGTGAGAACCGTGACCCCAAGAATGATCTTTCCCCTTCCTGTTTGCTGACTCTGGCTTACAGATTATAAGGGCCCGCATCTCATCTCTGATCGATGCAAAAAGTGCCTGTTTTGAATGGTCCCGTCCACACGGGCCAGAACCGCAATCTGCTTCCACCCTGGCCCTGGGTCCCCTTGGATGTCTCCGAGAGGCATGCGCACATTTAAATTACCCCGTAGCTACACTTCCTTAAGACACCAATGCCAGGCTCTGCCCCTGACCAATTAAAACAATCTCTGGGAGTGAGGCCAGGACATTAGCACTTAAAAAACTCTCCCTGTGATTCTAATTTGCTCCCAGGACCCAGAGCCACTGCTCCTCCACCCTTGAATTAATCAGATGGGTTGAGCGGAGCCCAGCCGCCTGCATGCTTGGGCCAGACCTCTTAACATTCCTTTCTTTTTTAAACTTTTGATTATGGAAATTTCCAACTCTATGCAGAAGTAGAGAGAACAGTATAATGAACCCCTATGTAGCCATCACCCAGCTTCAACGATCACCCTGGAGGGTTTTATGCAGGGGAATGACATGGTTTGAATTAAGTGTTAAACAGGGCACTGGCTGTGTTCGGAGAGCGGATGGGAGAGAGGAGGCAGGAGGGCCGGGCTGCTGCGGGGTGCCCGCTGGAGATGGGGGGCATGGCCTGGCCCAGAGTCCCAGCAGAGGGGGGCGGGCTGAGGCAGGGTGAGCTCGCACACCGCACACCACCTGTGCCTGGGAGGCGGGAACCCGGCTCGAACCCGGTCCTCCACTCGCCCTCCTGTCCCCAGCTCTGGACGCTCACCTGCTCTCGCTCTGCCGTTTTGCGGAGCTTGTACACGAACTCGCCCACAGCCACCAGCACAGACAGGACGAGCCCGGCGGCCAGCACGATGAAGATGCCCCCGATCTTCTGGATCCCCAGGGCGCTGGCCTCTTTGTTCTCCTCCTCGGGGCACCCGCTGCCCCTCCACCACTTCTCCTTCATGATGTGCAGCTTGTCCTCCTCCTGCAGCTGCAGGATGGCGATGGTGATCTTGTCCCGGTACGGGGAGCCTGAGTGTGGGAGCGGGGGTCCGGCTGGCAGTGGCACCCAGGCCACATGGTTCATGCCCCTGCCAGCACCCTGGGCAGCGCCAGCCACCCTCCCCAGCCTCCCTGGACGCTCGTAAAGGCCCCTCTCTGAATCTTCCCATGGTGTCTGGATGGGAGCAAGGTCCTGATTTGGGGTAGGGGGGTCTTGCCTCGGCCCCTGGAAGGCCCTGTGGATCCAGGCTGCGTCAACAGGAGTGAGGTCAGAGAAAGCAGGCATGAAGCTCTGAACTGACCCCCCACCTCTGCGCAGGCCTGACGCTGGCCTCACCAGGTTGTGACTCTACTCCTTTGTCTCTGGGTTGAAGAGATGCCACCTTTTGAGGCTCAATGGGATGAGCTGGGAGAGGCAGCAGGAGACTGTGTGCAGAGCAGACTAGGGGGTCCCGCCCATCCTAGATCCCCCAGCCGCCCCCACCCCCCGCTGGCCCACCCGCCCGCCCGCAGCCCCTTGCTCACCCATGGGTGTGCCAATGCCGTAGCCCTTGGAGTCGATGAGGCCCCCGATCTGGGTGAGGTTGCAGTTCCTCTGGGTGACGTACTCGATGGTTGTGGACTCCATGAGCAGGGCATAGTCTGCCGTCAGGGTCCTCTGGATGCCCTCCTCGTTGTTCTTTACCAGCGCCGAGGGCTTGCTGCTCATGAAGGCCCACATCTTCTCAAAAGTGGAGATCTTGGATTTCTGGGCCACGACAGGAGGGGGATGCACACAGTTACTGAGCGCGCCAGGGGCCCAGCACCACACGCCCCCCTTAACAGGGCTCTGGTCACCGAACTCTGTCTACCACCCTCTGAGGGAGGCAAGGCCACCCCTTGCTCAGATGTGGCAACTGAGGCCCTGGGAGGGAAGGTCCCAAAACACATAGCTGGTAAGGGATGAAGCCAGGATTCAGACTCAGGCCCACCTACTAGGAAGCCCTGGCTCTTTGGCCACACGGCACAGTGGTTTTCAGACTGGGTTTTAAAGAAATGCCTTCTCCTTCTCTAACATTTATGAAAGGTTTCCATGTGCCGGCTCCGTTCCGAGAGCTTTGTCTGCATTAACTCACTGATTCTTCACGACAATCAGGGGAGGTGGGGGCTACCCTCAGCTCCATTTGACAGAAACTGAAGCCATGGCCAAGGAGCTCGCCCAGGGTCACTCAGATACTAAGTGGCCAAGCTAGGCTTCCAACCCGGGCCACTGGCTCTCGTGTTCCCCACCACTTCGCTGCCCTACCCCACAGAGAACCCCGTGAGGCTAGAGAGGGACCCCTGAGTACTGTGTTCCTGGGGAAGACGAGGGTTTCCGTCTATGGCGTTTCATTCGGGAGCGGGCGAGGAGTGGGGGCGCTCAGAGCAGGTGGTGTGCAGGCCCTCCAGCTCCTACCGGGAGTGGCCCCGAGCATCCTGGGTCGGGCGCTGCCGTATGAGCAGAACTAGCGTCCCTAAGACCAGGCCTGGTGGGTGGGCTGCCGTGCTCGTCCCGCCTGGCCGGGGAGGCTCAGAGAAGGTGCTGGGGCCGGCAGACCAGGCCGAGGTTGAAGGGCCCCCGCTGCCTGAGGCAACGGGCAGATCGGGTGCGTGGCATTCACGAGATTTCTCAGGAAATGACCGCCAGCCACCTCCCTGCTCCCTGCGGGGAGTGGCCCTGCCCCGCGGATCCCGGGGCAGCAGGTGGCTCTACAGGCCCCGTTGGACTGGGCTGCTTCCAAGTCTGGCTGTGCCTGTCTGTGATGTCAGCCTGTCTGACTGGCACCCGGCCCAGGTCCGGTGTGCGTGACGGCGTGGGGGTGCTGGAGCAGGCTGGTGCCGGGGGATGGGCAGGGGACGCAGAGGAAAGGGTCTACTCTTCTCCGGGGCCTCCCCAGCCCTGGTGAGGGTTGTCCTCCCCAAAACTGGCTCCTGGAGCCCCAAGCAGGCCCAGGGGAGCAGGGAGCCCTGAAGCAGCAGGCAAGACCCCATTTGGAATTTGATGGGGACCCAGAATCCATCAAGGGCAGAGATGCCTCCTCCCGGCCTGGGGGCAGACAAGCAGACAAGCAGCCACTGTCCTACCTGTGATTTCCCTGCCTCGATGTGGAAGTCTGGAAGGGCTCGGATGCTTCTAGCTCCTGCCTGCCCGCAGCCATCCTGCTTTCTAGCCAGTCCCGCTTGCAACTACTCGGGTCACCACCAGTCCCTCCGGCCTCTCCAACTCTCACCTTCAAACCTGTGCTCCCCAGCTACTCCCTCTTGCCAGCTACTCCTCCCCCTCAGCTTTTCCTGCGGCCCCAGCCGCCCTCCCCTCCTAGCTACTCCTGCCCTTAAAAACATTCCCGATTTCCTGCTTTTCTGACTCCTCGGACATTGCTTAGTCTCTAGATAGTCTCTGATGTCCAGACTCACCTTCTCTGGCTCCTTTTCTCCCTCTGGGTCTTCCTCACTCTGTGACTGTTCCTGCCCAGACCCACTCTGGTAGGAAGCTTCTATCCAGCTCCAATGACCCCTGTCCCTGGTACTCATGCCCTTGTGTCATCCCCTCCCCCTTGAGGGTGGGCCTGTCTAGCTACTCGCTTTTTTAACTGCCCCCAGAGGTGTCACTTCTGAGGTTAGGTTACAAGAGACTGACTCTCCTGCTCGCACTCTCTCTGGCTCTTCTCCCTGGCTGCTCTGATGGCAGCCGGTGGCCCTGCTGTGAGTCGCCCTGTGGAGAGGCCCACGTGGCCAGGAACAGAGGGCAGCCTCCAGCCAACAGTGAGCAGAGAACTGAAGCCCTCAGTCCAACAACGCAGGAAGAACGGAATGCTGCCAGCAATCACGTGAGCGAGCTTGGAAGCAGAGCCCTGAGATGACTACAGGCTTGACAGCAGCCTGTCCCAGACCCTGTGCAGAGGACCCAGCTGAGCTGTGCTGCCTCCCGACCCAGTCAGTGAGATTACAGTGCTGTTGTTTTAAGACACTAAGTAACCTTCTGTGCAGCAAGAGGCAACTAGTACACTCTCTTACCCACGTACACACGAGCTACTTCTGTGCCCCAAATAATTGTTTTTTCAGGTAATCAATTCCAGTGATTCCTCTAATCAGATCATCCAGGTCCAATCCTCTCTGGTGCCAGGGATGCATGCTTCTCAGATATCGGCCCTCGTGGTCACTATAACTAAGTACTATTACTCTACCCATGGCTCCAGCACCCCAGCTCTTTTTTCATCCCAGTCTCTCCTGCCTTCCAAATTCTTCTATGGGAAGCAGGGGGCTGATAAGACCATTAGGGCTCCCCTTACACCTCCTAATGCATCCATCCATCCATCCATTCATCTATCCAACCACCCATCAATCTATCCATCCGTCCATCCTCTCTCATTCATCATGTTCATGTTCCATCCCCGTGCTACCTACACACTAATTCATTCAACTAACTACTCAACTGCCCACCTAGCCTTTTACTTAACCATCCATCCAACCAACCACTTTCATCCATCCATCCAACCATCCAACCAACCACGTTCATCCATCCATCCATCCATTCATCCATCCATCCATCCATCCATCCATCCATCCATCCTCTCATTTATCATGCTCATGTTCTCACCTACATACTACCTACACACTAATTCATTCAACTAACTATGCAACTGTCCACCTGGCCTTTTAGTCATCCATCCATCCATCCATCCATCCATCCATCCATCCATCCATCTATCCAACCAACTAACCATGAATCCTCTCATTCATCATGTTCATGTTCTCACTCACATACTACTTACCCACTAATTCTCTCAACTAACTACTCAACTGTCCAGCTAGTGTGCTACTTATTTACCCATCCTTTCATCCATGTATCTAACCAGTCATCTATCTATTCTCTTACCCAACCATCCACCCACTTCTCTACCTCACCTCTCTTACCCACTCGCTCTCCCATGAAGCCAGTCATCCATCAGTAAATCTCAAACACTGGCAAAAGTAACTTGACAATGAACCGGTCAGGTAGCCCTGCTCCACTTCTTCTGTCTCAGGAAGGGCTTAGCACTCCTCTTGTTTCTGCAAACTCCTCCCCGTATCCTCACCCAACACCCCATTCCTCCCTTACATAGGATGACGAGCAGAAACAGGGTTCTGACATTAAAGCATATGGTCTTTCCAGGAACACTCCACCATAAATGGAGACAGAAATTTCTTTTGGGGGTTGGAGGGCTATTGAGGCTCATAGGCTTTGAGGAAGACACATGAAAGCTCCAGCGGGTAAAGGAACACAATGAGGAAGAACACGAGAGAGAGGTCGGGCCAGTTGAAAGGAGAAGTGACAATACCACGTGAAGCTGGCTGTGATGCTGGTTTCAAGTGGATCTGCTCTCCCAGCCCCAGAGGCAACACATTCACACCTCCACCAGCTTTAGGCAGGTGGCTCTGAAATCTGCATCCCTAGAATGGCCACGACTGTACTTGTTCCGTAGCTTGGGGCTCCCACGCTCAACCACTTCCACTCATGGTCTCTGCTTCCATTTATGTTCCTTCCTGTGTTCCAGTGATTTCGTGATTCCAGGGCACATCCCCCCAAAAGCTCCTCTCTAGCAGGGCTGGTCTGAGGCAGAGAGGGACACACCTGGGGCCCCTCCCAGAGTCTCGGGTCCCTCACTCATCTCTTGGGCCTGGTCACCAGAGGTCTGAGTTTCTGTCACTGGCCTGAGCTCTAATCACCACCCCAGGGAACGGAGTCCCACATATCCATGGCTCCCACGTCATCCTGCCGGTCCCAGCTCCAGTGGGAATCTTACTTAATAAGCATTGCTTCAGGGCCAGTCACCCAAATCAATTAATGGAATCATTTGGAGGAGCCAATACAGGGCGACGTGCCAGGACAGAGAAGCTTTTTTTATCAGTAAAATTGGCAAGAAAGTAAGTTTCAGGCTCACGACTTTCAATTCCAGCCTCCTCAAAGAAGTAAATTGATTTTCCCCAACTGAAGATACTTAATCTTGAGAATTTAACATTTCTGTACAAGAAAAATGTATATAGGTATATATATAAATGTATATCAATTTCAAAGGAAGCTGAATCCCAGGGAATGCATGCAGGGAGGCAGTGGCAATGTGATTCCATGCGAGACCTGGGGTATTTTCCACGGTGGAAAGGAGACCTTTCCTCAAGTTAATTGGCTTGCTTATCCCTGGGTGTGGAGGCTTTGGCCTTATCAGATCCACATACTCGAGCAGTTAATCATGTCTCTGGGATTATTTCTGCGGGGACCAGGCACGCTCCCCGAGTCTGTGGCCTCTGCCTGCCGCTGTAGCCCACCTAGCCAGGACAGACTCACTGACCCTTCAGGCCAGCAGTAGCCCCTGCTGTTGGCACCTGACCCCTGAGGCTTGCCTGTGTGTGCATGTGTGTGTGTGTAGGGGTGGAGGCTGCAGGCTGGCCTGGCCCCTGCAGGGGAGTCTGGGTCAGCTCTGCTGCTTGGGCTCTGGTGTCACGCTAACCTGGGTTCCAATGCCGGCCCAACTCCTGCGTGGCCCCTGCATTTTGGCCTTCCGACTCTGCTCCTGCTGGAAGGCAGGGCTCTGACTCTGGACAGGCCAGCAGATGGGTCAGGAGACCCTGGAGGCTGAGATGGGGTGAGCCTTCCAGCTCAGGGGAGAGTCTGCTGAGCACCTGGAAGGTGGGGGGCTGGGCTGGTGGGCCTCTCCAGGCCCTTTCCAGGCTCCGTGGCTGCAACAGGACAAGGCTGTGCGAGGGGGTGGGGACCAGACGATGTTGGAGCCCTGGGGAGCCTGGGAACCTTGGCCCCCAGCTCTGGTCTGCCCCCTGAGCGGCCATCCCCTGCTGTGACGGGCCTCCCCCAGAGGGCTCTCCTTGGAGGAGCTGCCTTCCGACAGTCTCTGCCTTCAAAGCTGCCCAAGTGATGTCACATCTCTGAGCCTCATGTCCCACATCTGTGAGATGGGAGTCGGCTGAGCACAGAGCCCGGCGCCTAATAAGTGCTGGACAAGCGGATGACATCATTATTTCTCCTGAAGGCTCTGTTTTCTCATTTGGAAACTGGGGATAATCTAGAGTGCAGAGTTTCTGTAGAAATGAAACGACACAGTGCTCAAGGCAGAAAACCCCCACTGTGGAGAGGGGCCGGGGAGGGTGCTGTAAATACGGAAAGAGCGCCGAGTGGAATTCTGATAGACTGGGAGAGCTGTTGCCTCTTGGCTCCCACAACTGTTGCTCAGCGGGAGAGCAGCTCTTTCTGGAAAGCCAGATCTTTCACATTTTCAAGAAGCTGGAAATGGGAATTTTTTTAAATGCAAAAATCTCTCCATTTTAAAATGCTGGCAACTCACGTATGAAAATGTAAGCAAACCGTATGGCCCCCCAAAACCGTGTCTGCGGGCTGAGCAGGCCTGTGTGTCACCACTTTCAACAACAAACAATAGGGAGAGTTGACACTCACTACACTGCGATCTCTGTGTCAGGTGTTGAGCTGCTTATGCACATCATCCCACTGTCCTCATCTCAGTAACTGCGAGGTGGCTGCTATCATCAGACCCATTTCACAGATGACCAAAGGCAGGGGCAGAGAGGGCCTCCGTGCCAGGAGCTCTCAGTCACTCCCCCCTTCACTGGCCGGGCCCTGCACCTGTCCCTGCTCCTAGGCTGCTGTCTGGGCCTCTGAGTCCTCGACAAAGCCTGCGGCCCCCACCTGGAGGGACTCGGAGGAAGGGAGACTCTCCAGGTGTCTCCGGGCGGGACCCCTCTCCAAAGTGGTCTGGTTAAGCCCTTTGAGGACTACGGGGCAAAAGGAGAAGAGCGTCCAGCCCACTTCCCAGTCTTCTGGGTCAACCAGGTGGAGGGGCTTCGGACTGGAGTGCTTCCGTGTGCCCGGTGCTGGGCTGACCGCCGGACGTCCAGCAGTGTGCTCAGTCCTCTCGCTGGTGAGCATCAGTATCCGTGTCACACGGGTGAACAGACTGAGGCTCGGAGAAATAAAGTGACTTACCCAAGGTCACCCAGTGGAGACAACGCCCAAGACTCAAGTCCTCGTGTGTCTGACCTTTAAGACCGGTGTGACCTGACTGCGCCAGCAGGGTGCCCGGCACCGAATCCTGCGTGGCCCCCGCATTTTGGCCTTGTGACCCTGCTCCTGCTGGAAGGCAGGGCTCTGATTCTGGACAGGCCAGCAGATGGGTCAGGAGACCCTGGAGGCTGAGATGGGGTGAGCCTTCCAGCTCAGGGGAGAGCCTGCTGAGCGCCTGGAAGGTGGGGGGCTGGGCTGGTGGGCCTCTCCAGGCCCTTTCCAGGCTCCGTGGCTGCAGCAGGACAAGGCTGTGTTGGGGGTTGGGGAGGCCGGACGATGCTGGAGCCCTGGGGAGCCTGGGAACCTTGGCCCCCAGCTCTGGTCTGCCCCCTGAGCGGCCATCCCCTGCTGTGACGGGTCTCCCCCACGGTGACACCAAAGGGCGCTGGATCCTTGGAGGAGCTGCCTTCCGACAGTCTCTGCCTTCAAAGCTGCCCAACGAACACGCTCCCCCAGTGTTCTCCTTTACATTTTGCCTACATATTTTTACAGCCAAACAGTGCTTTCAAAGACTTCCTTTTTCATCTCCTAATTAATTTTTATCTTCCCAGACGGAGGGAGGACAGCGCGGGAGACGCTGTTTGTGATGTTTGCTGCTCCCCGACAACTCTTCAAATGAAATTTCCTCTGGAACGCCGGGGCGCCTGGAGCTGCGCGTCTCCCGGGCTGCAAGGTGCGCGCCAGGGCTCTGGTGCCACCACCACCCTCCCGACTGAGAGCCCAAGAGGAGTGTGTTCTCTTTGGTTCCTGTCCTTAACACGTCTCCTCCTCTGGGCCACTTGGCTTCTGCTGTCCTTGTGCCGCTGGAGCAACTAGGACGGCTGCGTCAGGACTGTTAGGCTGGGGCTAAGCGCACCCGGCTGTGGCTTGGCTCCTGCCCCATCGAGTCAGAGAAGCCACAGGCACACGGTGACACAGCACGCGGGCCCCGGTGCCGGACCGCTGGGGTTCAAATCCCAGCTCTGCTTTTCACGAGCTGTTGATGGTAAAGCAAGTCAGTGGGAACTCAGGTTGCCATGGAGCCTACCTTCCTCAGGTGTCGAACAGAGACGAATGATAATGGTTTCCACGGTCCCGGCTTGCCATGAGGGTGACACGCGTGACATTGGCTCAAGTGCCCCAATGTGGCCGGCACCTACTAAGTGCTCAACAGATGCTACCATTACCACTGACCTTGCCAGTGTGTCCTAGACATTCCGTGGCTGGCCCCTGAAGCTGATCCCTGCTCAACCCCAGTGCCGCACCCACTCGTGGGCAGGGGAGAGGCCTAGCCCTCCAGAAGAGCCTAGAGTGCGCATGGGGGAGCGTGCTGCGTGTGCACACAGAATTATCTGACCTGACGTCGTGCTTCCTCCACTGACCTGCTGTGTGATCACAGGCAAAACCACCCACCCCCTCTGTTTCTCCGGGTGAAACTCGGGTTTCCTTCCAGCTGTAAAAACTGAAAGTGGTGAGTCCATCAACAGATGAACGGATAAAGATGTGGTCTCTCTCTATATACAATGGACTACCAGTCCATTGTATATATAGAAAAAAAAAAAAAAGTGAAATCTTGCCCTTTGCAATGACGTGGCCGGAACTAGAGGGTGTCATGTACGCTAAGGGAAAGAGGTCAATCAGAGAAAGACAATTATACGTGGAATTTAAGACACAAAACAGAGGATCGTGGGGCGAGAGAGGGAAAAATAAGACAGAAGCAGAGAGAGAGACCAACCATTAGAGACTCTTCATCACGGGAAACAAACTGAGGGTCGCTGGAGGGGAGGGGGGTGGGGATGGGGTACTCGGGGGACGGGCATTAAGGAGGGCCCGTGATGGGATGAGCCCTGGGTGCTATACAAGCCTGATGGATCACTGACCTCTACTTCCGAAACCAGTAATATTATATGTTAATTATTTGAATTTAAATTAAAAAAAAAAAGTGATACTGAGGAGGCTACCACTTTGCCCAGGGGGCTGGGAGGCAGGAGCTGTGACTGGAAAGCCCGGCTGGTAGAGTAAGGAGGACACAGGCACATCCAGGGAACTTCGGGGGGGGGGGGGGGTGTTGTGCTTCTAGCTCATCGTCTGGGGTGGAGTCAATAGCCCCACATTCGGGCTCCTCTCTGCCTGCAAAGCACCCCATTGCTGCCGTCAGGGAAAGGGACCCTGGGCTAGAAGA
Source organism: Canis aureus (assembly GCF_053574225.1). NCBI lineage: Eukaryota > Metazoa > Chordata > Mammalia > Carnivora > Canidae > Canis > Canis aureus. Next base: position 12,171,765 of record NC_135623.1, on the reverse strand, counting down.
GCTTCCTGAGAATTAAAGCAAGAGACAAGGTGGCCAGACGTCCAGGGCAGTTAACTGGTGATCGGGAGCTGCTGTTCCTGGCCAGGAGCCCTCGTGAGCATGGGCCCCGGTGTCCCAGGCCCAGCTGGGTGACAGCGAGGGCGGGGTGGGCCGCCGGGGGTGCCGCTGGGCGCGGAGGACAGCGGCCCGGTGGGGAGCTGGCCCTGGGCTCTTGGAAGCCAATGTGAGCATCTTAGCGTGGAGGGCGGGGGGAGGCCAGGGCATCCAATCTGCGGCGATGAGCCCGCACCAGGCTTATTTATGCCGCTTCCCTTTGATCGGGAGCCCTGCTTAGAGACGGGTTCATGTGTAATGCATGAGAGATGCTCGGGCACACTCAGAGGGCTGGGCCACAGCCTGGGGACACCAGCAGGCACACTCGCACCAGCACACACACGCGGGCAGGAACCACGACACGCACACGCAGACAGTGCATGCAGGGGCTGTTGCACACACACAGGCATGGCCCGTTACATACACAGGCTGACACCTACACAGACACGCTTGCATGCAGGGGCCATCACACACACACATGCATGGCCCGGTACATTCACAGGCTGACACCCACGCAGACACGTGTGCATGCAGGAGCCGTCGCGCACACACAGGCATGGCCCATTACATACATAGACTGACACCCACACAGACAGGCGTGCATGCAGGGGCCATCACACACACATACGAGCCATTACACATATGCATGCCTGGGCTGGGACACACACAGATGTCATCCCCCGTGCTCACCTCTGTCCACATGTACCCGTGGGGACATCCACGTAGACAGACACACATGTAACCTCCATGCACGTATACATCTAGACATTCTGGCACAGCCACACTCATAGGCACATGTCCATGCACCCAGATCACAGAGACGCACGCACACGTATGCTTGCCAGTACACGTACAGATTTTTGCAAATACTCACGTCCAAACACAAAGATACACATACACCCACACAGGCAGACTTTGCACACCAGCAGCTGTGTGTACGCACGCACCCTTAAATGCAGGTTTATATGGATCACGCACGCACGCAGGTGCACACATGCTCACATACCGCTCACAAACACGTAGGGTCCCAGAGAGCTCCTACTATGCCTGTGACGATGCTTTTATGCGCCCAAATGCATGTATAGTGACCCCTCAGGAAGGCCACACTTGCCACTTCTCAGTGGCAGCAGCAGTGTCACACGAGGGGAGCCCTTTCCTTCTGTCTTTCCTCTTTACTGAACACCTGCTTCCATCCTCAAGGAGGGTCACAGGGGAGGCCAGAGTAGGGGAGAGTGCTGGTGGGGCTGCAGGGCGCGGGGGGAGAGGTTTTCCCTCCCAGTCCTCTCCCTCCTGCCCTCTCCTCACTCAGGCCCCACTGGAGGCTCAGTCCAGTCCTCCAAGGCTTAGCCCGGAAGGAAACCAGAGCTGGAGGATAGGGAACAGGGCCCAGGCTTCCAAGTGACGAATAAATAAACGGATGAATGGACCTACAGCCCCCAGAGCTCCCGAAGCCTGACCACTTCAAAGAAACCATGAGAAGAGAGGCACCTGGAAACTCATAAAAACGTGCATTCTTGGCCCTGCCCCAGACTTCCTACACTGGAAACCCGGAAGGCGGGGCCCGGGAACCTGGGTTTTCCCAAGCCTCCCAGATGATTGGGATCACGCTCACGTCTCAGAACCGTGGCCTAGAGAATGGGCTTTTGCAGGAAGGCAGACCTGGGTCCTTCAGCTGTTGAGTTCTTGGACAACCTGCTTCGTCACTCTGAGCCTCAGTTTCCACACGTGTACCGTGGAAATAATCGTGGTGTCTACCTCACAGGAGTTGTCGTAAAGGGTCAGTGAGGCCGCGCTGCTAGTCTGGGGGCGGTAGCTCTTGTGATTTTTACCTTAATTCCTATAAGAACATTTATCCCATCAGTCTCCTAAACCCTAGCTACTCTAGTAAGTGAAAATCCTTGGGGGAACTGGACCAACACCCCCAAAGCAGGAGGAGCAGTAAAGCTGGGGCCAGACCCCATCAGAACAGGAGCCCTAGCAGGGACAGGGGCTTTAGCTGGACACCAGCTGTCCAAGAGTATAACATGCGAAGAAATGTTTATTTTTTGCTGCTGCCCCCTCAGGGGCGGAGAGCTTGCCGCCAAGCGCAGGCCAGCCTCTTAGGACACGGATGTCGCCGAAACCTTAAGCCAAAGGTGAGGGAGCCCACTGGCCCCCGTACATGTCTGTGTGTCTGGACCACGCTTCTCCTTCCCCTTTTCCCAGCCTCATCCTTCCACCTGTCCTCCTCCGATGATTTAGAGAAAAAAACAGCACATTGACCCCATGCATGGTCCCAGGTGTGAAAATGTGTAGGATCTGTGCTGGGACCCACTCTGGTGGCCGCACCATCATCACAGCTTCCCCAAAGTCAACTGGTCTCCAACAGGGAAGGGCCCGAGCCCTGGGGATTCCTGCACGGTTTGGGAAGGACAGTGACGGGCGTGGGAGGGTCTGCTCGTGCAAGGGAGGGAGAGGGTCTCACCTTGAAGAAAGTCATGGTGGCCCCATCCTTGACGGCCCCATACTCAATTTTGGTTTGCTTGGCCAGGTCATCAGCAGAGTCGATGGGCGACTCCATGCGTTCCACTGTCAGAAAAGCAGCCAGGTTGGCCGTGTAGGAGGAGATGATGATGAGCGTGAAGAACCACCAGATGCCACCGATGATGCGCGTGGACAGGGCTTTGGGCATCAGCTCTGACCCTGGGAGGATGGAGAAAGGCACGTGGTCCCTGACACCGTCTAGGGCTGCTCAGGGCCCCGGCGTCACAGACCCCACTGATGACCTAGTAACAGCTCAGCAGTGGTCGTCACTGTGCTCCCCGGACCAGCAAGCAGCGCCTGGGTTCTTGCTAGAGTCCCCAGCACATTCTCAGGCCCCTTCCCAGGACCTACTGGTTCTGTCCCTTCAGGGGTGGGGCCCAGAAATCTGGGTTCGGCCCAGATCAGCCCTCCAGGTGGTTCCCGTGCTGCTAAAATTTAAGAACCAGATGACACGCGCACGCACATTTCATAGGACCCTGGGGTCCCTGGGTCAGAAGGGCTGGGGGTAGAAATCCCTGCACTCAGGTGAATCCTGCTCCCAGCTCCACGTGACCGCGCTGGACACTTTTCCTCTCTGGAGACTCACCCATCCTCAGTCCCAGCCTCTCACAACTACCGTGAGGCCGCCGTGCTTTCACTGCAAGTGAGAGTGCAAATACGTGCCGTATACAAACACAAGCCGGCCGGGCGGTGCTGTGCAGCAGGAGGAAAATCAACACTTTTTGAAGCTCTTTGCCAAAATAGATCACTCTTCCTCCCCGACCTTGGGCGTGGAGCACAATTTAGATGAAACCTTCTAAGTGAAGTAATTAACTAGGCGGCTTTCAAGAGATTTAAATAGCAAGTGACTCCTGAACTTTCCAGAATATTGGGACCTGCATTCTGAAAAGTGCTTTGATACGGATGATTTTTTTTCCTTCTTCTTCTACTCAAAGAAATCACTCAAAGGAGAGTTTTTCAAATACATGACTATTTTTTCTCCCTCCTAATCAAAACCCCACGGGGAATACATCAGGGGCCAGGCTTTGAATAGCCCTGGAGGTGGGAGAGGAGAAGTGATGACTGAGTTGAGGGGCTTCCGGGTCTTTCCCAACTGTCCCTGAGAAAAGATGATGGACAAAGAAGTGAGGTGAGGCTCCAGGACACACATTAATGGTGGGACAGAAAGACGCACTTGCCCTGAAGGCAGCCTGTCATCGCTTCCCAGCTCCCCTCCGCCAGATTGCTCCACCCCCGAGATTGCTCCAGGTCATCAGCAGAGGGTTTGGCAGGTAGTGGTCACTCAGGACACGCTGGGATCCTGTCATTCGTTTGGCATTTGCCGACAGAGGTCTCCTGAGGGCCAGGGTTTGTGCTGGGCCTCGAGAGCACACACAGCTGAGTGCCCTTGGATCCCCTTCCTTTCCTTGCCCCCTTATCACCCAATGCGCCTTCATGGGATCCTAACATAGGCAGAGACTTTGGTCCCACCCCCACCTTCTTCTCTGAGTTAAGAGGCTCTGGACATGTGACTCGACAGGTTGAACCCATGAACTTGTGGATCCTGGCCAGAAAGGCTGGGGACGGGGGGGTCCTCCCTGGGAGGGGGATGCTTCTCTCCTGGCACCCACCCTTCTGCCCATGGTGTCTCTGCAGCCAGTGTGGGTGCTCTGCTTTCTGAGACATCTGACTAGCTGCAGAGCTGACCAAAAGCAGGGCCCCCAGGCCAGGGTCAGGTGAGATACACCAGCCGTCCCTCTAGAGAATGTAGGAAAATGTTGTCCTTCTGTGCAGACCCTTCCTGATGCACTCAGGCTGATAGCCCCACCTTGACCATGACCCTGCTCACTCCCAGGCTCCCCACGGCCAGGTGGTCACCGAGTCCTATCCTTGCTACATCCTGAAGTTCTCGGAGTCCATCTCTGTCTTCCACCCCCATGGCCACCACCCAGGTTCAGGCCTTAACCTCCCTGCCCCCAGTCTCCTCCATCCTCAGCTCGACTTGACTCAGCCAGAGTGTAAGGTGACAGGGCCATCAGCCGGGTTGGCCCCAGCAAGCAGGACGCTCCTGCTCCACAGCGGTTAGGGATGAGCCCTGCACATCACGGGTATAGGGTGGCTTATCTGCTTTAGCCTCACACCCCGAGCCCCGTCCAGCCACGGTAGCGAGGGTGGACGGGGACCTGAGACCAGGGTACAGACCAGGGCTGACAACTCAGCAGGTCTGAGGCTGCTCTGGAGGGTGGGCAGGCTCTGCTGACTCAGGGGCACCCCGCGCCCCCGACCTGCCCCCCGACCCCCGGGAGGAGGGAACCCCTGAGGAGAGAGGGCACATACCTTGCTGCATCAAGGACCCCATTCCGAACCAGAAGCTGTTCAGCAGAGTGAAGTTGTTTTCTACGACCTCGGAGCCAGGATTGCAGGGATGAGCGTCGTACCACTCGTAAGGGCTGAACCTGGAAGGGAGAGGGGGGCAGTGGGGCAGAGCTGCGGGGAGCCCATGGAGGAGGGGGCGTCCAGGCCACGGGAGCTGCCTGTTTAGCAAACATTGATGTGCTGCCACTTTAGCATCAATTTACTCGGTGCTCTGCTGGGGAGGCAGGGAATGGGAAATCAGGGCCATTTTGCGTCTTGTTCTTTATCGTTAGTGCCCTTTTCCGGTTGTAAAAGTAATTCAGCAGTATCTCTGAAAATTAAAAGCACACATGCCCTTCAACCTAGCAATTCCGCGACTCATTATCTGGCCTAGGAAAAAAAAAAAACAAACGCCCTGACATGAGCTTATATAAAGAGAAGCGCGCAAGGGTGTTTATCAAAGCATTGTTTGTAATAGCGAAAAACTGGAAACAGCCTAAATGTCCTTCAACAGAAGAATGATTAAGTAAACGATGTCAGAGGCACCCTCCGCAATGTCACACGGCTGATAGAACAGAACGAGAGACGTCTGGAGGTACTGACGGGGAAAGATCTTCCACCCATACTGTTTGGCAAAAAAAAAAAAAAAAAAAAAAGATAAAATAAGAACAATATGATCACATTTATATAAATAGATTCGCAAAGATACAGCTCTCTGGTGCCTTACGTACGTGTGTATACAAACGCATTGGAAGGGTCTGGAAAGATCCACATCTAAAAAAATACCAGCGTTTATTACCTCCGGGGAAGGGGGGTTCAAAGGGCGGCCGGAATTTCAGAGGAAGCCTGTTGCTTTAGACAGATTATACGAATTTTTAGAAATGAGAATGGGTTTTTTCTATTACTTGTATACTTAAGATGGGGGAAAAAAAAAGCAAAGCATACTCTTCATAAAATATTCAAGCAGTAGAGAAGACTACGATGAAAAAGTGAAGGAGGTCCTCCAGGATCCCACCCCCGGGGAGAGAACAACGTGTTATATAATTGTTCAGATTTTTCTCTCTGAATATACAAATACCTGAGTGACAGGGAAAAAATGTTACTTAGAGCTGTGCCCCTCCCCACCCCACTGCCTGGTAAGGAAGAGAAGTCCTGATAACTGGAGGGATCTTTGCTGCATGGATTCCAGGTGAGGACATGTAAGCAGGGGGAAGCGAAAGCACCCTGGGGAGACTGGGAGACCCTGGGGAGACCCTGGAGAGAGCCCCCCCCAGAGGCTGGCGTGGCTGGCGTGGGGTCGGACGCTGAGATGACAGGCCCAGCAGGAGAGGCGCGTCCAGTGGAATTTTGTTTTGTTTTCTAATGCATGATATGCTTTAAGCGTGATGTTGAGACTTTTCTATCCCCCTTTTAAAAGCTTTAATAAATTATACATTGATCACCAAAGCTCGCGTGAGAAGAATTCCGTTTTCACCATGTGGGGAGACCCTACCCGTGTGAAATCTTAAAGGGAGGCTTTAAACCAAGATGGGGATATTCAAAGGGAATGGCCACGAACAGGCTTGAGGCTCTAAAAATCCACAAAGGAGAGGCGAGGCGGAGGCTGCTGTGGGAAGGTTCTGGAGAAAAGCCTTGGGAGGGCGGTACATTCAGGGGTCCCTGCGTCCCCCCTGTGAAGTCCAGGGAGTGGGGTTGCCATGAGCCCGGTGGGTGGCCCTGCAATGAGTAGAGCCTGCCTGGGGGTCTGGAGGGCCGGGGTCGGGCTGCTGGGTGGCTCCCGGGTGCTCGCAGGAGCGCGAGTCCCTGTCGCACGGCATTGGTCTGCACGCCCAGATGCAGCCAGATACACGGACACTGGGCCAGCAGCGCGTCCCTGGACCAGGTGGGCCCAAGGAGACAGATCCAGCCCCGCGCCACCTTGAGCCCCGTCCGAGAAGGGCCCCAAGACCCCAGAAGGGAGAGGCCATGGGGCAGGGGCTGCTGGCGGAGGAGCAGGCCGGCCAGGGAGGCTCTGCGGGAGGGGGCCCACGTGCCAGGCAAGGCCAGAGGTCTGATTTGCGGGCAAAGGTAGAAATGTCGAGGACTTGACTGGACCCAACCTTCTAATTCCTGATTTGCGACAGTGTTTGTGGTTAGAGAGACACTGAGGGTCTCTTTCTGTGACCTGGAAGCGAGCCAAGAAGTGACAGGTGCCTGCAGGGCTCTGCCGGGGGCAACGAGAGCCCCAGGTCGGAGCCCCCCAAAAGGCCGGGTCGGGGTGGGGAGACAACGTAGAGATGATTTCTGATGAGGCCACACAAGGGTTGTGGGTCTTACGTGCACACACGTACGCGATACCGAGGGTTGTTTTCAGACACAAGGAAGGATGATACCGTAGTGCTGCCTGCAACTTGGGCTCCTCACTGAGTACGTCACCGGCCTCCTGCTAGACCCGTTTTTCCAGATGTGCTTTTTCCTCTCTGAAACTACCTCCTAGGGGTCTTCGATCCCTCCTCCGCTGGCGGTGCTGGGCCCGTCCCCGTCTCCCACTGCCGCACACTCTGCCGGAAGAGACGCCCCTGAGGACACCTCCATAGGCACCCATGCCCACGGGCAGGCCCTGTCCTCCAAGGAGAGGTTTTCTAGATTTGCGGGGGGGGGGCGGGGGGGTGGAGACCATCAGTGGTGACTTTCAATAGGATAAATTCCCAGCGGTGGAGCTGCCCATCATGATACAACCACCTGGCTCTAGAACGGGCCTCTTGGTCCAACAGGACTTGGAGGTTGACAAAATGACAGGTGCCCATTTTGCAGATGGGGAGGTGGTTTGGAGCAGTCAGGGGGCTGGAGGGCCCAGATTCTAACCCCTAAGGCCACAGGAGAGGACAGAAGTGGGTTGGATCCTGGATAGTAAGGAAGGTGTCCCCCAAAGTTCACGAAGGATCTTGGATTAAGGGCTCGCAGCTGCGAAGGACCGTCCAGTCATGCACACGGGTAGGAGCTAGGAGAGGCTGACCTGGTGATACCTCTAGGTCTCCACTTGTGGGAGAAGCTGAAGTCCAGCCCTGGTGATGGAGGTGTAGACAGAGCACCGGCCAGCTGGGGCCATCTCTTCCCCGGGCTGCTCATCTGCACTGGATTTGACCAGAATGTGAGTCCCGGGAGCTGGACTGGCTGGCAGCTGACCCTCAGCCCTGCCCCGGGGATCCCGCATTTAGGACCATGTCCTTGCCATGAGGGCCAGCCATCCCGCTCTCTGTCTCCCTTCCTTTCTCCTTCTCCCTCTCCGAGCATAAAGCAGAATAAACAGGTGGCAGAGAAGAGCGTTGGTCAACGCGGGGACTCCTGGTGCTAGACAGACACAGGCCAGGCCAGCTGGCAAGCTGGGCATCCCCATAACACGCCACAGCTGCCCTGGAGCGGCCCGGGGAACTGCCCACGCTTCCAAGACCCCATGTCTGGGGCAGCTGCGTCCGGCTCTCCAGCAGCCAGCGTGGAGTGGTCCAAAGGACACCGGTCATGTGGAGGGGGGACAGAGGCCACATCCATCCTGTAGATGCGCCATGCTTGACTCGGTGTTGGAAGACATCGAGTTAGCGACGACCTGCACAAGCCACGAGGTGACACACAAAAAATTTGACTCTCTAAATAGCATGAACGTTGCAGCGCGGGGCCTGCGTCCCTGCTTAGCACAGTGTGTCGGGGCCGAGGAGCGGCTGCCCCGCTGGCCAGGCGTGCGTCCTCCTCCTGCTTCATTCTCTCATGCTTCCTGTCCGGCCCCGGGCACACCAGTGTTTGCCACCCTGATTTAAAGATGGGCGGGTCTGGCTCTGGGGTCCAGCCCTGGAAGCAAAAGCTGTCTGACCTTGGGCCCTGGCTCGGCCTTCCTGAGCTTCACTTGCTGCTTCTGCACAGTGGGCAGAAGTATCCCCACCTCCTCAGACCTCTGTAAGGATCCGACGGGATGGGTGCGAATGAGGTGAGTGTGGTGCAACGTGATAGCTGTCCTCTGTTCAGGGCCCTGTGGCCAGGTCCCTTGTCCCTCTCCTGTCCCCTTGGCTGTCCTGTGTCATTCTAGCAGCTGCAGAAGTCCCAGCTCTTCCAGAAAGCCTCTCCAGCCTAACCTCAGGAGGGGGGCCCCTACCTTCCCTGCCAGGAGACAGAAGGTGAAAAGCAGGCTGAAAGGCTGGGATGGGGAGACTGGGTGGGGGGACTGGCCTTGCATCGGTGGGCAGGAATCCTGCTGGAGAAGCCAGAACTGCTTTCCAGGGGGCAGGAGCCGAGAGCCGGCTAGAGCTGCTCAAATGACAGTGAGAGCTCTGGAGAGGGGCGCCTGCTTTCAAAGGCTCGTTAGGCCATTAGAGAAAGAGGCGTGATGAAGGCCTCTCCCGGGGGGCTGGGCAGCGGGCGGGGCCGGGCAGGCAGGCGGCACCGGCCAGCTGGCAGCCACGGGCGTCCGGAGAGGAGAGGACGATTTCATCCCTCACATCCTTCCCTTTGGTCTCTCTCTGTGCGGGAGGAGGGAGCCAAGGGGGCTTGGTGGGAGGGAGCCTTTCAAAGAAGACTCAGGAGGGAAAAAAAAAAAAAGGCCCAAACACAAGTCCTTGAATCTCCAATTGCCTCTCCAAAGAAGTCTCTCTTCGCACCTTGTTAGGATGTAGAGGACAAAGAAGGAGGGTGGGGGCTGGGGCTGGAGCCTGGAAGCAGGAGGCAGAGGGCTGGGGGTCCAGGAGGCACCGACCTGGGGCAGGGGCACAGGACACACGTCCAGGGGGCCGGGGATGTGCCTGACACACACAACACCGGGTGGTCAGAGCTCCAATGCCAGTTGTGTCCCTTACTGCTGGGGTGGCCTTGCTGGGCACGGGGCCTTTGCGAGCCTCAGGTGTCTCCCATTCGTGGCGGTGACGGGGCCGGGGGGTGGGTGGCGCTGAGAGAATTAGGTCATGAACAGGGCTGTGAGGCACAGAGCTCGGCGCTTGGCAAGCAGCAGGCGCCCAGTAAACACGGAGCTACACCTGACCCTGGTGACCACCTCCGACCGGGCACCAGCAGGCTCGTGCTACGTCTAGTTCGTGCGGAGGACCGAGTGTACGAGGCAGCTGCCAGCATGTGTTATGGACAGGGATGCGTGTGTTTATATGGCACTGTTCCTCCCACTCTGTGGACACGGTCTGTTTTCCAAGTTTCCATCCTGTCACCGGACTGTCCGATGCACGGAAGTCTGTTGTCCTGGGCACCTGGCCCAGGTGGTGAAGCTCTGGGCAGTGACCTAACCTCTCCAAGCCTGCTCGAGGGGCCTGGGACACTCCTGCTGCCTCCTGGATGCAGACCGGGGTAAGGCCTGGGGATGCAAGCTTGGGGTGGGGTGGGGCAGGGAGGAGGGGCAACAGAATGTTCTGGGGGTCTGAGCCTCAGGAGGGTAGAGAGGGGCAGGAACAGCAGTGGCCCGAACCTGGGCCTTCTGTGCTAAGGCCCCCGATGTGGTGACCAGCGTGGCTTCCCTGAAACCCCAACCTTGGGCCAGAGCCCTGGGCTGGCATCGCCCTTACCTGGCAATGACAAAGAGGACACAGCTGACCCCCAGGTAGGCGAGCAGCACATACATCCAGATGTCTGGGGACAGGGGGTTGAGGAAGGAGAAGACACTGGGGTTGGTGCCGTTGGGCTTTCGATACAGGATGCTCACACCGAGCGTCATGAAGGGCTTGGAGAAGTCGATGGCCTTCTCGCGGACGTGGGTGATGGTCAGGGGGGCCACGGCCAGATCTGCCTTCTGCAACGAGAGGGAGACACACACCCAGACGTGAGTAAAGTCTCAGACGAGCAGGGGACAGACACCTCTTCCTGGAGGAGGGGAGGGCAGGGGGTCAAGGGGAGTCTGTCTCCAGAACCTTGGGGTCACTCGACCGTTCTTCAGTGTTGACAGACCCCCTCCTTCTGTGCCAGGCCGGGCCCGGAGTGCCGAGGAGACAGTGGTGACTTAGACCGAACCCCTGTTTCCCAGGAGCTCGCGGTATCAACGTGCAGCGGAGGGAAACCCATGAAACCTGCACCCGTGTGGTTCGCTCCCCAAATGGCGCTTTGTCAAATACACACAGTTCAGCAAACCTACACACACTTAGAAACAGCTCCTGCTCTTTACTGGCGACTTTTCAGACATCACGAAGAGGACGCGGAGTCCGGAACAAACCTTCCTTGAATCTGCTTTCCTGTCCTGTCCACTTCTCGACTGCTTCTCCCTCTTCTGGATATTTTATGCACCCTCAAAGCCTCAAAATTCAATTGGGCCCATAGAATACCCTCGTTAGAGGGAGAGGGGAGCCCAGAGCCCCCTTCGGTCGGTCGGGTGAGGGGAGGGAAGAGGGCAAAGGCGGCTCGGAGTGTTCCCACGCTGGCCAACTTGAGCTCATCACAATGTTCAGGAGGGTAATAATTAAAGGTCCGTCTCTTTGGTCTGAGATTTCCTGATTAAACACCTATAATCCCTCATTCCCATCTTCCCAGCCTCCTCCCCGTGGCTCTCCTCCTACAAAGGCCCCATTTAATTGCTTCCTGTTCCCCACATGCCCTTTCCCGCCTCCATGCTTTGCACACACTGTGCCCTGCCGAGAACACCCTCTCCCCGCTGTCTCTAACCACCACCCCTATTTCCGCGCATATGCCGCCTCCAGTGCCAAACACCCATGAAGCTTGCTCACCCCCACGGTAAGGTCCTAACCTGCTCAGTTCCAATGCAGGATGCGTGGCCATGGGACTCTCTGTCTTATCTGCCTATTTACCTGTGACTTCCTAAGCGCAGCTGGGCCGTAGCTGGGGCCTTGCTTTGCTTGTCCGTTCCCAAGCCCATCTCAGCCCTGTAGTATTGTTGACGGTGTTCCCCCTGGGAGGGCTCCTGTGGATAGTGACCTATCACAGCGTGAACCGGGTTATCACTTCCCTGTCTTAGGAGAGGGCAGGACGGAGAGGTCAGGTTCTAAAGAACAGCACGAAAGACCCTTTGGCCAAGGGTGGGCAGCTGCTTCCGACACCCTTTCTAAGGCCTGTAGGCAGCCACCCAATGGCTTGGTCCAGTTTGCTTCATTCATTCATTCACTCACTCGTTCATTCATTTTATGAGCTCCGCTAAGCACGAGAGATTCAGAGCTGAGCCAAAAGGACGTGGTTCCTGCCTCGGGGCTCACAGCCTAGTGGGGGACACAGACATTCATCAAACTGTTTACTAAATGGTAGCTGTTAACACCATCTCTGATTTCACCAATCCTAGCATAGGAACCAGCCGCCAAACTGAAGTCAGACTTCCAGGAAGGGAAGCCTGACCTGGGTAGACTCCGCAGCTTCCCCAGGCTGGGGGCGGCGGGGGTGGAGGGCGGCCTTGCTGGCAGACACGAAACCACGACACTGCAACCTCCGTGTTTTTCCTTTTAAGGGCAGCCCCCACATCCGGCGACTGACATGCGGAGCCCAAGGGTCCAGTGACCCTTAGAACCTGGGACACCAGGGAGGAGGAGCCTGTTATAAAGGACGTGTCAGAGTGGGATCGTCCTTTGGTAAATTTTGGAATGTGTGAGTTGGAACTTGCCTTGCTTTGAAGGCAGACGAAGAAGAAGTGCACAGCTGCCGCCCCCCCGGCCCCCCGGAGCCCTCAGGGTGTATACAAAGACGAGAACGATCAGGGAAGGTGCAGAGTGAGAGACCCAGCTCCTGCTCTTACGGAGCTTCCGGTCTAGTGAGCAACCAAGGGGGGATGTTGACAGGACTCAGTAGGGTGGGGACAAAGGTGTGATATCCTGGAAGGTTCCTTTTATTCTCGAGTTCAGGATCCTCTATAATGTTGGCACAAGGCAGGTGTAGTGGGCTTTAGATTCTAGAACTCAGCCTCCCCTGGCCCTGGCCCTTCAAAGCACATTGTTTGGGAGGCTGTGCTCTGACTCCAAAGTCATCATCGCTGTACATTTGGAGCTGGTCTCTGGGAACAGCTTCTGGGGCTTGGACTGGGTTCTCGGGAAGGATCTCAAAGTCAACGGTGCCAGTCTTCCTCTGGCTTTGATGGCAGGTTGGACGAAAGGACTAGTGACCGAGGATCAGGGTGTCTGCCGCCATGCGGGTTCCACGAGAAGGGGTCCGGGACTGGCAAGGAGGCCAACTCTAGAGCTGCGGGCACCTGCTTCTTCCCTAGCGCCATCCTGGAACCTTCCTAGGATCCTCCCGCCAGCTTCCCGCTGCTCTCGGGCTCTCAGAGGTCAGGAGGTGGGTGTCTACACACATTCTGTGCCTACAGCAGCCAGTCAGCTGGTCAACCTGCTCTCCTTCACGGGGAGCTTTGATGCGTGTTCTCCCTCGGGCTTCAGGAAGCCTGGCGTTCTCCACTTTGATTTTGGTTTAGGCAAGAAACACTACATTTCACCGTTGGTTACGATTTCTCTGAAAAAGGCATTATTTCGTCCGGCTTCCCTTGCAAGAGTGGAACAGATGTCAAGCCTCTGCTTGTCAGTTCATTACTTGGAATGAAAGGCCCAACCTTGGCAGGCTCTTCCCACTTGTGCAAGATTTCTTTGAGGGTGATTCATAAAATCATAGGCTGTCAGAGCTGGACCAGAGACCTTCAGGAACATCTATGCCAACCCTCCACTCTTATGGAGGGAAACTGAGGCTCCATGAAGGTCCAAGGCCTTTGCTCTCATGCTCACGGTGCTCACAGCTTTGAACAAACCAAACCTCTGACTCGTCCAACATATTCATTGATCTCACCGGTGATTTGTTGGCCCCGTCTGCCTCAAGACCTTTCTCTACTTTTGTCTAAACCTCTCAACTGGGCAGGACAACCCTTCCAGGACATTACTTGAACCCCATAAGCCGGTTTCCACCTCCCAAGAGTCTGTCAGGACCCACCTGGCTCCAGCCTCTCCCACTCTGCTCCATGGGGCCACTTGGTGCCCTTTGCTCCCCCACATCTCCAGCAACCAGAGCTGAAGGCAGGATTGGCTAAACCACCTGCAGCTCCCTCTTCTGGCCCAGAGCATCCTGCCACCTCAGCTGCTGGCTGGACACTACTAGCCTTGTCGCAGAAAGTGAAACCGGGGAAACCTCCTCCAGATTCCAAGAACAGACAACAACCATGGTCCCACTTCTTGTAACTCATTGCTGATCAGCCTTCTCCTCTGCCAGGGGTCCTCCAAGGGGAAAAGCTCAGGCCCCTGAGCCCCAGGGGGGTTGCTACCTGGGTCTGGTGACCCTGCTGGCACCTGCCTACTTGCATTCTCAGGTAAGGTCTCCACCAGATCCCCTGTCTCTATGCTCTGCCTCTTGTTTGGGATCCCCTGGGTGGGGTGCAGGGGGATCTTGCTGCTCAGATTGTGACCTGCTACGGTTAAAATAGTAAGAACCACTGTCATTCACAGATGGATCCTATACCCCAGGCATTGCTAAACATGCCATACAGGATCCTCCCAGCAGCCTCACGTGGCAGTAAATGTCCTAGCACATTCTAGATGAGGGTGCTGTGGCTCGGTCAGGCTATGAGGTTTGTTCAAGCTCTCCTTGTCTGGGTGGCCAGTGGCGTCGGTGATACAGTAGTGAGTGAGCAGAGCTGCCTTCCAAGCTGGTGAATGGCTGGGCCGGTACCTGGACTTGGTTCACTGCGACCTCAAACCCCCATGTTTTACCACACTATCACGCAAACCACATGTAGGGGGGTTGAATTGTGCACCCCCTCCAAATATGTTCAAGTCCTAATCCCTAGCATCCGTGAATATGAGCTTGGAAATAGGCCCTTCCACTCCCCGCCCCCCAATAAAATAGTCTTTTATTATTGCCACTGGGATTAAACAGCATCGGCGAGATTGCCGGGGGAGTATCGGGCACTGTGTGCAAAAGGGGGCACAGTGTGTATCTTCAGTGGGCGTGTTTACTTCCCCCAGGATCGAGCTCTCTCTGGCCCCTGCTGAGTGTCCCTGAATCCATCACTGGGTCCAGCAGCCGCTCCTGGGCGTGCAGCACCGCGGGTCTGTGTGCATCCGGTCTCTACCTCGCAGGTGTTCCTTTGCATGTCCCCAGCAACACTCCCCACGTGGTTTCAAATTCTCACAACACTCCTGCCTGCCTCTCCAACAGCCAAAATTAAAAAAAAAAAAAGATATTGATAATACCAAGTGCTGACAAGGATGCATAGCAACCGGGCCTCTTCTAGCTTGTTGGCGGGAACGTAAAATGGTGTGGCCACTCCGGTCACCGGTTATGAGAAAAGACTATAACTCCGGAATGGCTGCATGGAAGAGATGCATAGGGCAAGGTATGTGGGAAGGGAAACGAAGCTCCCGCGTCCTCCCTCTTTCTCCCGGGCACGCCACTCTCCCCACATCTCCATGGGTTCACCAACCTGGACGCTCTGGAAATAGGGTCTATGCAGAAGTAACGAAGTCAAGAAGGGAGTCACACTGCATGAGGGTGAGCTCTACGCCCCAGGCCTGGCGTCCTTACAAGCGGAGAAGAGGACACACAAGGACAAGGACACACAGGCCCCGTGACACTGGGGGCAGATAGTGGAGCGATGCAGGGTCAGGCCAAGGAACACCACGGATGCCCCCCGCAGTGGAAGCCGGGGGAGGGGGCGTGATGTGATGAGCACTGGCTGTGACACGCGGCCGATACATCACTGCACGCTACCTCTGAAGCTAAGTGTGTACTTGATTGAGCTAATTGAGCTTGAAGGAAAAAAAAAAAGGACCAATTCTTCCAACACCTTGACTTCTGATGTCCGGCCTGCAGAACTGAGAGAGAATAAATCTGTTGTTTTAAGCCACTTAGCGTGTGGCCGTCGGCCACGGCAGCCCTGGGTCCCTCGTACACCGGCCACTTAGATCCTGAGCAGGATGCACAAGGCTCCTCCCACCTCCCCATTCACAAGAGCAGGCCCTACGGCTGGGCCCGCGCTGCCCTGGCCCGAATGTGGGCTGCATTGCTGGAGACGTGAACCCCACTCCGGCTGCTGACCACGGCCGCCACGGGGTCTCCCCATTGTACGCTTCGCATGGCCTGGTCTGCCTTCTGAGCCCTACGGCTGCAGGAACATGCAGACTCGCCCCCGCTTCCCTCCAGATCCTTCTGCTCCTGCTTCCTCGGCCCCTTAAGAAAACCAGTCTCACTCCTGCCACGCACGCGGGACTTCTCCCCAGGGCTCTGTGTGCCGCCTCCCTGCCCACGTACGTGGTGGTAGCCACGGGCTTCGCCCTGCGGTCTTCCCTCAAAGTCGCGTCGCTCCAGCTAGGATGCGTCCACTCTCAACCCTGCTGACTGTACATTGAGACCCGCCTCGGCCCCGAGGATAAGGCGTTCTCATCAGGGGTTCCGTAGCCTTTCGATGATCTAAGAGAACTTTCTGCAGCGCCAGGGAAGCTCTGCATCTGCGTCGTCCAGCCCGGGAACCGCTAGCCCTACGCGGCTTGGGTAACTGAGGAGCTGAGTCCATACTTGAATTAATTTTGAACTAAAGAATTTTAAAAGTCGTCTTTATTTTAAGTTCAGATGTAAATCACCCCCCATAGCTGGTGGCTACGGAGCTGGAAAGGGCACACGGGCCCTGCCCGCCTCTCCAGCCTTTCCTTACCTCCTGTCCCCTTGCGTGTGTTCTACTAGCTTCTTTCGGAGCCCCTCACCTCAGGACCTTTGCACGTGTGCGTTCCTCTACCTGGAGCTTCCGAATTTCTTCCTCCACAAACTTTTTGTCTAGCTAATGGCTACTTGGGGTCGCAGCGCAGTTACGCCCACAAACAAAATCCTCCGATGGTGATGTCCGGTTTCCCTAGTGATTCTTCTCACGGCACAAGTATTTTCATGCCTAGTGTTGACCACAGCTGGGTTTTAGAGAGGCTTGCTGGTGTCTCCCCTGCTGGGCCATCAACTCCCAGGAGCAGGGCCTGAGGCTGTGTCTTTCCACCGCTGTGCGCCCCACGCCCGGCCCAGCGCCCGCCGTCCGAAGACTCTGGGACTGAGCGAGCCAGCGTGTGCGGGAGAGACACGAGCAAGCACATCCGCAGAGCCAGCTGGCTGAGCACCTGCCACTTCGTAAGGGCTCAAAGCAAGTCCCAGGGGGTGTCTGCTGATGACCCCCCAGACTCCAAGCTTAAGGAAACCCAGCGCTGCTTTGAGAGCCGCCGGATGTGAACCTGACCACCAACAGCCCCAACAACCCACACACCAGAACTCCGGGGAGAGAACCCTGGAAAATTCTCGAGTTGTCTATGGATGGGTCAAGTCCCAGCACCTGTAGTCTCCACACGCTGGCTTCCTGAGCCGTGGCGGCCTCACTGCCTGCATGGGCGAGCTGCTGTGCCCACAGCCCCTCGTGCTGCTCCTCAGGGCCCTTATCACAACTCACTTACTTGTAAGTCACTGTTTAACCCCTGGCTCGTCTGCTGGTGTGTAAGCTCCAGGAGGGCAGGGGCCAAACTGGATCACACACGGGTGTATCCCTGGGGTCAGCACGAAGCCTGGCCTGAAGGAGCTCAGTAAAGTTCTTTTGCAAGACTGACCTACAAAATGCCCCTAACGGTCCTAACCAACCTTTACCACAGCCTAAGGGGGGGGGGGGTGCTGAGCTCTGCCTCGGTTTCCCTGCTCGGCACCCCTATTCTCCCTGAAGCCACCTGACCCATGCTGGTCTGCTTGGGTCCTGCCCTCTGCCTGTCTCTCATCCTCCTCCCTCCAGTTAGGACCCTGTTCCTGGGACCCTGGCCCCAGAGGGCCCCTTACTTCTGGCCTTTCCACTGAAAGCCCTCACCTGTCCCCATGACCCTCCTCAGGTAGGTCCCAGCGATGTCTTCAGCTCCACATCCTTCCCCGGTCATTGCCCTGGGCTGCCTGGCCACCCTGGGGAGGGTCACCTGTCTCTCCCACCCCCAGCCTGGCCTGCTCCACCTAGGACTCTGTTCCACCCCCAGGTGAGCTCCCAGCAGGCCTAGCTTGCAAGCGCCCTGTCCCGGGCTCGGGGAGGGGGCCTGAGTGGGGGCTGGGACACAGCCTGCCCTGGCCGTGTAAACAGGGGTCGGGTCCAATGCGTCCAGGTCTGCTCCCTGGTTGGAAGACAATGGGACACAGTGGGGTGATGGCGGTAATGTCTGAGACCAGATCTTCCCCTCACACCTGCCCTCCTACCTGGAGGCTGGGAGACATCGTCCCAAGCCTGTGTCCTCCTTCACTCACCCGACACGTGTGCCACCTTCATTGCACGCCCGGAAGCCACAAATGACCCGGGCCCCCACCCTGGATTTCTCTGCAAGCTGCCGGCCAAGGGACAGGGAAGGTGTTTCAGAACTGCCCCCACCTGTCCCAAGTCTTTAGCAACTTCCTCCAGGTCCCAGGCAGGGCGCAGCTCGGGGGACGCCCCCCGCTCCGGGACATGTGATGGGGGATGCCCCCCTCCACTCCCACTTCTGAAGGAGACCCCCTTCCCACACCTCGTGTCACCAGCAGGCAGGCAGGGGTCCACCCAGGGCCCAGCGCGGCAGGGTCCTGCCAACCCTGCAGGCCCCCTGCCGAGGGTGGAGACGTGGGCATCCTTGGTGCCCCCCCCAAGCAGGTACCCCGTCTGTACCCCGGGTAGCTCCTCCTCTTTCTTCGGTGTCAGTTGGAGTCCCTTAGGCAGAGAAGCCCGAGTCCTTGCTGCTTGTCCTACACCTCCCAAGACCCCTCCACCCCGCGGTGGCACCGCCTGCAGTTGCAGAACAATGCAGCCTGGCTGATTCACTGTTCCCATGGGGCGGGGGGGGGGGCGAGGGCCGCGGACGTCTGTCTTGGCTGCTCCCATCGCTCTGGTCACCGGGTCTGGCACCTGCTGGGTGCCTGGTTCGGTCCTCTGCCCTCAAGCCCCAGCCCAGGCGCTCTGGCTCTGTCCAGCCGCCCGCAGGCACCTCACCTCCTACCCGCCCTGCCCCTGCGGGTCCTGTGGCAGGGTCCCCCCCCACCCCGGCTCCCATGCCTGCTGCGCCCAACCCAGAAACGCATGCACGTCAGGAGGAGCCCATAGGCAAACCTCTCCCCCTCTTCTCCCCAAGACACACTCTGTCAGTCTTCTCTAGGGTGTTGACTCAGGTTCCGGTGACACTTGGTACTGACAGGCTCAACAGTGAGTCCTCGTATTGACTTTGGTGCTCCTGCTCCATGTCCCCGCCCCTCACGTGCTCCCTGGCGCCGCACCCCCGAATGAGCTGGCGCCCCAAAGCCTCTGCCTTGGGCCCTGCCATCCAGGAGCCAGGCTGAGACGGCGTTCCCTCAAATCCGTGGGATGGACAAAGGAGCCGATGACCCTCGGTGGGGGTTGGACAGAGCCCACCCGTTGTTCCCTCCCAACGCCCTTTCCCTCCGAGCCCCCTTCACCCTGGAAGCTCCCCTGTACCTGTGCCTTGACCGCTCTTGCACCTGCCTGTCTGCACCCTGACCTCCAGCAGGGCTTCTCCCCAGGTCTTCCCCAGGTTGCTCTGCTGGCTGAGTCCGTGCCCCTAGAGTCCTTCGGTGAACCTCACCCCGGCCTGCTCCCCTGCCTGTTCTCAGGCAGAGCCGGAGCTTCCCCAGAGCTCCTCCGTCATTGCCCTGGCGACCCGGCTGCCCTAACAACAGCCCACCTTTGCACCCCATCAGGAAATCCCCTGCCCTCAGTCCATCCAGGACTCCACCTGCCACCGGTGAGCTCCCAGCATGCCTTGCTTCAAAGTGCACTGCCCGAAGGTGGTTTGGCTGCACAAACAGGGGCCTGAGGTTCCCCCGCGCCCACCAGCCATGGGGGCCAAGACTAAGATCCAGTTACTGAACGGTGGGGGACATGGTGGGTGATGGGTCACGGCCTTGACACCTGGCCCTCCGCTTGCACAGGATGGGCAGCTCCATTGTTAGGACCTCACCGCCACGTCTCCGGGGAAGGTGTGTGGGTCCATATGCTCACTCATGCGCCCTCATTCGTCACCGCCTGCTCGGCGTGCCCAGCCCAGGTGCTCAGGCGGCAGCCAGGAGCATGCATCGGGGCCTCACCGTCTGGAAGAAGGGTCAGGCGGGGGAAGTGGGCACTTGGCACCGAGCCATCCCCTCTGCCCGGCACTCAGCCCTACAGGGAGGCAGACGGGGTGTCCGGGCAGCGCTGCTTCCACCCGTGACCACCCCAGTGTCCATCTTGTTTCGTCCCCCATCTTGGTGGATCTTGGTCAGGTCCCATCCACGAGCCAGGGAAACCCCCCGACCTGCTCTAGTGAGAGGTGACGACTGAGAGACAAGAGAACTGATGGCTTGCTGTGGCCAGGAGGGCATTTCTGCACTCCCTGCGGGCCAGGCTCCTGTGTCGTCTCTGCCTAACCCACCCGCTCTGACTGCCGGGCTCAGGACAGCGGCCGGACAGGATCCCTGGGTCCCTGAGAATGAAGCTTGCGGGAAGCCAGGCCAGGAGCACTCGGGAGGCCCACGCGGGGGCCGCCCCTACCCGTCGTGCCAACGCGTGGATGCTGTTCATTCCTCTCCGTAGACCTCCCTGCCTGCCACTTGTCACCCTCTGCCCGTGTCTTTCCAGTGGCCTCTCCTGTCACCCACGCTCTCCTGGTTCTCCTCCTTCCTCTCCGGCCTTGGCAGGCGTCTTGTGGACTCCTCCTTACCCTCTCTCCTTACACGCCCGTGTCGTTCGCGTCCTACCCAGGCTCCCATCTCTCCTCTGCCCGCAGTCTCTCCCCCTGCATGTCTCCCGAGGTCCCCCCCACCCCGAGGTTGTGCTGAGGACTCCCAAATCCTGACCTCCTGCCCCGCTCCCTCCTCTGACTGCTCAGCCGTATGGCCAGCCGCCTACTGGCACCTCAACCCCAGCCCGCTCTCCGTACCTCCCCTCCATCCTCTACGTGGCCAGGAGGCCCTTTATTTGGGGATGACACTGTCCTCTTCCCAGCTCTGGAATTTCACCCCTTGTCCTTGTGCAAAAATCCTCCCTTTCCCTCACCTCCTTCATCCAACCAATCACGAATCTTTTCAACTCTACCTTCCGGTCTCCTTGCAGAGCTATCTGGGCCTTCTTTCCCCACCGTGGCCCTCCCTTCTTGCCTCCACCATGTTCTCCTTCACCCAGGTCCCAGCGATGACCTCCAGACTGGCTCCTGTTTAGCCCAGCAGCTCGGTGACTTCCCTCCAGGCCCATTCTCATGTCACCCCCTCGCCCCACATCCTCTAGCTGTGCCCTGCAGCTCTCACACTGAGGACCAAACGTCCGTGTGCAGCACCCAAGGCTTTTCAAGAACATCTCTTGCCCCCTTCTGGAGCAGTAGCCTTTCTTCTTGGGTTCAGACTCTCCACTCTCTGAAATCGCTGCCTCCCCTCAGCACCGTGACCCCCGAGCACGGTGCTGGGGACCGTGTGTCAGGACAGAAGCTCTGGATGGCAGGCGTCAGGAAAGGCCAATGCTCCAAGTGAAGCAGAAGGGGCGATGCCTTGGTGTGTGCCTCTGTTCTCCATGAGTCTGAACAGTGTCAGTTGGTTTCCCGGGGCTCCTATTTGTGTTCAGAGGGGCCAGGCTTAGATCCCGGGTCACTGTGCCCCCCCTGCCCCCCGGGATGACCACAGCTGAGGGGCCGGCCCCACCACCGCCATGGTGTTCATCCTCCAGGAGGAACAGCTCCCAGGTGCTGCCCATTTACCAGGCGCCAGGCGCTCTGCTAAGCATCTCTGTGCCGCAGCTCATTAAATCGTCCTACAAACCCTGGGAAGAAGGCTTTTTTATGACTCCCATTTCGTAGATGTGGAAAGGGAGGCCAGAAAGGTTGAGTATGTGCTAGACCCGGATTGTGAAGTCATCTCTGTTGGATTCCAGAGTCATTAAAACACCTGCGAGTAATTTAAGGCTTGGGTGTGTGAGACCTTGGAGAGAGGGGGAAATGGGAGAGAGCAGGCAGTAAAAGTGGAGAGAGTGGCAGTCTGGGAGAGCTGGGGTGACGGATGGAGAAATCACTGCTCCGTCCAGGTGCGTCTGTTGCATCAGCGGGAGGGGGGCACCCTGCACGCGCCCCATCCTCCTCCATGACCCTGGCTCCCTGGAAGGCCGTGTGGCACGGGTCGGAGGTGAGCGGACTCTCTGGTCCTGCTGGTCAGAGGCTCCGCCCGGGGCCTCCGAATGGGCCTCGGGGGTCAGATTCCTGCAAAGGCAGGCATTCATCACTTTTACGTCTGCGTTCAGATCCCTAATAAGGAAGTAATAATATTGCCAAGCCTCTACCACGCTATCTATGAGCTAGCGAGAAGACTAATTATCTGACGACACTAATAAATGGTTATGATGTTATTAAAAATGGCACCAAGCTAGGATTAATAGGCTCATCAATTGCAGGGAATTGGGTTTAACAAGGTCCCCTGCATGTCCCGTCAGGGCCCGCGCCTTGATGGATACGGCGCCGCACGGAGCCCGCGGACGAGGCCGCCCCCCTCTTTTCCCCGGCTGAGGGTCAGCTTAGAGAGGTCAGGCCGCTGCTGGGGTTTTCTGATCCACCCCCTTTGCGAATTGCTCTTCAAAGCTCCCGACGCCGGAGAGGCTGTGCCCGACAAGACTGGCACCAGCTGGGCTCGCTTCCACAGGTGGCCTCGGTGCTCCACGTGACCCCCTCCGCCTCCCCAGCCCGGCAGCCTCTGCAAATGACAGGTTCGGGCACCCACTGGGGCCCCACATTCCAGATCCCGGGCAGAAAGCGGGAGTAGGGGAGCTGATAAATGGAGATGCCTCTGGGGACTGCTGACTAATTTCCATAATAATTATAGTTATTACTAATAATGGTGACAACACCACTCCCTTCCGTTTAGACTGGATTCCACAATCTGGGAGCGCTTCCCCACCAGCTGCCTCCTCCGGGCCCCAAACCACGCTGGGAACAAGGCCGGGCAGGTATTCTCGCCCTGGAGTTAGAAACTGGAGCTCAGAGACATAAAAGGATTTCCTGAAGCCCCCACCCCGGCCTCCTCGAAAGAACAGCCTTATGACAAAAATAAAAATAAGAAGAGCAGGTAACGACATGGTGCAGACTGCGGAACGCGCGTGTATGACCTCACAACCCCCGGGGCTCGTTCTATGACTGCCATTCCCGTTGTACAGAGAGGGAAACTGAGACCCACAGAGGCCAGGAAACATGTCCGGGGGTGCACGGCGAGTGAGCAGCCCAGTGGGAACCAAGCCCAGCCCCCAGGTCCTGCTGGCCACCGCGAGCCTCTCCCACCAGCCTCCCACGCGGGCCCGAGTTCCCGGGGCCTAGGAAATGAAGGCTCTGCTTGAGCCTTCCGGCCACTCTGAGCTCCAGCTCCGAGGCTCCAAAGCGGGGAGGGCAGGAGGGTGAGCAGGACGCCCACCCAGAGACGCAGGGCGGTAGCCATCCCTCTCCCCAGCCCCCGGCTGGATCCGTGCAAAGATCCACCCTGCATGAGCCTACCTCTGCCCTGGCTCCCGGGGTTGGAGGACAGGGCTTCCGAAGGCAGAGAGCCTCCAAAGGCTCCTCCGCTTGGAAGCCCGGCTCCATCACCTACGAGCCGTGGGGCCTCACCTCTCCCTGCCTCAGCCCCGTCTGTAAAATGGGTGCATCGCGGGGCTGTTGGGGGGGATAACTGAGAGGGGGAGAACAGAGTGGCCTGGCATAGATCAGGCCCTCCCTCACCTTCCTTAGCAGGTCTTCCCTAACAGATGCCTCTGGAAGGCCAAGGGCCCTGGGCCAGAAGGCAGGACACGTTTATTGTGGGACAGACAAGCCTGTGCTCCTCCTTTCATTCCCGCAACAACCGTGGGAGCTTTGCTGGTTGTCACTTACTCCTGTGTTAGACGTGGGGAAACGGGGCCTTGGGGAGGTTGATGATGAGTGTGCGCCGTCGCACACCTGTCAGGTGCTGAAGTGGGGCCTGGGCTGTAGCTCTGTGGGACTGCCGCCTGGCCTCCTAACTTCCGGCCTCTGACAGGTCTGGGTCGTACCGTGGGTCGTACGCGGTCGTACCCGCACCTCGCACTTCCAACCAAGAAGGAGGGATTAACGCCCAGGCCACAGATGGGGAAACCACTCAGAGAGGCCCCCAACGGCCCCGACTGCACAGCTGGGGAGGGAGGGCCCCGCGCTCGAACCCGGGGCTGTGGCCACCCCACACGGTGGCCTATGCCTTCCTCCTGGTGTCCCACACGCCCCAGGCCCCACCCACGAGCTGCTCCTTCTTCCCAAAGCCCAGCCTGTCTGCTTCCCTGGGCTGAGCAAGCCCCACCTTGGCCCAGTAAGTCCCTTCACGCAGCCCTCAGCTGCCTGCACCCCCCGTCTCCCCATCACGCCCAACGTTACTCAAGGCAGCGACGGATCCAGCTCTGTGCCTAGGGTTTATGACGTGTTTTGCGCTGGCACCTTGCCCACATGGCTGGGGCATCCTTTGGAGGCTCCTCAAGGAGCAGGAGGCAGGGACAGGCTGAGGAACCCCTGCAGGGTGAGCTCACCAAAGACACCAGTGCGAAAGGCACAGTCAGATGGGGGCCGTGCGCGTGTGCTGGGGTGCAAGGCCATGTCTGGGAGCAGGGAGCACGAGCAAGGTGGGCCCAAGGGAGCTGGGTCCTTCCCAAGTCACCACCTCTGTCTCCGTCTCCCCTGCCCCCAAGGCCCCCACCTGCCAGGATGCCCCCTACCCCCGACGTGCCGTGCCGGGGCTTGGCCAAGCCTCCCTGGGGGGGGCGGGGTGAGGGGGGGCAGCCCCCCGTGCTCCCTTCCCACTTACATGGTCAATGAGCTCCTTGATCATGCCGTTCCACTGGCCCTTGTCGTCCTGCGCCCCGTACTTGCCGTCCTCCACCAGCCGGATCTCGTAGGAGAAGCCCAGGATGTGGGCCAGCTCCTTCAGCAGGTCGATGCAGTAACCCTCAAAGCGGTCATTCCCAAACAGCGTCCTGTCGGACTTCCGGAACATGACAAAGGGCTCCTCCTGCGGGGACAGATGAGAGGGGCTGATGAGAGGGGAGAGGGGCTGACGACGGCTGAGCGGCTGGGCAGAGAGCCTGGGCTGGAACCTCTGCTCCTGTGTCTAGGAAACCTCTGGGTGGCTTCGAAGGGTGGTGTCGAGTCAGGCCAATGCCGGGCCTCCCCAGCGGCCACTGGCTAGCGGGCCCTGGCCCTGAGCGGGGCTCGGTAGGTATTGGCTGATTACCTGTCCCATGGTCCCGGAGCTAGTAAGTGGCGGAACAGGCATTCGAACTCAAGACCATCGGATGTGAATCCTGTGCTCCCTGCCCCACCATCGACGCAAGGCCCGAGGTTCTCAAAGTGTGGTCCCGGCCAGCGGCGCCAGCGGCACCCAGGAACGTGTGAGAAACGTTCTCTCTCTGGCCCCTCCCGAACCACTGGGCCAGAAACCCTGGGAGGAAGCCCTCCAGGGGAGGGGCGCCTGGTGGCTCAGTCGGTGAGCATCCGACTCTTGATTTTGGCTCAGGTCACAATCTCAGGGTTGCAGGCTCGAGCCCCTCTGTTGGGCTCTGCACTCAGAGCTTGGGCTTCTCCCTCTCCCTCCCTTTGCCCCTCCCCTCGCTCATGCTCATTCTCTCTCTCTCTCTCAAATGAACAAATATTTTATTTATTTATTTATTTATTTATTTATTTATTTATTTATTTATTTATTTATTTATGATAGGCACACGGTGAGAGAGAGAGAGAGGGAGAGACATAGGCAGAGGGAGAAGCGGGCTCCATGCACTGGGAGCCCGACGTGGGATTCGATCCCGGGTCTCCAGGATCGCGCCCTGGGGCCAAAGGCAGGCGCCAAACTGCTGCGCCACCCAGGGATCCCTGAACAAATATATCTTAAAAATAAAATTTTTTTAAAAAAACAGCCCTCCAGGGGATTCTGATATCTGCTCATGTGTGGGAACCCGGCTGCACAAGACCCTCCGTCCAGGGTCCTCCCGGACACCTCCCCCTGATGGCTTCCCACACCCCCTGCTACCTCTCTCTCCTTCCAGGGATCACGCCCCCAGCGTGAGGATCAGTGAGCGCTGACAACCACGAGAGCCTGCATTTGCGTGCGGACACACCGGCCCTGTCACACCGCCCAGCCGGGAGTGCTCCCAGAGAGACACGCAGCATTGCCTGGTTAAACCCCGACTTCACTGTGCCGGGGGAGTGGGGACCCATAACCCCACCTTACAGCTGCAGAGAGTGACCCCAGGAGGACGAGCAACTGGCGTGAGCTCACCCTGTGGGCAAGGAGAGGATCTGAACTCTGGCTGGTGTCGGCCCAGAGTGCAAGCGCTTAACCACCTCACAAAGCCCGAGCCCCTGAGCCCCAGGGTGCCTCTCCCTGGTGGGTGCAGGGTCCTCGGCAGGTGGCTCGGGGTGGCAGGGGGAAGAGCACAGGGCCCGCTGGCCCATGTCAGGGCTCCTCCCTGCCGGGCGATGCGGAGCCAGCAAAGGGCTGGGAAGAGCCACAAGTCTGACTGATTTCTCATTTGGAAGCAAGCCCCTGGTCACCCTGGGGAGAACCGGGGGGAGGAGGCAGGAGGGACCCGACAAGGGAGCCGTTGCCCCAGGGCCAGGCTAGGGCCTACGGAGTGAGCACCGAGGGCTCTGACGTCCCAAAATCCAGGCCCGTGGCCCGGCCCCGAAGTCCAGGTCAGCACACACGTCTGTGTTTCCGCGGGCCCCGTGCCCCCAGCTTCACCGACAAGTCCCCGTCCCCAAGCTGCGCTGGACGAGCCACCCCTGAGCCAAATCGGCATTTCCTGAGCTCCTACTATTCACCAGACACGGATCTGGGCACTCTCACAGGCTGCTTGATTCAGGCCTCACAGGCTTGCAAGACGGGGGGCGTTACTCCCGTAGCATAGACGAGGAAACACGCTCAGAGAGGGTCAGTAAGTGGCTCCGGGTCACACAGGAGTTGCACTGCAGTCTGATGGAGTCCCACTGCATGCACTTCTTCCCACCTGTAGCCCCTTGGCCTCTTCCTGGGCCCTAACCTTCCCCAAAGCCATCTGGGCATCGTCCCCCCGACCCCTCACCTATCTGAAGGCCCCGGAGGCTGAGCAGCAGCTGACTGAGCGCGTGTGCACTGGGAATCCCTCGTGCACATGCCCGCGGGAAGGGCACACGACGTCACTCCGTCAACCAGCTCGGCCCTGCCTTTGACACCATGGCCCCCGGGGGGCGGAGTGAGCCATGGGAGGCCCCGGAGAACACCCCTACTGGGGCTCCTCGGGCGCAAACCCGCCAGCAGCCTCCTGCTGGGCTCGCGCTGTGGCAGGTGGGCTCGATTCTCTGGCCCCCGGACCCCCTGGTACTGCTACCTTCCAAAATCCCATCCCACTGCGGGGCTCGTTTACTCTCGATTTTCAACATTCCTTTGGGATGCTTCAGGGCCAGGCCGGGGGCTCCTGCCGTCTCCCCCCCCCGGGATCCCGAGAAAACCACCTCTCGGTCTAACTGGGTGAGACACGGGGTCCTCGGCCCGACTCTGCGCCGAATCTCCGTGCCTCCCGCCCTGCCCCGCCACCACGCAGGCAGCTCACGCACGAGTTTGGCGAGAAGAGCCCAGGTGGGGCTGGGGCAGGTGCTGGGGGCGCAGTGAGCAGGGACTGGGGGCCGGAGCTTCAGTCCCAACCCCTCCTTCCGGTTGCACGTTCTTGTGCAGTGAACAAAATGCACCACCGTACCTGGAGGCCCTGATGTTAGCTCGAGGAAAGAATCGGAGAGAAGGTACTGTCTCTCCCGGGGGAGTCACCAACCACGCTACACAGGTCCCTGGGCACAACCTACCTCCTTCTGTAAGTAGACTGGGGGTAAGACTAGAACCCACCAGACGGGGTTTGTCGAGAGGAGGACACGAGCCAATCTGTGAAAAGCGCTTACAACAGCGCCTGGCAAACGTCAGCTGCCAATACGGCCGATTGATTGATTTTTTTTTTTTTTTATTAATATCATTGCCTTCTTTCTGCGTGCTGGGCAGCCTGCGACCGCAGGGCCCTTTCTGGCCTAGAGACCGTGCCCAAGGTCACCAAAGGTTAAAGACCAGAGCTGGGAAAACCTTTTCTCCGGAAAGGTCCCTGAGCCCTGAGCCGGCTCACTTTCTGACCCTCCCTCCGCGCCCCTCCCTGGGTCTATTCTCTAAAATTAGCACTTCATTTGTGAAGCCACCACAGCCCCAGAATCTATACATCTCCATATAAATACGCTGCCTTCGGAGCAGCTGTAAAATGCCATTAATTTCGGGAAGTGCTCTGCGGATGGCATACATATTTAACAGCCAAAGCCCAGAGCATTAAAATGGTGCTCGCCTTAGTAATGTGTCTCCAGACCTGCAACGTTTCCTAGGGGGTAATTCTGAACTCCGCCAACTACTTATTCATGGACTATTTCACAATTTATTACTGGAAATGTCCAGACAGCCAATTCACAAGCTCTCTCGGCTGCTAATCGATTGCTCAGTGAAGGTGCCCTCAATTTCATAACTTTACGCTCTCCTATTGCTCTGGGAGCCGGGTAATATTTCTCTTCAACAAGTCACAGGAAACAGGGGTCCAGAAAAATAACCTTTTCCGACTTTTCGTTGCCAGGGCTCTTAGTCTGGTTTTCCCCTCTGATCGCTTACACTGACGTGAGAGCCAGGCCTGGCGCTAAGCAAGCTTCTCCCGGCGGCAGGACCTGTGGAGTTGGAAGGGGTCTTGGGGGAACGAATCCAACGGTGAGCTGCCCGACACCTGCACCCCCGAGCTCCCTGGTGATGCAGGCCCTATCCACACGCATCCGTACAGGCGTGCGCCTGTGTACACGATGCCACCAGCCCCGCCAGACCACGCTCTGGACGTTGTCTGCTGAGGCCTGCTTGGCCGTGGAGGCCGAAGGCCCTGGACCCAAGGCCATGGTTTCTGCTGGTTAGAACCGGGACAGAGCACTGGGAGTCCTGCCTCCCCCGCAAGTGGGGCCTAGACTGGTCCTGGCCCGAGATGGTCCTCCCAGCCCACGTCCTGGCCTTCTTTTGCTTTTCTGCCTCTCCTTTTTCCACAGGCTAGGTGTCCCTCCCACCTGGCCGTCGAGTCTCAGGTGGTCACATGCGCACAGGAGTCCCTCCTGCCTGGTGGTTGAGTCTCAGGTGGTCACAGTGTGCACGGGGGTCCCTCCTGCCTAGACATGGAGTCTCAGGTGGTCACATGTGCACAGGGGTCCCGCCTGCCTGGTGGTTGAGTCTCAGGTGGTCACAGTGTGCACATGGCACACAGACACCCATCAGTGTGTACCCACACACCCACGTGTGGCTGGCCCAGGCCCGCACCCACACACGTACCCGCACACGTGTCATCACTGCTGCTTTCTTCAGCAGCCCAAAGAACTCTGAACCTTCAAAGGCAGGGCCCCCAGGAGCGAGCCAGGTGTGTTTTCTCGGTGTGTGAGCTGTGGTTGGAGTGGATGAATTTTTCATGAGGCCGTGTAAGAGCAGAACCAGAACAGAAGCTGGGGCCCGGGGAAGAAAGGGGGGCGGGAGAGGGGAGGCTTCCAGGCCCTCGACCCCAGACACGGGGAAGGCCACCTGCAGCTCTCAGGGGCCAGGGCTCTGTCCATCTGTGCATCCAGGCTAAGGGCACCCTTGGCTCCTAACTCCAGGGCTCAGGAAAGGGGAGGAGAGGAGGTAGGTTTAGGGCAGCTCACGGGGAGCGCGGGCCTCTGGCACGCCCAGATTCCGGGAACAGGGTGAGCAGAAACCCCTCTCATTAGGGGTCCAGCCCTATGCTCTGGGGGCAAAGCAGCTGGATGTTCCTGAACTCTGCTCTGGTACCTGCCGTCACTCAAAGTGCCGTTGCCCGGACAACACACTTGCAGGCAGGCCAGGCCCCCCAGCACTCTAGGGGGTGGAGGGAGGTGGAGGGGGCTCCTCGCTGGCCCTGCTTCCCCGCTGCCAAGCACAGGGCTGGGTTTTCAGCCAGCGCAGCTGGGGCTGGGCCCTCTCCACGACTGCCCCAAAGAGCCCCAGTCTGAGAGCACCCCTCAGGGCTCTGACACATGCATACCCCACGGAGACTTTCAGGGAATCTGGACCAGCTCTAGGTTTTTGTGAAGGAGGCCCGAGGCCAGTCCTGGCGTGGGGGTGGGCCTCTCACTCAGCAGACTCTGAGGGCATTTTCAGCTGGAAGGAGAGAGCTTCCGGGAGCCCCGTGCACAGGCCGTGTGTCACATCCCATGTCCCCACCTCTGTCAGGGATCGTCCAGATGTTACCCTGGCCATTTCTCTTCCTCCAGGAAGCTTTCCTGACCTACAGGGTGAAGCAGACCCTGCCCTCCAGGAGCTCTGGGCCGTGGGGATGCACGGAGCAATCAGGGGTCACCCCTAGTCTGACACTGCGGGATGGTGTGAAGACCGTTGGTGGGACATCTGCCTCGAGTGGGTCAGCAGCCCTGCCAGAGGTTGAGGCCGACGGGGGCCGGCGGGGAGGGTCGGGGGGCCCAGGAATTCAGACTTTGGGCAAAGCAGACGACGAAGTGCTGGCTGGGTCTGAAGTCAGATGTATGAGCAGGAGACTGGAGCTCGGAGGGACTCAGGTGGCCAAGGTCACACCCCCGACAACTTGGGGGGCCAGTGAGGAAACAAGGAGGCGGTAGGGTCATTCGCAACAGCAGCAGCTATCACTTGGCCTGCACTCTGCGCCGTTTATGTTTATGAACCCCTCAGCCTCTCTCCTCTGAGAAGGAGACACGTTTATGATCACCTCTTTTTAGGTGGGGAAACTGAGGCACGGAGCGGTTCGGCAATTTTCTGGGGGCCACACAGCTAATTAGCAGCGAAGCTGGGGCTCAGACCCAAAGGTCTCTGCTCTCAACCATCACATCCTGGTCGCACGGCACGTCTGTCCCCAGCAGCTGCCGGACTCGTGTCTGCAGGTACGAGGGGCAGCGGGTCAGCTGGGGGTGTATGTGGGGCCGTGGCCCAAGAGGGGCTTGTCAGCTCCCTATCCCGGGGGGGATGGGGTGGCCAGTGCCTGAGAGCTGGCGGGTGGGACTCCCAGCGAGGGACTGAGTGCATCAGGTCGGGGCCTTTGCAAGAAGCCGTGAGTATTGATCCAGAAGCTTGGAGAAGGGGACATCTGCTGGGTCCCACCTCTGCGGGTGTAGACAACACCTGTGCGCCTTTGCAGAAGTCTTATGCCCTTGAAATCTGGCTGCTGCCATTTTAATAAAACGCGTGCCGGTGGTGTTTCCAGGAGTGTGACCCTGCATCCTTCCGGGGACTTCACCGCTCCCTCGAGGGCATTGTTTTGTGGCTGAATCATCGGGCCCACGTCATCGCCCTTCCTCCTAATCTCTCCCAGCACACTAGCTTTGCACCTTTCTTAATCTTGTCTTGTGCAAAGTGTTTTATTTATATCTCACATTTTATGCATCTCTGTTTTTTAATCTTTTACCACCTTTTTATTATTTCATTTTTACCCTTTTATATTTTAGCCTTGTCTCACTTTTATCCTTTTGCTTTCCGACATTTCGTCTTTTTTTTTTTTTTTTTTTTACCTTGTCTAGCTGGAGCTGTTAATTATTTATTTTAATTTTTCATCTTCCTTGATGGCTTCCCTTTTCATCTTGTGCCTTATTTTTCATTTTTTTCTCGTTATTATTTTTCCTTTTCACCTTTTCATTTCGTTCCCTTTCAACTCTCTTCTCTTCTGTTTGCCATCCACATCAATGTCCCCTCAATTGCTCATCAGTCTTTAATCCCTTTGCTCTTTTTTGTCTCTTTTTAATCTTTCTAGTTTTTTGTTTTGTTTTGTTTTTTTACACAATTGTTCCCTTGTTCCTAATGAAATCTTTTGACTTAATGGTCTTAGCAGTCTGATTTATATATATATATATAAATATATATATATGTATTTAGTTAACAAAAATTTGATCAATAAAGGCAGGCAGGATGTATGGTGATGGGGGAAATGCTTGGGGGAGGAGGGCTCATGCCCAAACCTGGGGGGGCAGCAGGTGTCTCCCCAGCCCTCTCACCCTGGCTCTGTCACGAGTATGTCCATGACCACTGTCAGGACTCCATCACCTTTGACAGGATCCTCTCAGTGCTAACCCTGGAGACTGGGGGTGAGATCCACAGGCTACAGGTGCTCCCTAGAAGCTGCTACTACCCCTGGTATAGGCTGCTTCCTGGGAGAATGGGGTTTAACAACTATGTCCCTTCTTGTGCCAGCGTGTGCACCACCGGTCCACCAAGTCACACTAGAAGGAGAGCACAGGACCATCCCATGGGGCAACTGAGCTCCAGCACCACAGAAGGGCCGAGTGCTGGGTGCCCTGCCCTGCTCTCAGGTTCCATCCCGGGGCAGCCTTACTTTGTCCAAGCACTCCAAATCGGGTTGAGCCCTCTGTTTTATACAGGATTTGTTTTATTCGTGTTGCATTTATTGTACTGTGTGTGCTTTATTATAAGGAGAAGATGACCAAATTGTCCTCAAAAGGTCTTTGATGAGAATCTGCTGGGTGGTCATCAGGCTGCCTCTGCCCAGGATGGCCCAGCTTGGGTCCCCAGGAAGAGTATGGGGTCTTTGGACACCCTAGAGGCCTTCTAGGAGGGCTGGTGTGTGGGGAGAGGGCATAGCAATGGCCTTCTGTCCATCCTGAGCTCCAAGGAGCAGAGAGACCTCCTTGGGTCAGAAGAAGGAGGTGCTATTCAGTCCTGGGGCTTGGAGGGAGGGTGGCAGGTGGGGTGAGCATGGAGGAGAGCTCTGGGGATGGGACCCTGTGGCCTGTGGCATGTGTGTGGGCTCCCGCACCGGCTGGGCTTTCTGGGTGTGGCGACAGCACCCACCACAGCCCGGGGGACCAGTGAGAAGGGCCTTTGCCCTGGGGACTGAGGTGAAGAGGTGGGCCATTGAGTCCTGGTGCAGAGGGCAGGTTAACCTCCCTCCTTCAACCCCATGGTGGCTCATACTTGGGCTCCGGGGTGGGGGAGGTGGGGGTTGCAAACCCATAGGCCTCTGCGGATGGGCTTCCAAGCAGGTCTTGAGGACCAGCTCACTGTGGTTTGGGGAAGAGGTCACCAACAGCCACCCCCTGGGGTCTTTGGCCTGTGACCATGAGCAGTCGCTGCGTTCCAATGACTGAGGGCTTACTGAGGGATCCCCCAAGTTTCCACCCCCACCCCATCTTCCAGCCTCGCAGCAGCCCTGAGAGGTGCCCTGTCTATGCTGGGTGGGGTCCCTCTGGCCCGTCCCCAGCTCACACAGTTCCTCCTGCGGGGCTGCAGGCTCTTACCAGCACGGTGGTGACGATGAGGGACCGGTTTGTCAGAGAGTCAGTGACATTAGGGCCTCGGCCTTTGGCGACCTCCGTGATGTTGAGCCCCTCCGCGGGACTCCACACGCCGACCTGGATGGACAGACAGATGGAGAACAAGGGTGAACCCCCCGTCTTTCCGTCCTTCCTCCACACCAACAAGGCTATCGACTCGTTCTCCTTCCTGGGAGCACCGTCATCATGGCCAACGTGCTGCAGGCTGACCTTTCTGACAGCCCCACCACCTCTCTTCATCTCGGAGGCGGCTCTCAAGGTGTCGAGTCTCCCAGGATGGCTACCACCCGCCTCGCTGGCCACCTCCGCACAACAGGCAGGGAACTTGCAGAGGAGAAGGTGAGTGCAAAGACAGCCCAGGGACCTCAGCCTCATCAGGAGCAGAGCAGAAACACTAGGAAACCAAGGGTCTTGAGGCAGAGGCGGTTTGGGCCTGTTGGGCCTCCCCCTTCCCAGGGAAGATGCCCATCACCCAGCTGCTCAGTCACTGGGTCCCACTCAGTGCCTCCTCCCTGGGGCCACCCACCCTCCGCAGCAGAGGGCAGGGCCTGGAACAAGGGAGATGCTCATTGAACATTTGTGGGGAGTGCCTGGGTGGCTCATATGCATTGAGCATCTGCCTTCAGCTCAGGGCATGACCCCGGGGTCCCGGGATCGAGTCCCGCATTGGGATCTCCCCGTGGGGTGCCTGCTTCTCCCTCTGCCTCTCCCTCTGTGTCTCTCATGAATAAATAAATAAAATCTTAAAAAATAATAAATTTGCAGAACGGGTTAACAGCTGATGAGGCGTGTTCACACGCAGGAAGGCAGGCTGGGCAGGAGCTGGTCTTTGTAGCTGTTTCGGGGGTGGCAGCCCAGAGCGGAGACCCTCACTGCAGGCCTGGTGGCCGCTGGGCTGGAAGGCAGGTTGCTTTGTGGTGGTGCTTCTAAAGTGGGCCGACGTGGCGGCCAAGGTGGCATCATCCATGTCCTCCCAGTGCCCTTGCTGCTACAAGGCCCGAGGCTGGAAGAGGCCGGGAAGACGGAGTTCACCAATCCTTCTAACCCCCTGGGCCCCACTCTGCCCTGCTCCGCCCCCTCTCAGGTCCTCTCCCTCAAGGAAGGTGCTGGCAGGCCCATTCTGTCCTTGGCCAAGCTGGGGGGGGAGGCAGGGGGGCACTCAGGAAACTTAATCAATTAAACAGAGAGGCCGAGTGCAAACATCCCATTCAGAGAGCTGCGCGGAGCAGATAGCAGGGAGTCATGTAATTATGCCTGGGTAATTCGGCCCTAATCCTCCCAGAGCCACCGGCGGGAGCTGGCGGGATCAGCTGTGACCCGGCTTAGCAAACAGAAGCCATGATACGAGAGGCAGGGTGGCTGTGTTTGGGCTTAGCACCCTCTCCAGGCAGGATTTCTATCTGTGCAGACCCCTCCCCAGAGCCCAGAGGAGAGACACGCAGGCCGCGTCAAAGAGGCTCTTGTCTCAAGTGGGCCGAGGGCACGAGGGTCCCTAGCAGCACACCTGTCCAGCGGTTCCTGAGCAGCTGGATCCCCGGCTCCAGCAAGCCGGTGTGGACTTCCAACTGCATGGCCTGCTAGGCACCAGGTGCCCCGGGGGATGTGAGAACAGTTAGGACCGAGGAGGAGGCCCCAGCCCTGCAGAGGCTGTAATGCCCCCCGCGCCAGGTGGCTGAGAGTAGGAGCCCCTGGAGGGCGCAGGTCAGCCTTCGTCCTGGTGCAGCAGGTGGGCTTCCCTTGGGTGTTAGCTACAGTCACTCTGTCCGGGGAAGAAGGATGCTGTGGAGGCTCAGATGGAGAGCGCTCGCCCGAGCCTCTACCGACGTCTGCTGCGTGCATCCGAGTGGGCAGCTAACTGCCATCCTCAGAATTTTAGGCCATCCCCAGAGACGGACAGGTGAGAGCAAAAATGAGATGCCACTCGAGCGAAAACCATTGCAGTCTCCCTGGAGGAGGAGGAAGGGCCCCCCAGCACCGCCGGGGTTTAAGCAGCGGCCGGGAGACTGCTCCATGAGGACTCGCAGTGTGAGCAGGCTGGGCCAACTGGTATCCTTGATCTTAGGAGCACAGGCCACAGCCTCTGTCCCTAGCAGACACATGTGGCAGAGGAAAGGTGGGGTTTCTCTGGCCACCCCTGTCTGGGGGTCCCCAGGAGCTCGAGGGAAACTCAGAAGAGAGGAAAGTCAACTTGGCCACAAGGTACAACCCAGCCAGAGCTAGGCGTGTGCCTGAGGGAGTGAACGTGGGGGACAGAGGCCACCTAGGCCATGGTGGCCACGCCTACAACCAGGGCCACCAGGTGGGCAAAGGACAGGCCAGCGGGAGTGGGGGTGACTGGGCCCTGGGGAATGTTTTGGGGGCACTGGAGAGGTAGGGTGGGTTCATGCTTGGAAGGCCATAAAGGCCCAGGGGAGAGGCTGGAGCTTAACTTGGCACCAGGGGACCATGGAGCAGGGCAGAGCTGGGCTTTGGGAGGCTGTGTGTGTGTGTGTGTGTGTGTGTGTGTGTGTGCGTACACTCAGGATGGCTGGAGGCTCACAAAGTGGGGTGGAGAAGCCAGAGCTGGGTGCTAAAATCACCCAAGGGAGAGGCCTGGCCCAGGGCAGACGGGTGGACAGGAGAGTAGTAATCAAGGCATCCTGAAGGCCCAGCGCATCAGAGCATCAGAGCCGGCCCGTTCCCCTCCTGGCTTTGCTCCTTGCTCTTTGTACACCCCACCCCCGGGCTGGACAGATGTCCTGGTGTGAGACGGGGTGGCCGAGCTCCCGGCCCCAAGGTCCCAGGAATGTGGAGAACTAGGGGCTCATGCTGAGTGTCCTCCTCAGCCCAGCAGGATACATTGATGGTTCCCAGAGAGCAGAAGTGGCCTCATGACAAATACCTGATGGTGGCCACACGGAGGTCCACCCCCCTGGAATCATTGAGGCCTTAGAAACCAAGGGTGGGAAGTTCAGAACCCATGTGCTTCAACATCTCTCCAAAGATAAGAACCAACTCCGGTTCCCAGACAACCAATCACGTTGCTTAATCTTTGCTTAAACGTCCCCAGTGACAGTGAGCTCACTACTCCCCAGGTAGGCACCCCCTGGTGGGTAGAATTTCTCTTACCCAAAGTCAGGTCTGTCCATCTGCACCCCGAGCCTTTTGTTACTTTTCCTAGGTTAAGCCTCCCCGGTGGCCCTCGCTCAAGGGGCGACAGCTGGGGCGTCCACCATGGCCGGGCCGCTGGGGTGTGCACCCGTCCAGCCTGCCCGCCCCGTCACGTTCTCCAAAGGGTCCAGGCCCAGGCCACACCGGGTCCCATCAAGCCCCCACGGTCTCGTCCCTCCCTCTCCTGAGCCCCGCGCACCTTCTCCAGGCCGTCCTCCTTCAGGCTGATGATGTCCAGATCAAAATCCGTCCGTAAGCCACTGGTTTTGTTGAAGACGATCCGTCCAGTTAATCCTTCCCACTGAGCCTGCCGGAAGGGAGAGGGGAGAGCGGCAATTCCTCGGGCTCATAAATCATCATTCGGTACAACTGTACAATGCTTCATTTTAATTACTCTTTGCACCGATACTGTTCCCCCAAGACCATGATTAATTAATAATCACCTCCATCATTGCTCAGGCTGTGGTGCGAGCCAGCGATTTCCATAAATTCTATTATGCTCTTTAGCCAGCTTTACATTTGCACCTTCTCGTGTACAACATCGATCTCAGATGCACTCAAATGAGCCCCCGCCTTGAAGCGACGAGGAGGGGGGGAGCCCGTGTCAGGTCCCCAGAGAGGGGCAAGGAGGCAGGCGGGCGGCTTGGGGCAGGCGAGAGCCGCGTGGAAGCAGAAAAGGCAAGAGGCCAAGCCGGCCCTGGCTGGAAGGACCGAGACTTGGGGTAGAGCCCGAGGAGGCAGAGAAGCCACCCCCACTGTCCCCGGGGCTCCAGCCCCACGGGGTCACGGTTAAGCACACGGGGGTCAGAATGCCGGGTCCGACCGCAGTGAGCTGTGTGAACTCGGGGACTCCACTTCGCCCCTCTGCCTCGGGTTCCTCATCTCCAAGACGGAAATCCTAACAGGACCAAAATGCCATGAGGGTGGAATGAGAGAAGTCCCGCAAGATACTTCGGACAGCGTGCGGTACGTACAGCCCGAGCCCTGGACCACTGGGAGCTTCTGCGATCTCTCATTGCCCTTAACGATATCAACACAGAGACGCAGAGGTCCAGAGCGCACGCGGGACCCAAGCTGAGAGAAGCCCCACTCTTCTAGCTCAGCGGTGGGCAAACCGTGGCTGGCGGCCCACGTTCCCCCGCCGCCTGTTTTTGTAAACAGTTGATTAGAGCACAGCCACACCCGTGTGTTTACTCATGGTCTTTGGCTGCTTTGGCGCAGCCACGGGCAGGCCTGAATAGTCACAAAGAGACCATCTGGCCAACAAAGCCTAAATGTTTACTATCCAGCCCCTAACAGAAAAGGTTTGCTGACTCTGTTCTAGAAAATAGCCTTCCTGTGGGCCCAGGGGATGCCCACAAAGTACTTCCCGCTGCTCAGGGCGGGTAACCCACAGCCCCGGCAGGTGGGCCAGGTGAGGGCACGATTCCCATCTCACAGAGGAGGAGGCAGGCACTTCGCCCAAGCTCACAGGGTGGATGAGAGCTCCACACTGCCCCTCGGGTCCCAGGGCCCCACCACGCAGGCTGGAGCCTCTCTCTCCCTCTCTCCTCTCTCTCCCTTCTCCGTGGAGGTAGGAGGCTGCGAGCACACAGGTAAATGCCTAAAATGCCACAGGCTTTCTGCGTCTTGGAGGACAAACCCATATATCCGGGAGTCCTTGGTAACCAGGAAAGGCTGGGGTCTGGAGGACAGGAGAAAACCTGGAGCTCACACAGCCCACTGGGCCTGTGGGGCAGGGGAAGGCCTGAGCGTCACTAAGCACACCGGGGTCATGATGCCTCTTAGGTTCTGAGAAGGGTTCCAGGGCCTTTCCCTAGCTGAGCATCCCTGACACTTATGCTCCCGCTCACAAGGTGACATCCAAGTTCACAGGATCATGGATCCCTGGAGGCCAGAGTAAAAGCCGTGGGCTTCTCCAAGCACTTGGGCAGCTGGAAGACATCGCAGTGTGTGCAGAGGAGAAGCCTGATACAATAACTTGGGCAGAGGGGCAGGGTGCGGTACTCTAACTCAGGCAGAGGAGTGGGGCCTGGTACACTAACTCGGGCAGAGGGCAGGGCCTGGAAGCAGTCCAGGAGGCCCTAAAACGAGTTGGACGGGATGAGGGGAAGATGACCCATTACCTAGGTGTTAAAAGAAAATGTATCACGCGCGTAGCGAGTGCCGCGCGCACATCCCGACTAAGCGGTACATCCCCTCATTTCCCCTTGGTTGTTTCCTTCCACGGGGCTCCCCTGGATTCGGGCTGGCGCTTGGCTGGGAGGAGGGCTGGTCACCGGGCCAGGGCCCGAGGCCTCCATAGAGACCTGTCATAGCGGGCTAACCTCCTTCCCCGAATGCACTGGTTTTGTCTCATCACGATCCTGCCCAGGTGGGTGTCGCCGTCACCCCCATTTTATTAGAGGAGACACCGAAGCTCAGAGGGGGACTGAGCCAACAGTCATCTGCAGGACACAATCCTGGTCTGCAGGGATGGCGTTGAGGAGCTTCGGGTCACTGTGCCCAAGTCCTTCGGGGGAGGCTTCTAGAGCCCGGGGACCGGACACGGGGCTGGGGCCAGGGATGCAAAGATCAGAGAAGGTGGAGACCACTGTTCATGGCTTCACAGAGCGGCTCAGCTCCCCCCGACCCCCCAGGCTGGCTCCCCCTCCTCTGCACCCTCACGCTCCCTCCGAGCCCCCAGGGGAAATCACAGCAGGTGCCTTCAGACCTGCACTCAGCGAAGCCTTCCCCCTTGTCAGCTACAGAGGGATTAAATGCCAGCAGGGGCACCGACTGCCTGCGGGCGGGCGGGCGGGGAGGGCGGGCAGGGCCGGGCAGGGGCAGGGAGCGCCGGCAGCTCCTCCCCGTGACATTTCCCGGCCTGCCCGCCCCTTCCAGCCACCGCTCAAGACTCGCTAAATGAAAGATGCTTCACGCGCTCTGAACTCCGGCCTGGTATTTCCCAGCTCCTCTCGGAAATGCCAAGTCTTTAAAATGATTTACTGTCATGCAGTCAGAGCGGGAGGCGGGCGACTTGGAAATGGTCTGAGGGAAGACGGGTGCCGGGCTCAGGCGGGGACACTTGGGTCCCGGTCTCGGGCAGCCGCGGCACTGCGGGCAAGCCACGTGGCTGCTCCGGGCCTCCGTCTCCACCACCCTTCACCGCTGAGCCTCAAAAATTCCAAGGGGTGCAGGGAAAGCAGAGTGGGGGCCCCCAGAAGCCGTGTGGCCCAGAGATCCTCGTTAGCTGGAAACCCATCATGGAACAAGAAGCCCCGGGGAGGGCAGTGGTGACGACACAAACAACAGGAACAGCAGCCACCCTGTCGAGCCTCCGCTCTGTGCCGGGCTCTGGCCTAAGCGCTTGTCACACACCCTAACTCGCTTCCTCCTGCCAACAACCCCAGGAAAAATCTCCAGAGTAGAGTCGGACCGGAGGCACAGAGAGGTTCAGCAGCTGGTCTAAGATCACACCGCTAACACGTGGGTCAAGCTTCGAAGGCATTTTTGTGCAGCTCATAAGGTCCCAGGGTTGTGGCTTGGGTCACTGACCCCCACCCAGGGGCCTGTGGCCACTCAGGCAGAGGCCTGCCGATGGAGGGGGCACAGGGGGCTAGGCGTCAGGCCCCAGGGCTCCCCGAGAACCAGCGGGTGCTCTCCCAGGCTAACCAGGCCTGCTCAGGGCACTGGACAAGCAGCCTTCCTCTGCAGTTTTGAGGGGCGGGAGGAGAAGGGACCATCCCGATGCTCTCCTACCTACATACCTGACCCTGGATGGAGCCCCTTCCAGATGTGAGGGGAGCTGGTGCCAAGGGCTTCATGCCTCCCTCACCACCACGGTGGGATGACGCTTGCCAGGTGAGGACACGGACACCCGGGGACGTCTCGGACACACGTGAAGCCACCCCACTGGGAGAGGCAGACAGCTCCATGGGCCCGTGCCCCATCCCTGCTCCTTTCAGCCCCGTTCCCAAGCAGGATGGTGAACCGGGCACCTGCGGGAAAGCTGCCCTGCCTGCTGACTGTACGCTGGTGGGTTCCTGCGTTTGTCACCCTCCTGCAGCTGCCTTCCTTTGCCCGTGGGATTGCATTCCTGATGCCAGGACTCGGCTCGTGTCTGCTCCCTCCCCGGGCTATGAGCTCTGCGCACGCAGGAGATCGTCCATCTCAGTCCCATTGGATCCCGGGGCACAGCTCGGTGCCTGGCACCCAGCAGGCCCACACAACTAGCTGCTGAGTAGCCGAACGAGGGCTCAAGGCAGCCTGCCTCTCTCCCGGTCCAGTGTGGCTGCTACAACCCGCCTCGGGGGCTTCCCTCGACTGCACCTGGAGCTGCCCGGACATGTCACTCCCTCCGACCCGGGGTCACCCTGCCTGGATCTGCTCCCCGAGCCTTCTTCATCCACCATTTACTGGGATTTGACTCTGCCCACGTGCTGGGCTAGATGCTCTGTGTACAGTTTGCACACCGTCTCCTCAACGACACCGAGGCAAGTACTCTTTATGCCCACTTTACAGTCAAGGAAACTGAGGATCAAAATGTTAATCCTCTCACCCAAAGTCACATAGCTAATTGTGAGGCAGGCAGGATGCTTGCTTGGCCTTGGCCTTAGCTTCCCCACCCGTAAAACGGGAACCATGAACTGCAATCCAGAGCTTACAAGGGCAATGACGATGGAGGGTCCTTCAGAATTACCAGTTGGCATCGCGAGTGCCAATGGTCATCTTGCAGCAGGACAGATTTCTGCTCTCTGGATCCCCTGAAGCAGCCCCACGGATGGGACTTCTTCACAGCTGCCTTGGTGCCAGCAGAGCCAGGCCGGGGGGCCCAGGACATGAAGAGGAGTTTGGAGGGCTGATTATCCAGCCAGCCTCCTCTGCCCTGCACCTGCCCTGAGCCCCTTTCCTACACGGCGTCTCATCTCAGCTTTCTGGTATCCCTCTGGGGGGCATGCTTTGTACCCCCTTTTGCAGATGAGGCCATCACAGCTCAGCCAGTTTCTCTAGCTTGCCCAGGGCCACACAGCCAGAGGCAGAGACCCTCATTGCACCGGAAAGCCCAGGCAGGTCCTGCTGACACTGCTGAGCACCCACGGAGAACCTCCCACGTGCCATGACCTTAGCCTCCCAATCACCCTGTAAGACTGGTCCTGTCCAGCCCATTTTTGCCCAAGGACACTGAGGCTGGGACACGCAAACCAATGTGCCCAGGTTTGTGTGGCCTGGAAATCAAGTCCTCCTGACACCACACCTGTGTCTTTGCTCTGCAACACGAAAGACCCCCAGGGGAGGTGGCCTTGGGGGGGGTATAGGGGGTTGCAGGGGAGCACTCACCTCCTTGATGAAGTTCATGAAGCGGCCGCCAAAGCGCCAGGCCTTGTGCCGATGGCACTGCAGGGAGTTCACGGTCATCTGGGGTGCCCGCTGGTAGCACACGGACACGATGTGGACGGCGTCGTACAGTAAGGCCGCGTCGGTCTGGAGGGGAGGGACAGGGCCTGCCTGAGAGCAGCTCCCAAAGCCCGAGCGTCCTTGACCCGACCTGCTCTGTCCCCTTTCCCTTCCCCGACCAGGCACTTGGGGTCCTGACCAGGGAAAGGCCCCCAGTGACCTCATCCATGCCCCCAGTGAAGGCCAGACTTGCATGAGCGTCCCTGTTCTTCTTCTAACACCCAACTCCAATATTCTCTGTAGCTCAGACCTTCTCCTTCCAGACTCTCCTACCTCATTCCATCACTCCTGCTGCTCCTGGGCCCCATTCACACCTTCTCCTTTCCTGCCTCCCTAAGCTCCAGCTGGTCACAGCTCCAAGTCCTTCGTGCCCAGGGCCCCATGTCCTTGTCCCTGCGCTTACAAGCCTCCCTTACCACCCTGGGGTGGGACTTTCTGACTCCTTGTGTTCCTAAGGTCTGGCTGATGATATACGGGGCAGGTTTTAGGAGGGGAAGTGGTGCAAGGGAAGAAAGAGATAGGGAGGGAGGAGAGAAGAGAGGATAGAAGAGGGAATGGAGGGACACCTGGGTGGCTCAGCGGTTGAGCACCTGCCCCTGGCTCAGGGCGTGATCCGTGGTCTCAGGATCAAGTCCCACATCAGGCTCCCTGCCTGGAGCCTGCTTCTCCCTCTGCCTACATCTCTGCCTTTCTCTTTCTGTGTCTTTCATGAATAAATAAATAAAAATCTTTAAAAAAAAAAAAAAAGAAGAGAGAATGGAGCAGGGGTTGGGGCTGGGGGAGAGGAAGGGAGGCCCTGGCTCTGGCCCCTGGCTGGAATACCATCATCACTCCATCCAACAGGCCGGACTCTGCCCGGGGAGCCGCCTGCAGCCGCTCCATGGACCACTTCTCCACGATGGCCGAGACATGCGGGTTGTCTACGTTGAGGATCCGGAACCCTGTGAGGTTCACCCCAGAGTAGCGGTAGGGCTCCAGGTCTAATGCATACAGATCCTTGACAGAAAGAGGTTCCAGTAAATAAAGGTGTGGCCTGCTGTAAGCTCCAGCCACCCCTCACCCCGGCCACCGCGGCCCCACACCTCCTTCTCCCAGAGCCCAGAGCCCAAGGCTGCAGAGCCCTGCCCTGCAGGAGGGGAGGCCTGCGGGTGATGGAGCACCTGCAGGAGCATCGGACGTGGCTTGACTGGAACTGCCTCTGCCTGGTGGCTGACCTCACGTTCTCACTGCCGGACCTCCGGCAAGGGGTTCAGCCGGTTTCTTCGTCTACAAAATGGGGATCGTGCCTCCTTTATGGGACCTGGTGCAGCAGTTCACTCCCAAGGCCCAGCCCAGAACATCAAAGGAGCTTGGTAATGGTCACAACGGTCATTTCCAACGGCGGGGACCAAGAGCTCTGGGTCTGGGCTTCTCCAAGTTACCCAGAGGGAAGCTGAAGGCAGTTATTTTATCCCCTGCCCCCTGCAAGAGGCTATTCTAAAATACTCTTTTCTAGCTTTTGCACCGTGAAGGGAACCATCAGAGAAATGAACGGGCTGAAAGGGAGAGGTACTTGAAAAGACGCTCCACGTCACTCATCATCGGGGAAATGCCCGTCAAAACCACGAGGCGCGACCGCCTCACGCCTGTCAGAATGGCACAATCAGAAAGAAGCCAACAGGTGTTGGCGAGGACGTGGAGAAAAGGGAACCCTTGCGCCCTGTTGGTGGGGATACAAACCGGTGCACCTGCTGTGGGGGACCCTCAAAAAATTAAAAATAGAGCTACCCTAGGATCCAGCAATTCCACTTCTGGGTATTCATCTGAAGAAACCAAAAAACAAACAAACAAACAAAAACTGATCTGAAAACATCAGTGCACTCCTAGGTTCACTACGGCATTACTTGCAACAGCCAAGAGAGGGAAGCCATCGACGTGCCCATCGATAGATGAATGGGTCAAGAGGAGTAGAAGTATAACTCGGCGGCAAGAAAGAACGAGATCCTGCCCTCTGGGACACCGTGGCGAGGCCCCGGGGACGTTATGCGAAGTGAAGTCAGACAGAGAAAGACAAATACCGCTTGATTTCACTTATACGTGGAACCTCTAAAACAAAACAGACAACACACGAGCAAACTGGAGGGAGAGGGGTGGGGGGATGGGCAAAACAGGTCAAGGGGATCGAGAGGTACAAACTTCCGGTTATAAAATAAGTCAGTCCCGGGGAGGTAAGGTGCAGCTTAGGGACTGCAGTCAACAAGGGGGCGGTCACTGGTGACCAGTGATAACCACAGCTTCGGGGGCGATCATTTAGTAAATGCATAAAAATACGGATTCGCTATGTTGCACCCCCGGAATGAATATATCATTGCAGGTCGGTGATAATTCAATAATAATAATAAAAAATAGTCTTTGTGCTTGGGACTCCAGGAATACTGCTGCCTTCTTCTCTCTGCTCACCTCCTACATCACCAGCCAGGCCTCCTCACCCCCTGCCTCCTCGGGGTGGCTGACTCC
Source organism: Canis aureus (assembly GCF_053574225.1). NCBI lineage: Eukaryota > Metazoa > Chordata > Mammalia > Carnivora > Canidae > Canis > Canis aureus. The sequence continues at coordinate 12,127,474 of NC_135623.1, read as the reverse complement.
CAGGCAGCCCATCTGTCCACGGCCAGGCCTCACCCGTCTGATGTAATGAGTGGGCCCCCCACCCCAGGCCTTAATGTGTGGGGCGGCAGAACTTCAGGTGATCTGCAGCTCCAGCTCTGGGGCGAGGTGAACGGGGGTGGGGGGGTGGGGGGGGTGGCGGCAAGGAGGCAGAGAGCGATGGGGTGGGGATGCAGGGAAGAAGCCGGGGAGCTAGGCTAAGGGGAAGGGACAGTGGCAGGGACGTAGGGGAGAGCTCCGTCTTGTCAAGAAAAGCGCCCCAAACTTGTAATTAAGGCAGAAGGTGAGCACCGTGTCCTTTCCGTGCCGTGTGGAAGCATCCCGGCCCAGGCCTGCCGGGCACGGAGGCCACGGTCAGCTACTGGCCCCGGGCTCTGGGTTACCCTGGAGCTGTCTGCCCCTTGAGAAGACAAGCCCGGACGCTGTGGTTTGTTGCCCTTGCAGGACAGGAATGCATTTTGTGACTAGCCGAGCAGTCTGACTCTGTGCATCTCCCTCCATATAAAAACCCGATCCCCCAAAAGCTCTCTGATTGCCACCCTACTGGTTCCCTTGTTAGCGAACGGACTTCATCTTTGATATGTGCTCATCCTATATTTGCGTGGATGACGCTTCACTTTCTGCAAAACACACTATGATAATCTAGATTGCTCCCTTCCTCCCAGGGGGGGAAACGGGAGTCCTAAGGTCCTCCTGGGCAACTGTGTCTTCTTCCCCTGGCTCCACCCTCGTCCAGCTGCCTTCTGTCCTGGCCCCTGGTCCACATCTTCTTTCCTGGAAGAGAATGGCAGCCACCGCCCCTCCCCGTGGGCCATACTTTTCTCTGCATGGCTGCAGTCATCGGAAATGGGACCCAGGCCGTCACGACCCAAGCTCCGGTTAACTCGATGGTGGCTCAAGGAACCATGAGCCCAAGGAGCAGCTCTTCTGTGTGGCGCTGACTTCATTTGGTCTCTCGGATGTTCCTAATTGATGCTAAACGGCTCCTGCACCCCCGAAATGGGCCCTTTCTGGAAGACACGGTGTTGGCTTCCTCTTCGAAGGTTCAGGGAGTAGGATATCGGGGAGAGATCTGGAGCAGACTTGAACCCCGGGCAAGAAAATTTAGTCCTAGCTTTGCCCAACCACATAGGGCACTGATTCTAGGCCCAGACTTTGGGATGGGCAAGGGGCCAGGGGGGGAAGCAGGAGGTAGGGTCTTTGGCAAGATGAGCCAAAGGGTGCCTGGCCAGTGTCAGTGGGGAGTGGAGGTGCCCACCCTCCCACCATCCCATCCCGACACTCCTGCAAAGTAGCTGCTTAAATGGTAGTGACCTCTTGCAGGTGAGGAAACGGGGGTGCAGGCATGAGGTAGGTGACTCTCCGAAGGCCATAAAGCTCCTGAAAGGCAGAGCAGGATTTGAACCCAGGGCTGTTTCGATGGTATGCTGGCCTGAGGGAGCCAACCTTAGCACTTCTCAGCTCTTTGCGACCAGCGACCTCACATTGGCAGCCTGACCCCGGCCGCGGTGGGAGCATTTCTCCATGGGAATCAGAAGCACCGCAAATCCAGGATTTCCCTCCCGTGCACAGGGAGAGCCGGTTGTACACCACCGTCTGTCTTATTCAAAAACTCCGACGCTCTTAGGTCCCCAGGGGTTACCAAACACACGATACACAACTGTCTTTGGAGCTTTTCTGCGGGGGGACGTAGAGGCCACAGAGAGTGTGGGGGCGCGGCCTGGCAACCCTGTGACCTGAGAAGCCCCTCACCTAAGTCATTGCTCCCGACGGGACCTCGCTGGGGGCAGGCGTGCAATCAGAGAACGGTGGAGGGGAGCGGTGGGGGGGGGGTGCCTCTGTCCCCTGCAGCCCCGTCCTGAGCATGGGGCACGGGCACGGGAGACAGCCCGGGCAAAGGTCAGGTGTGCAGCCCGCGAAGCCAGGCCATCTGGGTTTTGGGCACACCTACCCTCCCTACCTGGGTGGGTTCGGCTGCCAAGTGTCGGCGATGATGACAACGGGACCTAGCAGGTGGGGTTGTCATGAGGAAGGAACGGGGTCGTGGTTGTGCGCAGGACACGTCGGGTGCACGGCCCACGCCAGGTAAGCGTCTGACAAGTACTTGTCTTCTGCCCCCTGTGGCAGCAGGTAGTGACAGCCACGGGATGCAGCCCCAGGGACGTTCCTGGGTGTCGGGGCCTTTCTGCCTCACCCGTCGGGGCGGCACAGAAACAATCACCCTGAGCTAGTAGCAAACGTTAGAGCAGCGGGCCGCGTTCCAGGTGCCCTCCGTGCACTAATCCCCGGAGTTCTCATTTCCACCCTGCCCCAGGAGGGAGTCCTTATCACCCCATTTTGGGGGAAGGAACTGAGTCCCAGAGAGGTCTAGGCTTCACGGCTGGAGAGCAAGGGAGTCCAACCCAGGCAGTCGGGCTCCCGAGCACCTCCCTCTCCCTCCGTCCACACAGCATTCAGAGGGGCCTTTCGGAAGGATCAATCCCAGCCCGTCCCTCCGGTGTTCCTGGATCCTTACTGCCTTCTCAGAATGACTCCAAGGTCCTTAGCTTACAAAGCTCTCGGCCCCTCCCGCCTCACTTGTCCTCCCACCCTCCCCCACGTTTGTTTCCGGAACCAAACCACCTTTGTTTCCCTTCCCCCCTCCTCGCTGACCACTGACCCCACCGTGCAGCCCCTCGTCCCCCCCGTGCCAGCATTTGTGCAGATGTTCTCTCCTGTGGCCGGGAGGTCTCTCTTCTCAACCCTCTTGCATGGGCTATTTTCTGAGATCCGATTCAAATGGCACCTCTTCCGGGAAGCCTCCCCTGACTGCTCCTTTACGCACCCACAACAGGGTGGGTCGTGGGTGCTTCTGCTTTTATCTTGAGACCTCTTGGCTCTCACCCCTCTGATAACAACTCATAGTGTCTGTCTCCCCCCAGGAGCCCCTGAGCCAAATACTCCTGCAACCCAACATGGAAAGAGGAAGGGTCAGCCAGCCGAGTCGCCCTCTGGGGGCAGCTAAACAGCACTGGGAAGGGCGTGGGCCGGGAGACTGGTGTTTCCCATCCTCCTCTCCTGGGACGCTGGAGGCAGGGTTGGGTAAACTGCCTGGGGGTAGGGTGGGACCTGTAAGGGGACAGCTCACCTTCCATGAAGGCAGGTAAGGGAAGGTTGGGCAGTTTTGTTTTGCAGAATTCGAGATTGTGAGTTTGGGGCCAGAGCTAACTGTAGGGGTCATGGAAGAGAAGCTGACCTCTGCTCCCTCCGGGGGGTGGGGGAGAGGGGTGCCAGGCTCACGCCGCCCCCGCACGGGGCACAGCCCCTTCCCATGCAGCGCTGACTGCATGGATACGTGAGGCCCGGAGGATGCCAAAGCATCAGCCTGCCCAGGGCATCCGTGCCTTGGTTCACCGTCCTCTGGGACCTGAGGCCAACCAGACTCTGGGAGGGGTGGCATCTTTGGTCTGGGTGGAGGGTCCGGGGACTGCGGACACCAGCCCTTCCAGGCTCCAGATGGAGCACTGGGTCCGTGGACGCTCACACAGTGGCGAGCTCGGGCCTCACGGCTGGGGTCCCCTCCCTCCCTGTCACACCGAGCCTGGGTGCGCAGAGAGTCGTAGGGTTTGCTGCACCAAGTGTCCCCACTCCCGGGACGCGAGGGCGGCGAAGACCAGGGAGCTGCCCAAGAGGCCTCTTGGTCCAGCTCCAATCCCGTGTCCAAATCGCCCCGGGCCGAGACCCCCCAGCGCCGCGCACAGTGAACTGTGCACAACCTTGTCGCTTGGCAAAAAGTTGCTGTTCTCGATGCCAAATGTTGACACGCTGAATTCAGTATCGACGAGGGACCTTTTAGAAACATTCAGCATAACATAATAGACTAATTCATTAGCACCCCATGGGTCTGATGGGTAGAAGCTGAAGCTCGGAAAACATTGCCTTAAGGAATGACAGATGAAAATATCTTTCCCATGATATAACTGTTATTGCCGGAAAGTGGCATTAATTGTGATTGCTTATCTATTAATTTATTATAATTCTTTTTTCACCTCCAGGCTTCTACCTACACATGACACGGACCAGGGGCTCAGCTGGGGCTGATTAACGCAGGGTTATCTGGGAACGGCTCGAAGCTGGCTGCAACAGATAGTGGCCGCTGGGGTAATTAAACTGTCTTCTGCGTGGAAGAGGCAAGTTTCGAGAATTTTCTCAGAGGCGAAGAGTTGGTGACGCAAGTTTCCTAAAGGGAAGGAGATCCGTGCCAAACACCGCGGCCCTCCGAAACGCAGCCTCCGCTGGCCAATGGACAGAGAGAGGCAGGATCACGAGGTGGACTCTGAAGCCAACGGGACTGGAAGGAGGATCCTGGAGCCGGAGCCGGACAAGGGCTGGAGTGGAGTGGAGGGGCCCGAGGGACAGAGCTGCTGTCCCGGCCGGCAGGGGGGTGAGGGGACAGATACGCCGGGGGACCCCCGCCCCGATGCATACACACATCCTCAACTGCAAATGCAGTACTGTTTGTAGTGCAGGGGGTGTGCCTCCCTGGGGGTGCAGATCCAGTCTCCCCGACCCTCACGGGGAGGCCCGGGGAGGGACGGGCGGTGGCCTGGAACAGCCATGCACAAGACCAGGAGTCAGGAACCAAGGCCTCTCTACCCCTGACCGGCTGCGAGACTCTGGGCAAGTCATGCAACCTGTCTGGTCCCAGGTGTGCCCATCGATTGACGGGGAGCGAAACCCCTCCTCTATGAAGAGGAAAACCAGCCATGTGGAGAAAGGGCTTAGGAACCTGTGAGGTGTGGGCCCTGCTGAGATTTGTGGAGCCTCCATTCCGCCCATTAGTGTCAATCACCATCCCCGGACCAGCGCTGCGGGGTGCGGCCAGAGGAGCCCAGCCAGCACCGCACACAGCTTTCCGCGTGACAGCTCCCGGCAACTCCCCCCCACCTGCCCTGCTGGGCCCCCTTCTTGCTCGGTGACCGTTATGGGCCTCGGTTTCTCCTTTCTTGTAAAACCAAGAGATCATACCTCCCTTGGAGAGGTGCTCTGAATTTCGGATGAGATGGAGTCCGCTTAATACACAGGAGGCACTTCATCCCCCGAACCCTTACGGACGTAGCACTCAGATAATAAGCACCAGGCCCTCGACCTACTGCTCGCTCAGCGTAGCCACGCTAGGAGGCAGCGCTGTTTCTGTGGCTCGTGTAGGTGGGAAGAGGAGGCACAGGGGGGTGAAGTCACGGGCCCAGGAAAATAGAAGAACCTTGACTCTAACTCAGGCAGGCTGGCACCAGCGTCCACACACGGTCTGAGCTGCTGCTATGACAAGGGTGTCGATAACTTCACTGGTTACTCTCTACTTTGTACGCTGGTCATTCACTCATTCAGCCCCTAATGCGGCACCTCCTGCATGCCAGGCACTCTCTGGGCGCGGGAGCTGAACAGGTGAACCAGACACCCTCCTCGATCCTTATCTGCACCCAGGAAGCCTGCCAGCTGGAGAGCTTTGTGTGGAGCCTACACTCTGCACACACACACACACCCTCGCCCCGGTGCCCAGCTTGCTGCCGGAGGCCTTGAGAGCATCTGTACGGCTGCCAGGAGTGAGTACATGGCCTGAATCAAGGAGATCAAAAAGTAAGAGAAGTGGATGCTTTTAGGGCTAGAGGAGGCCCCACGGCCCTAGGACCCTGCCCTAAGCCTCCCTCCAAGACCTCTAACCTTGAGCCCAGGAGGGCAATGACATTAATGAAAGGAACATGGGGTCACTAGGGAGGTGCCCTCTCTTTGGAGTCTTGTCTGAAAGGTCATGCCAGGCCACAGGGCTAGGGCCTAGAAGTTGGTCTCAGCACCCTAGGGGCCCAGGATGGGTGGACATGGCTCCCATGCCGGGGACAGGGCCTGGGGCCCCTGGAATGGGCCCCCTGCACCTTCCCAGCCTTGCTCCTCTGCCCTGCTCCCAACTCCACACGGGGTGGAACATGCGGGGTCTGGTGGCCTCACCTTTTGGCCTCTAATGACCTTCCAGGATATAGTGTGACGCGGAGAAGTCAGCTTGGGGAGGCAGAAATCCGGAAGGGACTTGGAGAAGAAGGTGCTGGATTTCAGTCACCAGCTTCCAGGACCCCTTTCTCCCCATGTGACTCCTGGCAGGTCCCCGGATCTGAGCTCTGGATCAGGTGAACGTGCGGGGGACGGGGTGGGGGTGCTGAGCTCTGCTGTGGGCACCGGGTACAGTGGGTGGCGAACGAGCAGTGCTGTGCTGGGAAATGCTTAGTAACCAGCTCTCGGGGGAGCGGAGGCTAAATTTGTAGTATTTGCCAACTTTGGTGGCACCGATAGTCGTTCCATGGCCAAATTCCAGGTACTACGTGCGACCACCGAACGTGGGTTTGGGAGCAGAAGACTACGACAGGCTCTAGCAACCAGAGCGAGCCTAGCCCAGCTCCCCAGTGAGGTGCGAGCTTGCCCCTTGGCCTTTGCTTATGCTCTTCCCTCCGCGTGGAACGCTCTTCCTCTCTCTCCTTGGCGAACTCCTACTGACCCCTCAAGGCCCTGTTTAAGCATCCGCTTCCTTGTCTCAAATGTCATGAGACACTCAGCGGAGCCCGGGCGCTGGGGAAGGAGTGTTACCTGGGTGCCAGATGGACGAGGGGACACGGAAGCCTGCCAGGTGGAAGCGAGGCCGACGGGGACGGCAGGAGCCTGTTCCGGTGCCAGGAACGGTCAGAGATGCCGCCACTCGCCCCAGAGCTGGGCTGGGTGGGACAGTCCACTTGGGGCCCCAGGGAAGTGCGAGAGGGGCTGGCTCCAAGACAGGGTGGTTGGTTGGGCGGTGGCGTCCCTCTGGCACAGGGATCTCTTTACTCTGCTGATTTCAGGCCACAACTAATCATCCTAATGGGTTTAAATGGCCCTGAATGTTCTGCGAGTTTGGACAGGACCCATCTGGAGCCTGAGTGGGCTGGCCCAGCTGACAGCCAGTGGGCAGACCTCAGCACGACGCTGCGGGAATCCAAAGCAGCATTTCCTTTTGTTGCGCGAGGGCCTGAGACATCACAGGGGAGCGTGTGGGTGGGAGCCCAGGGGCAGCATCCTCAGAGCAGCTAATACTTGCACAGCTCTTCACACCAACCAGGCACCGCTCACAGCATTTTGCTTTCTGAGCTCATTCAGCCCTCATGGCAATTCTAGGAGGTAGGAGCCACTATCGTGCCCATTTTGCAGACGAAGAAACTGAGGCAGGGAGGTTCAATGACTGGCTGGTAATCGGAGGGGCTCGTGTTTGCTCCTGCAGGCCTAGAGTCCCCCACCGCCCGTGGTCACAACGTGATGGCATTTCTCAAAGTGGGCGGCCCATGAAGATGACGTCTCCGGGCCCTTGCCGGGGGCCACGCCCAGAGCCTTCGGAAGCACGGCCAGCCTGAATCTCCGCAGCTGTCCCCACCCAGCTGACCTTGCTCCCAGGGCGTCACCCCCCCCCCCCGACCCGTGCCAGGACCCGGAGGTACATTACCAGAGTAGTGAAGATGAAGTGGTAATACTCGGTCATCATGCCCATGGCCATGGCCTGCGGGAGAGCAGGGCGTTAGCAGCCTGCACAGTGTGCCCGAGAAGCCCCCTCCCCATCTGCACCCCGGCGGTGGGGACCAGACAGACTGGCAGGGGCTCGGGGGAGGCTGGCCACCTGGACTGGGATGTTCCCCGAGACCACCTCCCCAGGCAGCCGTGGGCTTCACACTGGGGCCAAGTCACTTGGGATGGACTAACATGCAGAACCTTGGGGCACCTGGGAGGCTCAGTCCCTTAGGCATCTGCCTTCAGCTCGGGTCAGAATCCGGGGGTCCCGGGATCGAGCCCCCGTGCCAGGCTCCCTGACCAGTCTGCTGGTCTCCCTTTCCCTCTGCGTCTCCCTCTGCTTGTGCTCTTTCTCTCTCTCAAATAAATACAATCTTTTTTTTTTTTAAAGAAATGCAGACTCTTGGGCCATACTCTGCAAGCAAAGATTCCAAATTTTGCAGGGCCGGGCTGGGCCCAGTCCCCTGGCTTTTCAGTGGGCGTCTCTGGGCCTGCAGTCTGGGGCCCCAGGTTGCCTTCTCGGTGCCCCGACCCCACTGAGTTGAGCTCACTGTAGACAGAGCCGTGTGGAAGCGCACCCTCCACCTGCCCCCCCAGCCCAGAAAGGCTGCACTGGGGCAGAGCCTCCGGGGGTTGGGGAAAGAGGGTTGGAGCCAGCCCAGCCTCCACGGTCCAACTGACCACCAAGTAGGCCGCACAGCTGCTGTGGAATTATGACCGTGCACCAACACGAAGCCTGCATTACGTACATTTACGTATTTTATCCGAAACCTATCACCTGTAACGTTCACGACCACAATGCATTGTCTACAGAGTTCTTCCGAATGCCGGGCCCACTAAGTACCCTGGAGGAAAAAATGTCCCAGGGTCAGGTTCACGTGGAAAGTGCCCCTCGTTCTCTCGCCCTCTTGGGGATCCACACCCCGCATCAGCAGGTGATTCGAGGTTGGGACCAGGCCGCGGTCAGTAGACGTGTTTGGTAGGAGGGTTCGGTGTGTCTAGCGGAGCAGCAGGTCTCTAGGTTTAATCCTGGATGTTTCCAAGTCAGGCATATGTGGGATGGATGACCTTGGGCCCCTTCCTTTCCCCTGGAGCCTCGGCTTCCTCACCTGTAAACTGGGCATGATCATCGTTGCCACCTGCCGGGGTGGCAGGAGCTACATGGACCTGGCCCACAGTCACTCCTCAGTGTGACCCACCAGGGCTCTGGCTGTTATAGGTGCGGGGAAGAGAAGGGAAGAGTTGGCAGTCGCCCGGGAAGGCGGGGTAAGGGACTTGTGGGGAGCCTAGGTCTATTTATTCATGAGGGATACAGAGAGAGAGAGGCAGAGACACAGGCAGAGGGAGAAGCAGGCTCCCTGCAGGGAGACCATGCGGGACTCGATCCCAGGATCCCGGGGTCATGCCCTGAGCCAAAGGCACACGCTCAACGGCTGAGCCCCCCAGGCGTCCCTCCTCCACAGTGACATTAAAGACGGCCCACACCCAGGGCTGACTGAGCCCCGGACACTGGGGTACACTCTTCCCTTGCCTTATCTCAACAGAATCCTCCATCACGGCTCCATCTACGGAGGAGAGGATGACGCTGGTCCCCCAACACCAGCGGCAGAAGCAAGATTCAAACCCCCCAAGGAGTTATTTAGCCACTGTGTGAAGGAGCCTGAGGGAAGACACAGGCTGCCAGGCGGCTTGGGCCCGACTGGAGGAGGGTGGGACCTGGAACCCCCCTCCCCGCCCAGGACTTGAAAATGCTCCTATCCTGGGGGCTCAGCACCTACCCCCCACCCCCCACTCCGTGCGCCTCCTCCCCAGCTCGAGGTCGGGACTCCGCACTGCACAGAATGCCGCCTTCGCTCACCAGGGACCCTTTCTGGGGCCATACGATTGCCTTTTACACAGGCACTGGCTCAAATGTGAGTGTTTTGGGTTTCGGCTGTGGCACCCTCAAAGGAGGCTGTGGGCGATTTTGCTGTTTATGTCTCCGGGAGCTGGCGGGGGCTGCTCTGGCTCCCCGCATGCCACGCCGGGCTGTGTCTGGAAAGGAGCGGAGGCCCATCCAGGACCGAGAGCGGCTCTCCTCCCCCACGGTCGCTGCAAAGTCGAGCAGATGGTGCGGGGACTTCAATAAACCTCCCAGCAGCAGGAGAGTAACACCAAGTGCTGCGGGCTACGGGGAGCTCCCGGGAACTGGCGGCGCGGCCCTCCTGGGGCTGCTCCTGCGACCCCGGGGCCCCTCCGTGCTTCCCCCGAATGTCCTGGGTGGCCTCGGGCCCCTCTGGGCAGGCAGCGGGCTCACCCCCGGGTCATTCCAGCCGCACGCCGGCTCAGACCCCGAGGACACACTGCGCACCTTCCGTGCGGGAAGGGGCGGTGGGGGGGCAACAGGCGGGTCCCCCCATCCCCTCCAACCCCCCAGCTGCCAGGACTCACGCACCTGCTTGAGGATCTGGGCGGCCATGGTGTGGCTGCAGTCGAAGATGATGCGGAACTCCCGGCCCCGCTTCATCTCCTTGAGCAGGGGACGCGAGTCGTCGGAGTCAAGGGGGAGCTGGCGAATCTTCAGGCGGATGTTGTACCTCGACGGGGCCATGATGAGCTCCTGCAGTCGGATGAGCCCTGGGAGGCCCCGGGGTGCAAAAGACACACGTGTGCACACAGGTAGACACAGCCGCCGGCCCGCCCAGGCTCGGGTGTGCACGCAGGTCTGCGGACACAGACACGGATGCGTGGCCCACTGCGTTGGGTGCATGTGCAGGGATACAGCCACATGGGTCCAGACATGGGCACGGGGACACTCGGGTACAGCGCTGTGCACCAGGCTGTACACACCTGCACACGTGCACACACACACACACACACACACATTTATGTGGGTATGCATGTTGACATGGACGTACACCTGGGCTTATTCACACATGCAGACCAAGGCGTGTGCACACAGATACATATACACCATACGGAGTCACCAGTAGGCACGGATGGTTGACCCCCGTTGACCACACCTACACGCTACCCCCTAAACTATGGCGTGCACACAGATTTACTTGGAGGCCAAACTAGAGGCCACCCCGCTTCATCACCCCACCTCTAACGCCGGGAAGCATGGGACGTGCTCCAGGATGTACCCGTGAGCTATGCTCTAGGCTCACCTGTACCAACTGCTGGGCAGGGTAACCCCAGGTGGTATTTTGCACCCCTGACCCAAGGGCAGGCTGCCTCATTAACCTGACCCATTTTTCCAGGCTCAATGCAACCGCCTCCTCCAAGAAGCCTACCCCTACTGCTCTGTCGGAACAAGCCACACCCTACCCCCAGCGGGTGGCCTCCCGGCTCAGCACTAGAGCCTCCGCAGGCCTCATCTTACTCCCTCGTCCCACCAAGTGCTCCTTAACCTCAGGGCTGGGTGTCCACAGCCCCTAGCACAGGGCCTGGCACTTAGGTGATGCTCGACACAAATTTCCATAATTGAATTGACTTTCTGTTTTTTTTTTTTTTTCTCCCCACACTGAAAAATCCATCCTCCACCCTGGCATTTTGCAGAACCACTTAATCTGGGGACTTCCAGGGAAAACTGAATGTCACTTCCTGGAGACAAATGGCTTACTTAGGTCTAATTAAGTTCATTTCTGTCACTATTTCAAGGTCCATTCTTGTGACTCTGGCCTGTTTAGCCGGGGAGCAAGCCTGCTTGCACCCTCAATACCCTTCCCCACTGCAGGGAGGGGCTGAGCCAGCAGGGGCCAGGCGCCCAAGGGGGCCATCCCCTCCCGCCCACTGGGTGCCCTGCCCACATTCAGGGCTTGGGGTCTGTGTCCTGACTGCACTGTCCACTCAGCCATGGTCCGTCCCCCACAAACAGCACTCTGGTTCTCCTTTGGGAAGCCACTCCTTCCCCATGCTCGGACCATGTGACTTGGGAGGGCCCCATCCCCAGCTCGAAGGGCACAGCATGGGGCCCCAGCCTGGCCAATCAGCATGCATGTTCCCCCAGGCATAGGGCTCAGAGACGGGTACATGACTGCCAGCTGGTCCTCTCAGGTGACTTCCAGAAATGGTCCCTGAGCAACCAGTAAGAGATGCCCCCTTTTCGACTTACCTCCGAATGGGGAGGAGGTAAAGCTAGGCATCACCACATAGAACCTGAGAGGGATTCCAACACGGCAGGAGTCAGGACGCATGAGGTCCTGACGATACCCATTTGAGCCTCTGGATCAAACAGAACCTGAAGCTAAAACGGCTTCTGAACTTCCCAGTAGAGGCAGCCAATCACATCCACTCCTCCCTTTTTTTTGTGGTTAAGCTGGTTTGCTCTGGATTAAAGTTTGCTATCAACTATCACAGCGTCCCCTATCTGGACGGAGCCCCCCTCCCCCTGACCCCCGAGTTTTCCAACAGAGCATCCAGGTTTCCAAAGCCATTTCCGACACAAATGCCTGCATATGTTCGGCTTCTCCTTCCCATTCCAGGGACTGGACACGAGGAAAGCAATCTGGCGTCCATCATTCCCCTCTGCGGGGGAAGACAGAGACATATCCCTGTGACCTAAGCCTCCCAAGGAGCTCTCCAACAAGCTTTGCCATGGCCATCAACTGCGGGCCACCCCCTAGTCCCCTGGAAGGTCTCAGACCCAGGTGTATGGGCTGCCAGAGGGCCCTGGAGTCCTAGAGTGCCCTGGGTCTTCCCCACACCAGGCTCAACAGCGGGCAGGAAGAGGCCATCAGCTGACCTGCACAGAGGACGGAGGGGCCCCAAGCTCCTCTGGAACATGCACCCAGCCTCACCCTCCCCTCCCCAACCAGCTCCCGAAATCCTCCGTTGGGTTGAATGATGCCACCCGCTTACACCTGTCACCCCGGGAGGCTGCCAGTCTTCACTGTGCTCCCGCTTGCTCAGAGTCACGCGCAGTATCAGCGGGCACATGAGCTTTGGGGATGCAGGACGTGAGGGCCGGGACCGCCTGCACGCCGCAGCCGGAGCAGAGGCCACCAGAGTCTCCCTGTCAGCCAAGTGCACTGCCCCGTGTAATACACAGTGACCCACATCCTCCAGCAGCAAATGTCAGACCTCCTTCTCCATCAGTGTATTCCCCAAGGGGACCAGAGGCTCGGCTCAGCCACCCCAGCAGAGGGTGAGGCTCTTGGCTCGCCCGAGATGAGCTTTCCTTCCTGGCTGCTTCCCTCATCAATCTCTCTCAAAATATCTGCAGTGAATCATGGTTGTTAGAATCCTGCTTTTCACTTACAAAGCACTTCTGCACTCATTACCCTATTTAAACATCTCCCTGTCCTAGAAGGCATGTAGACGAGGGACTTTTGTTCCAATGTTACGAAGAGACTGAGGCGGTTAAGTGACCGGCCCGAGCTTCTGCAGCGCGCCAGCCACGGGACCCAGACTCGAGACCCAACCCTTTGGCTCCGAGGCTGGGGCCCCTTTTCTCCACCTCGGCTTTTCTCTAAGACCCTTCCCTTCACTGTTGACGTGAGTTTGTCTTTGTGTGCAGCTCAGGTCACGAAGGTGTGACTCGTCAAAGGTCCCCAGGCAAACGCTGTCGCCTCCCATGATAATCATTTGTGATATTCTAGAACTGATGCCCTGACATCCTGAGATCACGTGCCCAATGAAAGGCCAAAGTTGTTTATGTTCCTATTATCCCTGCGCTTTTGCGTGTTCACAATATCATATTATAAGCCCTCCAACCATAAGCCCCAACATCTGTTTTGCTTCCTGCCCCAAAGAGGACATCCCCACCTAACAAATCCCACCTCTCATCATTATAGTCTATATTATGGTAATAATACAATTAATAATAAAGTAATTAGAGGCTCTAGAGTTATAAAAAAAAAAAGGCTCTTGTCCATGCTTGAGGCTCTTGCTCTTGTCTCCCAACTAACCCCAGTGCTTCTCCATGACACCCAACACACCAATGGTGTGGCCATACAGCGAGCTGTAACAACTCTTCTCTCAATGGTGTAGACCTCTCTGCGTCATCCTGTGGTCGTCCTTGTCTGCTGGATCCCAGGTGCACTTAGAAAGAGTTCTCCCTGCAGGAGGTGGCAATGATGACTCTAATTCTTCACCCGTCCCTCTAGGTAACCCCCTTTGCCCCATAACTAACTGTGCAGTGGGCTCCAACTGCAGGCAGGTGACCTGCCCCACTCACAACATTGGGTTCTAGCATGTAACCCGTGTTGGCTGGGGGTGTATCCACAGGCATGACACGAGCAGACATTTGGAATGGAATTGCACACCCACGGCCTGTTCTTTGGCACCTCTGCCATGGTTGTGACAACATGTCCATGCGGGCCTGCTGGTGGGGGCACAGCCGGTTGCCCCTCTCATCTCCACCAACCGTCCAATGACCCCCTACCCCCACCCCAAGCAGGTGAGCGATCCAGCTGAGACACAATAACCACCTAGCCAAGCTCGGCCACTCACTCCCTGACCCTACGGACTCGGGAGCTTAAACAAAGGCTGGGTATTTTAAGCCACTAAGTTTTGGGGTGGTCTGTCTCACAGCATCATTATAGAAATATCATAGAAACTGCTGTGTCCCCTTCTAACGTACTAGGAGAACCAAGGTTCTGTGTGGGTGGCTGTGTGCCGGTCCCGAGAGAGGACTCGTCCCTTCCCTTAGGATGGCAGGCACAGATCCGGTGAGCTGCAGGGGACGGTCGGCTGGGAGGTTCCCAGACAAGCTTTCCTCCTTGAAAAGAGGCACAAGTCCCATGGAGAAAAATCCCTTGGGCTTCAGCCCCTTCCTCTCTATCCTCCGGGGTGTCAGCATGTGAGGATGTGATGCTCGGAGCTGCAGCAGCTCTATTTTGACCATGAGAGAGAAAGCCAAGAGAAGCGCAATGACACTGACCCAGCGCCCTGACTCTGTCGAGCTGCTAAACCAGCCCCAGAAAGGCCCGTCTGCAGACTTCTTGTCAGTTAGAGAGAGAAGCACCTAGTGCTCAGGTCAGTTTGAACTGGGTTGTCTGTCATTCCCGCCACGACATCCGAACGCACACAACCCCCATAGCAGAGACAGCCCAAGCCTGGTCTTCAGGTGCTTCCCACTCTTGGGGGGCGGGTCTGGTAACCCACAAGCTGTCCCCTTGAAATATCCTGATTCCAGGAGCACACCTCCTCTTACCATCATCATCATCATTGAAGTCGTATTATTATTTGACTGAATCCACCCCCGAACCCCTAGGACCCGGGTGTTCTTGGCCAAACCCTCTCCATCACTGACTCCCGTATGTTTTGAAATGTCTGTTAAACGGAACTGATCTGAATTGAAAATCAGGTTGAATCAACTACAATTAAATACTGTCAGAAAGGGTGTCCTAGGCACCGGTAGGGGTGACAACATGATGACAGGATCGCCTCTTCCTTGGGAAGTTAGTTAACCATACTGCAGGCGAGTGCGTGCCCACCCAGGGGGACCACAGGTCATTCCAGGCCACCCGAGTTGATACTCAAGTGACGTGCACGCATCTCCAGAGCTAAGGCACCTGAGGGGAGGAGCCCCAGACGTCAGCCAGCGTCAGCCCTGAGAGCCTCATGGGCCCGGCACCTGCCGCTTTGCACAGCCTCTGCCTGGAGGCCCCAGAGCTGCTGGGCCGTGGGCCACGCCACGGTCTGTTCTGGCTGCGCCGTGTCCGGCTACAGTTTTTTCAGCATCGCCTCTGTCCACATCCAGTTCTTCCCTTCCATTATGGCCCCCAAAGTCTCTTCCAGGCAACCCCTCAAATCCAGGCCTCCTTTGCTCCCGCCTGGATCAATATAGGGCCACTGGCCTTCTCGCTCTTACCCGCCCCAGCCAGGCTGTGCTTTCTCCAAGGGCTGCCATGCACCGTCCCACCCCCGCATTTTTTGCTCCCGCTGTTCCCGCCGCCTGTGATGCTTCAAGACTGCTCTCCCTGTCTGTCTACCCTCAAAGCCCAGCTCATGTCTCCCCCTGGTAAGTCACCCCAGATGAGCCAAGGCCGCAGGGCTTCCCCTCCCCAAGTCCCTTGGTGCTGACTCTATACACTTGTCGCCTGATTCTTAGCTCTGATGGGCTGGAATGACCGGTGACCTCTGGGTGCGTGCTCACGCCCCTTCGATATAATTAACTCCTCAAAAGATGACAGGAGCACCACATCCTCATTCTTCTCCCTTACTGGCGCCCGCCACTCTCTTCCTGCCATATTTAATTATAATTTATTTCATCTTGATTTTGAATTCCATTCAATTCACTTCAGCTCAACAAGCATTTAAAAGCGTCTACATTGTACCAGGCCCTGTGCTAAATCCTGGAGGCACGCAAGGCTCAAGGGCCGGACAACAAAGCAGGCTCAAAGCGGCACGATCATCCCCGGTGGTGTGCTAAGACAGACGATCTAACAGGGCTGCCAAAACGCTGGCAGCGACCTGGAGCTGGGTACTCGTGCCCCTCAGTGGCAGACACCTCACGCTGGGGGCACTGAGCAGAGGTGGGCCCCCCACCCCCGGCCTCCAGGATCTCCTATCTGGTACTTTGGGCATAGCAGGCACTCCACAGATGCTCGTAGAATCCCGAGTTAAATAGACAACTTTTCTGAGGGATTCTCTCCCTATGATTCCTACTCCCCATTAGGAGGTAATCAAGAGCTGACAGAATCACAGGCTGCAGAGAGCTGGAGGGCTCTTTCCAGGCCGGATGCTATAGCTCTTGACTTGACACGTGGGCAGAGAAGGGCCAGATGGGTTAAGTGACTTGCCAAGGTCACTCTCTCTTAAGAGGCCAGGCTAAGAAATGTCTCGGGACATGAGGCTTTGGAAAGAAACAGGAAGAGAGGAAACGGTTCTGTGCTACTCAGCTCGCGAGCGTCAGAGCCAGTGCACGCGCCAGCCTGTGTGAGTCCAGAGCTGGTGCTCATAGCCAGCCCGGGGCGGCACACGTTTGGTGCAGATGGGAACGTGAGTGTCAGAGCGCAGGCAGGTGTGGGCACAGCTGTGCCCGGGGCAGTGCAGGGGCCTGGGGGGTGCTGAGTGCAGACAAGAGCGTGCTGCGGGGGTGCGTGCAGCGTGGGGACGGTGTGAGGCAGGCTGCGGCTGAGTGAGGGGTGAGGGTGGCTGGAGTGCCCTGGGCCCGGCTACCCACCTGTACTGTCGTCATAGACCACGGTGGCAGACCGCCACTTGAGGTACTGGACCAAGTCGAGGATGGCGTGGCTGAGGGAGGCGTAGTCAGGGTAGAGGTTCACGTAGAAGGTGTCCTTGTTGTCCAGCGGGTGGTGTTTCCAGCGCAGCTGGATGTGGGGCACCTCCAGGGCATTGCAGATGGACTGGACGGCGTTGGTGCAAGAGCCCTGTGATGGTCCGAAGATCGCCACCACGCCCAGCGCCAGCTGGTCACAGGCTGCAACGGAGGGGAAGGGGCGGGGGTCAATGCTGGGCCTCAGCGGGTGGTTGGGGGCTGGGGACAGGGGGGTGTGCTGATTTTGGTGATCCCATGAACATAGCAGAGATCTTCCGAGGGCGGACGACTGAGGCTGCCTGTGAACCTCAGCTCCCTCATCTGGGAGCTGGGGCTGCAGTCCCCCCCGCCTCATGGGATCATAGGAAGGTCGAGCAAGACTGTGCGCACAAGACCCTCAGCACCGCTCCAGTGATGTGGTCATCACTGTGCTGAGCACCCCCAGCTCCAACCTGCCCTGTTCCGGGGTGACGGCTGAGACACCGGCAGGATGAAACACCTACTCACGGTGACGTTAAACCCCAGCCCCCGCCTGCTTCCCCACTTCCCATGTGCTCATCTCACCTCACTGGACATCACCATGTGCGTGTCCAGGATGCGTGTCAGACCGAATGTGTCCCAGATGCAGCCCCCTCTGCCCCTCCAGCCTCCCCTCCTCAGTAAACCAGCTCCACCGTCCTTAGTGCCTTATGCCCTGAGCCCTGGCTTCCTCTTGACTCCTCTCATTCTCTCCTATCCTGCACCCCAAGTGCTTCAGCTTCAGAATGTGCCGGAATCGGGCCACTTCTCACCATCCTCTTCTGCTTGCACTACTGCAGGAGCCTCCTCGGCTGCCCCAGCTTCCTCAGGGGCCCTCCCTACCTTCTTACCTCTCACCACCTCAGGTGGTTACATCACACCTTGGCTCTAAAAGCTCCAATTTCACTCAGTCTAAAAGCTAAAGTCCTCACGGTGACGGACGAGGTCCTGCTTGCTGTGGTTCCTCTCCACCCGTGTCCCACTCCTGTCCTCATCACCACCACTACCACTTTTCTGACGTTATCCCATATCCAGTCATACTCCCGAAACCCCATACCCTGCTTTGTTTATTTATTAAATGACCACCGGAAGTCTTGTTCATTTGTTGCCTTTCTACTCCCACTACAATGTCAGTACAAGGCAGCAAGGGCTTGATCTATGTTGTTGAGCACTGTCTCAACAATAAACAGTGCCTTAATGGTACCTAAACGTGCTTAAAACAGTACTTGGTCTGAGTAGGTGCTTCACCAGCCTCTGCTAGGTGCATTAGTATTGAATCCTGGTCTTCCAATAGTTTTCATTCTTGGGGGAGGCCCAGGGGCTCAGGTAGGTCAGAAAGCAGAAGCTTCTGGGGAGGGCAAACAGCGATAGGTACAGCAGAGCTTTAACCAAGAAGCCCCAGGGCATTTGGGGCTCAGAGGGCGGGTGTAGACTCACACAGGGATTGTGCCTGAAAGATCCTGAAAGTGGGACCTTTCAGGGCCAGTCAGGGAGCTCTCGCCCTTTCTTCTGGCAACTGGCTCTGAGTTTCCTGTGGGCTCCTTCGCCTGCTCCACTCCCAGGCCTTGAGGACTAGAGCCCGAGCCTTAGGCGCTGGCCTCCTTCAGGCCCCAGTCATTGGGTTTGAGGATGGTCATATGACCAGTCGGAGTCAACGGGATGCCATGAGACCTCACACCAAGAAGTTAGCACCTTCCCTGTGCAATGGGCCATGCATGGTATGGGGAATAAGATCTGGCTATACTGTAGCGATCTTGTGGTCACAAAGAAAGTGCAGTGATTAAGGAATGGAGTCAGTATGGAGGGGAGCAGAGTCAAAGGCAGAGGAAGAAGAGCTCCTGACCGAGTAGAACCTTGGATTTTGGTTACGTGAATCAATACATTCTTTTTGCTTAAACCATTTAGGATTTGGTGTTTTGTCACCTGCAACCAGAGGAGCCTTAAGCAATCTTTCAATAGAGTGTCAGCAAACTCACCAGCCTGTGGCCATCTCTACCTTTCTCCTTTTGCCTCTAGGACCCTCTGATTGATTACTTAGTTAAACGACTAGTATATTTCTTCCCTTCCACTATCACCTCCAAGAATCTGCCTTTTGGATTTCCCCCTCTGATATGTGCCTGAAGCAGGCAGGCAAATACTTCCTACACCCTCACCCTCACCCAGCCCAACCTCTTAGGTCATGTCTGCCTGCCCGGGCCCAAGGTCTAGATATCTGGTTTGATGGAGGCAGGGGAGAGTGGACCAAACACAAGTTAAGTTTCGGCAGAGGATCATTTAAGAGTGATTTTGAAGGAGGCAATTTTGATTTTGATACCAATTGTGAAGATCATGATAAAGGTGATTGCAGTGATGGCTGTGATGGTGGAGACCATGGTGTGAGGCTGTTGATGATCATGGCCATGGCACCGCTGAAGATGGAACTGATGATAATGTTGATGTTGTAGCATAATGGTGGGATGATGATGGGATTGACAATGATAAAAATATCAATGCTGTGACAGTAATGGCGATGATGCTGGTAGGAATAATGACCATGATATAAGCGTTGATGAGAGAGGAGGTGACAACAGTTTGATGCTGATGACACTGTGGTAATGATGTTGGTGGTGATGGGGCTGGTGATGATAAAGATACTGACATTGTGACAGTCATGAGGAGGAGGAGGAGGATGATCTTAGGGGTGGTGATGTTGGCAAGGGTATGAATGGAGGTGGTAACTATTTTGGTGGCATTGATGAGATTGGTGATGATGAAGATGTCAATGTCGTGACTGTGATGATGGCAGTAGGGAGGATGGCCATGACGCTGGCATTGATGAGATTAGTGATGATGTAGATATCAATGTCATGACTATGATGATGGGAGTAGGAAGGATGGCCATGATCTTGGCACCGATGAGATTAGTGATGATGAAGATGTCAATGTCATGACTGTGATGATGGCAGTAGGAAGGATGGTCATGATGCTGGCGCTGATGAGATTAGTGATGATGAAGATGTCAATGTCATGACTGTGATGATGATAACAGGAATGATGGTGATCATGTTGGCCCTGATGAGGCTGGTGATGATGAGGAAGATGTCAATGTCATGACTGACAATGGCAGTAGGAATGATGGCGATGATGTTGGCACTGATGAGATTAGTGATGATGAAGGTGTGGCTGTCTGGCAGTGGCGTGGTGATGATGACAGTAGTAATAGTGATGGCGGTGGTGATGATGTGAAGAGTGGAGGTGATACCTTTGTTGATGGTGATGATAGTAATTGTGATGATGGGGCATTGTCATTGATAGTAGTGACAACAGTGGTACTAGGAGGATGATGGCCATACTGGGGTTCATCCTGCCAGAGACACAGTGATTAGGTCTCGTGGCTGGGTAGCAGGAAACAGCAGTTCTGTCCTTCACCTGTTTTTCCTCTTTGGCCTCTCTCCTCATCCCCTTTTCTGTCCCCTCCTGTTCCTTTCACCTCCTGAGGATCTTCCAGCCCAGAAGAATGCTGCTGCCCCTAAGGGACCAGGGCAGGGGTTACAGCAGTAGCAGTAGAAGCTTTATCTCCAGATGTTTCCAGGGTAGCAGCCAACTCTTGTTCTGGCAGCCCTGAGCACACACTGCAGTAATTACATTATTTGTAGCTTCAATTTGGAATCCATTTTCTGGTCATTTTACAGTAACTCAATGGTTCACAGTCATTGCAGGAGTCCACAGCCTGAATGCAGCCCCCCCAGCCCCCTTTCCGTGGCAATTGTCGTTAGAGCAAAAATTATCCCAATCAATTTGTGTCTTAAAAGGAATTGAACAGCCCAGAGAATAAGTGAAGGCAGAGGAGCCTGGGGAGTGCTGGGTCGATTCCAGGCCTGCTCCGGTCAGGCTTGGAAGAAAACACAGGCACTCTCTGGGTTGCTGGCTCGGGCATCGTTTGGCAGTCACTCATCTTTTAATTTTCCACAAAACATTTAAAAATAAAGACAATAAGTGAAAGTCCCTTTTAATGGAGGAAAGGCCTCTCGGGCCTCCTGTGGAGGGAAGGCGTAATTCTAGCGGAGCTGGTGGGGCATGCAATGCCAGGCCCTGTGCACCGTGCCCACTCCCCCCACGTGGCCCAAGGGGCTGCATCCAGCTGCAGCTGGATTATCATCCTCATTGGGTTAATTAGAAAGAAGCCCAAGGTCATATCCCAGAAGAGTCCTAATGATGATGCTCCAGAGGAATACATTTTCAAAAACCGAAGATCAAAAGAAAAAAATAAAGATCAGGGGAACAAGGGGTTCCCCAAGGGATGGAGTGTGCCTAAAGGGGAGAACCATCCGACTGAAGAGATGCCTCCAGGGTCAGACAGCGGTGGCTCTAAACGCAGCAGGGCTCTGTCTTAGGAATAGTATGTATCGGAGGGGTGTTAAGGGAAAGCGAGGCAGACAGGAGCCTCAAACTTTTTTCTCTGGAGACATAACCCAATACAGTACAGTGCATCAATTTTAAGCATAGACTTCTATGAAATTTTACATATAACTGCATCCATGTAGCTACTACTAGGATCAAAATATAAAACATTCCCAAAACCTAAGAGGGTTATCTCTTCCCCTCTCCAGTTAATACCTGCTGCACGCTCCTCCCTCCCCCAGAGGTGACCCCACATTACACCTGCGAGGCTCATCCATGATGTTTTGCATAAGCAGAAATTTTTTCTTTTTCTTTTTTTTTTTTTACTGCTAATCCAAATTCCATTGTATAAGTATACCCCAATCTATCCATTCTCCTTTTGATGGACCTTTATTTCCCACATTCGGCTGTTATCAATAAAGTGGCCAGGAACTCCCTTGCACACATACATTTAGCTTTAGTGAGACATTTCCAAACTCCCCTGATAAGTTCAACCAGTTTTCACTCTCACCGACACTGTGTAGGAAAAAAAATCAACCTCAACTCCTACCTCCCACCAAACATAGAAAAATCAGTGTGAGGTAGATCATAGAGCTAATCCTGAAAGACGAAACAACAGAGCTTCTAGAACGTAGGAGGAAATCTTCACGACTTTAGGATAGACAAAAATAGAACACAAAGCCATTAAGCATAATGGAAAATATTGATAAATCAGACTTCTTTAAGTTAAGAACTTTGTTCCTCAAAAGATCTTACTAAAACAGTGAAAAGGCAAGCTCATTTGCAGCAGATACATGCAATCACAAAGGATTCCTACCCATCATATATAGAAGATTCCTACAAGTCAATAAGAAAATGACAAGTGACTCCATTTTAAAAGTGCTTGAAAGGCTGAAAAATCACGCCTGAGGAAAAGGGGATTCAAGTGATCTATTAGCATATAAAAAGATGCTCAAGATCTCTGGTCATCCGGGAAATACAAAGTAAAACCACAATGAGATATCCACCACACCAACCACCAGAAACAAAACTTAACTTTATCACATGTTCGTGATGACATACAGTGATTGCCGCTGCCCT
The DNA here is from genome assembly GCF_053574225.1 of Canis aureus. NCBI lineage: Eukaryota > Metazoa > Chordata > Mammalia > Carnivora > Canidae > Canis > Canis aureus. Next base: position 12,105,213 of record NC_135623.1, on the reverse strand, counting down.
GCGCTGTCCTGGGGGATTGGTGTCAGAACTCTGGAACGCTGTCTGGCCAAACATATGACATCCTATGACCTCGTATTTCTACTCCTGGGTGTCTGCCCACCAAAAAAATGTGCACATTTGTGCACCAAAAGACATCTATGAGAATGTTCATAGCAGCACTACTCTATGGGCCCAAATGGAAACAACATGAATGTCCAATAATAAATATGAGTTTTAAAAATTGTCTTTGTATAATGGAACACTGCACAACAGTGATTAGATTACTGTTACATCTAGCAACATAGATGGATCTCACAGGTATATTGTACACACTGCCAACACGTACACACTGGTCTTCTATTTATGTGAAGTTCAAAAACAACCAGAACAGTCTATGTATGGCACCAGTAGTCAGAACAGTGGTTCTTTAGTCCAGCAGCAAAGAGGCAAGAAGACGTGTAACCTGGCAGAAGATATGGACAATAATCACATGATTACACACACACATACACACACACACACATATCCACCAATCAGGGTTGTGAAAGAGAAGTCCAGAGCTTTATGAGGTGGAGACTTGACTGTGTCTGGGGACTTGGGGAAGGCTCCCCAGAGGACCTAGACAAATGGCAGGGCAGAGGTAGGCTAGGAAAAGGGCATTACAAACAAAGAGAATAAACATGTGCAAAAGCCCTGAGGTGGGAGGAAACATGGCCCTTGGAGGATGGCAGGTAGGGGCAGAACCCAGAGGCCGAGGGAGCAAATGGCACAGATGTGGCTGGAAGGTCACCTTTGGGCTAGACTGGATAGGCCCCCATGGGCTCTGAGCATTTGGGGAAAGAACAACAGGACACGCCAGCCAGGGTTTTAAGCAAACAAGTTACATGGTGGGGGGTTGGAGGGTGTGGCTGTGGTCACAGGGACCCATTGGGCTGGACTTCCAGAGCTGCGTCTTTCTGTCTCAGGTCTACTCACTACTTGGCAGTTCCATGTCACGTAGAACTCTAAGTTCCGGCTGGAGGAAGTGCCTCAGAAGACTCTGGAGTTCTGCCCTGGGCTCACTGCTGCCTGGGGAAGGTCCCCGTGCTGACTCACAAGTGTGCTACTAAAGAGTTGTTGTATTATTTTAGTAACTTTTAGAAAACATGGACAGAATATACCCAGCCTAGCCCTTCGGGGTCATCGTGTCCACATAAACCTCTGTTCTGATTCCAGGCGTTTGTTCTGTGTCCTCACCTTTCCACTGAGCATTTTTGGTTGAGTTCAGCTGCTTTCTAGCTGGACGAGGCCAGGCAGAGGATGCCAGCAGGGACTCTCAGTGGGGAGGTGGATATCTGACTGTACAGGGTTGGCCACAGGGCATGTGGAGAGAGAGCTGGGAGGACACCGGTAGGGAGGAGGGTTGCCAGCGCAAGGAGAAGGGTGATGGGCAAAGGACCACTCTTCGAGGCTATCAGAGTAGAGTTCCTCTAGTGTGTCTGCAGGCTGGCTCTGGGACTCAGGACAGTGGTATCAAAAAAGTCAGGGGCATCGTGCTCAATGTCAGGGATCCTGTGTTCTTGGGTTCACAAGGCATGGAGGAGCAGGGCAGGTGAGATGAGGCCAGCAGTGGAGAAAGTGCCTGTAGATGTGAGGCCCTTAACCTGAAGGCTCAGTGGGTAGAAAGCAAGACAGCCAATGTCCTGAGAGCACAGGCCAATATGGTACCTTGTATGTGCCAGACACTGTTCTAGGCACTTCGCAAAAGTGTGTCCGTTTTGTAGACGAAAAAATTGTATTTTGTTCAAGGTCACAACCAAGATCAGAATGGACAAGGTGCAAGGCTAGGCAGTCTGGCTCCAAGCTCATGCTATGCTGCTTTTCTATGCTAAGGTGTTTACCTACAATGGGGCTTTGGGAAACAGAACCAGCCCCAGGAATCACCTCGGTAGGTCTATACCTGGGAGCCCAGGAGGCCTTGATTAACTACTAGGAACCCCTTTGAAAGACCAAGGGGATCTTTTGAATGTGCCTCAGTCTACCCAAGATGCATGAATGACACTGTCCCTAAGCTCAGCAGGCAGAGGTCCTGGGCAAAGATTCTCAGACTCCCATGCCCCATTCTCACATCATTCATTCATTGATTCATTCAATAATTATTTCACTGAGCACTTACTATACATCAGTCTTCTAGGTGCTAGAGTTATATCAGTTAATAAGAGACAGCCTTCCTTTCAGTGGTGTTGGAAAGAAGGGGAAAGACATCAAACACACACCATTAATTAACTACAAATTGTGACATGCGCCTTGAAGAAGAATAGCAAGGGACTATGATGGCAGATTATAGGAAGGATGATCTTATCTTCCCTGGGAATGAGATTCCTTAGGCCTGAGATTTTTAAATGGAGTTCTGTGGAACTCTTGGGATATATGGAAGCTATTTCTAGAGTTATCTGAGCCTCTAAGCTAATTTCAATTAAGTATGTACATGTGTATAAATTATGTTTTTAAAACAATAACAAAGGAATATATGTGCTATATGCCACACAGGAAACTGCTGGCTCATTCAGGTATCAACAAGTTGCTTTTTTTTCTCCCTGAGGAGCCTGGAATAAAGTTCTCTAGTCATTTCTGTGGAGTCATTGGAGCTCATTGTAAATGTGTCACTAATAAAGAAGGATGCAATTCAACGTTCGTTTGTTTTGTTCTTTAGAATTCAGGCGTGGGAAAAACTGTTTTACTGGATTTACTAAAACTTATTTTTATGGCATAATTTTCCTGTTACTGTGCAGCTAACACAAAATATGGAAACTATTGAATGCGGAGGCTAATATCAAACTTCAAGTGTCATCCACAGCCCTCTGGGGTCAAATTACGTTAGCCATAGAAGCAGCCTCATTGTTTTTAGTAAGTCTTTTTACAGCAACTAAATGTTGTATAGTTGAATTACTCATATTCTGGGTGGGGTTTCAATGAAAGAAAAACAAGTCTGGAAATGCCGGCTCCGGTTCAAAGGTGCTGGGGAGAAGAGCTGACCTTCTCATTGCTAACTCCCCCACCCCACCTTGGGTCTCATTCTCCACCTCCTCCCATGGTTCCCTCATTCCTTCACAGCACATGCCAGTGGCTTGGAAATTCCTGAGGGACAATCTGGGGGAGGACACAGCCTACACTGAACTGGAAATGTGGCAGGTCCCCAAACCAGGCAGACCAGGCTCTAAACATCCAGCCTACGAGAGCATGGGCCTGTTTTCAGGACCCCGGACAGCAAACACAACTCCTCTGTCCACAAGCTTGGAAGAGTCAAAGCTGCAAACTCACCCTTCTTGGTGGCCTCGAAGCTGTCATGAAAGTGAATCCTCTGGATGTCATAGGTCAAGGTTGTGTTGGGCAGCAGAGTCCTGTTCCTGTTGATGATGTTGGCAGAAAATCGAAAGGCATGCTCCTCAGCATTCATGACCTGGGCGTTGGGGCCGTCCGCATACTCAAAGATTCCTCCTGTAAGAGATGGGTAAAATCATGTGTAGCTGGGGAAGGGGGTGGGTGGGGGTAGAGCTTGCTAACAAAGATGCTTGGCTCAGAAGGTTTTATGGACAAGATTTTCCCCCTCACACAAAATGCTCAATACTATCCTAGATAATTCCATGCTTAGAAATCATGCTAGAGCATAAGAAATACCAAGATCCTCCTAGTTCATTTCACTCAGCCAGCAACAGAGACTGACAACACAGACTGCCAAACAGAGCCAAATAAAATGCCCAACTTATTAATATTGTTATGAAAATTCTCAATAGAGTGCTGGCAAGTAGAATCTATTAGAATACTACAAGGATAACATACCATGACCAAGCACAGTTATATTCAATATAAAGAAAGGGTGGTTCAACATAAAGAAATCTATGAATATCATTCCATCGCATCAATAGTCCAAAGGAAAACATAACATATGATCAACTCACAAGATGCAAAAAGGCATTTCATAAAACCCAATATCTACTGCTGTTTTTTTTTCTACTGCTGTTAAGAATGCTTAGCACCAGAAAAGCTACTGCTATGAAGCCTCTTTAGATCAAATTCGCTTTCAATATCACACTAATGGTGAACACAGGAGACATTCTCATTAAAGAGATAAAGGAAGGAAAAAAAAAAGAGATAAAGGAAGGGTAAAGATTCAAACCATACCATTAGCCAACAAAATAAGAAAGAAAAAAGGATTTAGAGACACACCTCTTAGAAAGAAAAAAAATTCTTGCAAACAAGATAAATGTTTTCCTACAAACCCTTAATCCCCCACCCCCACAAAAACTAGTTAAGAACTAGTAAGAGAGTCTAGTTAAATGACCAGTCAGCACAAATTAATACCATTTCTTTATATCAGTAACAACCAGTAAGAAAAATTAATGGCAAAAGATCTTCTTTCTGAGACCAACAAAAATATTAAATAACAAGTAACAAAAAAAAAAAACAAGTGTGCAATTTCAGCATTAAAAATGACAAAAAACACTAAAAGGGAGAGATGTAACAGCAGACTTAAGTGAGGAGGCATGGCATGCTCCAGGACAGTTAGGCTCAAGAATAGAGGTGTTGGTTCATTACAAATTAATTTTTCAATGTAATGCCATCCCAGTCAGAATCACAGAAGGATTTTTCTTTTACTGGACAGGATGCCTCTAAAATGCATCTGGAGGACTAATCAGGAGATAGCAGCCTAAAGAGATGACAGGTGATCTGCACTGCCAGATTTAAAATGTATCATAAAAGCCAAAATAATTAAAAACATGTCCTAATGGCATATGAAAATACAGACAGATCAATGGGATGAGATAAAAAGCCCCCAGAAAGAGAATCGAGTAGAGATAAGTATTTAAGACATGCCAAAGGTGGCTATTTCCAACCAGTAGGTAAAATATAAATTATTCATTAATAGTACTGAAACAATTATTCAATTATTTGGGAGAAATTTAAGTTAGATTCCAATCTTAAGCCATCTATCAAAATAAGTTCCAAACAGATTAAAGATTAAATAGGAAAACTAATGGAAGGCAGGAGGAGAGAAAAGCCTCAAAGTACCAAAAAAGAAGATGTAGGTGAATATTATACAATATTGAGGAGGAGGAGACCTTTCCAAGCATTATAATAAAGTCAGAAACCATAGGAGAAATGCTGATAACTCCATAGAAATAACATATATCAAATAATAATATATCAAAACTACCATCCAGAAAATTAAATGGCAAACATCAAACTTGGAAAAATATTTGTAACATATTTGGCAGTATAAAAGTTGATATTCTTATTTTATAAAAACAAACACTTCAAAGTCAACAAAAAAGACAAATACTCCAATAGAAAAATGTGCAAAGGGCAAGCATGGGCATTTCACTAGAGAAAAAAATATTACAAAGGAGCTATTAATGTATGAAGCAACGTGTGCTCTCCCTAAAAATCATAAACTCCATTTCAACCAACAGTGAGAAACCACATCTTGCCCGCCCCATTGCCAAACATAAAATAACTTATAACACCCAGCTTTGCTGAGGGCATTTGGAAACAGACACTTGCTTAATTGTTGGTAGAAGTGGCAACTGGTATACCTCGCCTTCCTGGTGGTCACCAGAAAATATCAAAAGCCTTAAAAATGCTTAGGTCTTTGACTAAATACTTCTCCTTGACTCATTACTTCAGTTTCCAGGAAGTGACTCGAACAGCAATGGTGGACACACTGGTCATGTATGGGGAGGGGATCTAGAGATGTCCAACACCAGAGAAAGAGTCAATACATAATAAGCTATATAATTCCCATATAACAGCAAAAGTATAATGATTTGGGAAGTGCCTACGACATATTTTTTAAGTGAAAAGCAAAGGTTATAATGTTGGAGATGCAGTGCGATTCCACATTAGAAGAGAAAGAACAGAATGGGGATGCCTGGGTGGCTCAGTGGTTGAGCCACTGGGGTCCTGGGGATTGAGTCTTGCATCAGGCTCCCTTCAGGGAGCCTGCTTCTCCTTCTGCCTCTCTCTCTGTGTGTCTCTCTTGAGTGAATAAATAAAGTCTTTTAAAAATAAAAAAAATTTAAAAAGGAAGAACAGAAGGAATATAAGGAGGAATTTATACAATTGACAAAAAATAGGAAGCACTTCAAAACAGCACAAGTGAATAGCCCTATGTTGTAGATTTCTTATTTTGTTCTTTTTACTTGTCTTCATTTTCCAAACGAAGCTTTAGGTTTTCTTTACTCTTTTAAAAAGTCAGCTTCGTGGAGGTAATATTGACATTAAGAAATTCCACAAAATGCATCTTGTTTTATGTGTACAGTGATTTTTGGCAAATTCATGGAATTGTGTGACCATCATCACAATTGTGAACATTCCTATCACCCCAATGAGATCCCTTGAGCCCGTTTACGGTCAAATCACTGTTCTCAGCCCCAGTCCCAGGCAACCGCTAATTTACTTTCCATCTCTAGAGATTTATCTTTTCTGGACATTTCATACAGATGGAATCATGCAATAGGTGGTCTTCTGCACTTGGTTCCCTTCACTTAGTGTGTTTTTGAGCCTTATTCACATTTTAGTGCAGATCAGTGCTTCATTCCTTTTTACTGTTAAATAATATTACTTTCTACAGTTTTACTGCATCTTATTTATCCATTTACCACCAAGTTAATGGGTATTTGGGTTGTTTCCATCATTTTGAAAAAAAATTTTTTTGAAGTGACTATTTTAAAAAGTGAACAAATCAATCTGCCCCCCACCCCAGTCTTCCAGAAGGCTTACAATTTGTAACATGTAGTGTTGTAAGCATGTGAGTCTGCGTGGGGGTGCATAAACATGGTGGGCACACCCATAAAACAAGACGAGAAGAACGCATTCCAAAATGTCAAGAGGGCTTCCCTCTGAATGGCACGATTATGGGTGACTTTAATTTCCTTCTTTGTGTTTTTCTGTATTTTCCAAAAGTTCTGCAGTGAACATGTGTTATATTTCTAATCAGAAAAGCCATCATGTGATAGTGTGTATGTGTTTAAAGGAAAATAGATGATCAAAATACCATATGATCCAGTAATTCTGGGGATTTTAATTTAATGCTAGGGATTTAGCATTTCTAGGGATATAAATTTAGAATAAGTTAGAGATACATAAACACATTTATGTAGAAGGATATTCTTGACATAATATTGAAAAAATAGAAACAACTTAATGTCCCAGAGAAGGAGATTAATCAAGGTATTAAAAGTCATCCATATGGCAGGATAACTTGCAGGCATTAGGAGTCAAGGAATAGGATGGCATGATATGGTATCCAAGATTTCCTTCAAAATCACAGGGGAGGGGAGCGTGTGAAGGACGTCCAGATAGGGCAGGAAAGGTCATGGGTTGCTGTTCCCTGGGGCCAGGTCGTGGGTACCCAGGGCTCCATTATACCATTCTCCCTAAGTGGCTATGACAGACATCCTCCGTAATAAAATATTCTTTAAGACCATTGTATAAATAAGACAAAATGAGCAAATCGTGGTAGTGCAATCTGAAAAGAGACACAATATTATTTGTAGACGCTTATTACTGTTTTCTTAACAACTCAAGAGAATCAGATGGAAACCAAGTAGAAACGAGACAGCTCATCAAGGAGCCAGCATGCAAATACAGGAAAACAGACAGCCTTCCTATACATCAGCAATAAACACTGAGGAATTATAAGGACAAAGAGAGACCCTATTCACAAAGGCAACAACGACAAAATAAAAAATAAAATACTTTACAATAAACGTGCAATTCTTATACCAAGGAAACTACAAAACTTTACTGGAGGACATAAAAGGAGGCTTGAATAAATGGAGAGACATTACTTTCTCCTGGAAGAGAAGGCTCAATATTGTAAAGATGTCAGTTCTCCTCAAATTAATTTATAAATTTAATGCAATTCCAATTAAAACCAAAAAGGACATTCCAGAAGGGCATACACCAAAATGTTAACAGAGGTTCTTTCTAGAAAGTAAAAAGATAATGGATTGCTTTGCTTAGTGCTTTTTTTCCTCAAGTCCTCTGCACTGAGCAAGAGCTTTGGCAATAAGGAAAAAAGCTTTAAAAAAAAATGCTCTTATGGAATACTTAATGATATAGAAAATGCTCATTCTCCACCCCACCAAAGCAACAAAATTATATTACAGTTTGAAATCTATTTATCAAACTAAAAGCACATTATCTCTATTTATAGAAAAAAAGACTGGAAATTTTTGTACCAACATTTGACCAATGAGTTTATGGATAGAAGGGGTTTATGGATACTTTTAGCTTGCTCCTTGTATTATCTTGATTTTTCCAGGTTATTTACAATAAATATGCATTACTATTATTTTATTTTTTTAAGGTTTTATTTATTTATTTGAGAGAGAGGAAGCGAGAGACAGAACACAAGCAGAGGGAGAGGGGCAGAGGGAGAAACAGGCCCCCTGCTCAGCAGAGGGCGCCTGATGCAGGGCTCAATCCCAGGACCCCGGGATCATGACCTGGGCTGAAGGACCCCAGCTTAACTGACTGAGCCACCCAGGTGCCCCTATTTTTATTGCTTTAAAATGTAAAAGAGAAGCCCAGGAGGAAGTCTGGTCATTATAGATCCCCATCCCAAATGAGGATTGCAGGTCAGGGGACAAGGAGCCATTTCCTAGGGCTTCACCCCTTCCTGGTCTCTCCCATCTTGGCAGGTGGGGAGGAAAGGTGAGAGGTTGATACCTCAGTGGGGGTGGTGACACATCGCAGGCACTGAGACCCCAGCCAGGGGATCTCTGCCACAGGCCAACCTGCCAGTGAATCCTAGGGCACCAAGAGAAGTTAGCAGCAGGCTCCTGCCCACAAGGAACGCTCAGGCAACGCTAAGCAGCCAATAACCAGCCTATGTGTGGGGCTCAGCTGTTGGGACTCAAAAGTGCAAAGGTTCCCAACTCGGACTCCGGTGACCATTATGCCTCCATCTAAACCCTGGCTCTTTCCCCTGGGAGAAGTCACTCAATCTCTCTGAGACTCAGTTTCTCCATCTGCAAAACGGAGTGCATAACTTCCAAGGGTTGACCCTTGCAAGGAAGGAGGAAAACAATGTAACGAAATGCACGTCACAGGGAGAGAACGGAATTCATGGCAATTCTTAAAAAGAAGAAACAACGCCATTTAGAAAACCAAAATGAGTTTTAAACTTCTACGTTCTAGGGCAGGGGCTGACACACTTTTTTTCTGGAAGGGATCAGATGGTGAGTATTTTTGGCTTTGTGGGCCAGATGGTCACCTCAACAACATTTCCACAGTAACATGAAAGCAACAGACAATATGTATGCAAACAGGTAGAGCGGCGTTTTGATAAAACTTTATCTATAAAAACAGGTGGCTGGCTGGATTTGGCCAGGGGGCCATAGTTCACCCTCTCTTCTAGGGGAAGGGCAGTCTTCATCTTAGAGGTAAATGTCCTGTAGGGTCTGGGTGGAGAAGATAAGACGGTGATAGTACTAACCTGCTGGCACGGGGTACAAAGATGGGATGATGATTTTGAATGGGGAGGTGGGGAGAGGGGCCTAAGATGAAGGGGGCAGGTATGATGTGGACCCAAAAAGAGAAAAAGGAAGAGAATATGACCCATGGTCAAAGGTGGAGGAGACCAGTAGGAAACCCTCAGTGGCAGGAAGCGGCCCTGTTAGCACAGGGGTGCTGGGTGTTTAGTCTTCAGGGAGCCTGCCCCTGTGCTGTCTCTTTACAGGAGACCTGACATTTAGTAAAGTCGGCCACGGAAAATGGACACCAGCTTGTGCTCTTTGGGGAAAGCGACAGGAGGCAGGCAGTGCCCAGCACAGGGCGAACAGGGGCAGAAAGAAGACAAGAGGTGCAGGAGGTGGGATGGGAGAGAAGACAGGTTGGAATAAGCAGAGACTCAGAGACAAGAGGCCCTGGAGCATTCTCGGAGACACTGCCGGCAAGAGGTTGTCCCTCCCCCACTCCCACGCTTGGGGCAAGGATAGGCATCATGGAACTTGAACATGTAAAGCGCCAGGTGACCCCAAAGGTTTGAATGTCTAGGGACACCCAGGCAACAAATACATGGGTACAACACAGAGGCTCAGAGAGTGGGATCTGGAAGCAGCAGACCTGGGTTTGAACCTTCCATTCCTAGGCTGCCCTTCTCTCCAGAGAACTGCACTCAGTTGCAGGGGCCACCTTGCCCAGAAGGTTACCCCACTCACTTTGCCCCCAGGGGCAGTTGGCAGCCACTGATGACTCACGAACACTGGGGCCCAAAAGGGTGTTCCCCTTGCCTCGGGATGGGGTTAATTTTGTGATGCACGCATGCTCCAGAGCCCCCCTAGCACCGCCACCATGTGGCATCAGGCAATGGCCAGATCTCACCCCAAGCAGCATCTCTGCCTAGACCTGTCCCCATGTCTATGCTGCTTTGCTTATCCCCTGACGCAGTTTTCCTAAAGAAGTCTCTTCCCTCCTACCGACCTCCTGCATCTCAATCCCTGCCTCAGGCTCTGCATCTGGGAGACCCGACCTAAGATGCGGATGACATTGCTCCAGGGCAAGTATCGACCACACTTCACCTTTCATGCTTCTGAAGGAAGGGAAAGGGGGCACTGAGACTCATCAACCGATAGACCATCAAGGGTTCTTCTACCCTCTTCCTACTGGTTCTTCCTTTCTCCTTTCGTGTAGGGGTCCTGCACAGATCAGGGAGCTTTAGGAGCTCAGGGTCTGATGGGCTAGGGTTCTGATCCACACTCCACCCCATGGAAGAAAGGCTGCTTTGGGTCTTGGCTTCTGGAGAGAGCACCCTGCCTCACATAGAAGCAGTTCCCCCACTCAACTGGCTCCTCTCCATTCTCTCCCTTCCCATACATTCCTCATGATCGTTATTTAAAGAGGCTAATAAGTAGGTTGGCACCGTTGATTAATGCATAATCTTAATCATGATTGCATAGTGTAATTGGCATTAATTTGAAGAGCCAGTTCATTATGAAAATAATTGTCACTGCTTTCTGCTTTAATAAAATGGAGCAGAGACACCAGGGTTGCTGAGGAACTGGGATGGGGTGTGTGTGTGTGTATGTGTGTGTGTGTGTGTGTGTGTGTGAGAGAGAGAGAGAGAGAGAAAGAGAGAGAGAGATGGGTCCCCGTGCTCTCTGGGTGGAGCACAGCCAGAACTAGAACATTTTCTTTAAACAAAATCTTGAGTGGAAACCCACTGGGGTAAAACTACTACTACTACTACTGCTGCTGTTGCTGCTGCTGCTGCTGCTGCTGCTGCTACTACTAAACAACTTATATGTCAGGGATGATGTGAGTGCCTTCCACACGCTTCATTTAATACTCAAAGAACCTCTACAACCCCACTAGATAGAAACTACTATTGTCCATTTTACATAAAATGGAGGCCCGGGGAGGTTCGGGTGCTGTTGTGACCACAGTGTAGTAGATTCCTTTCTGCAACCTAAGCCAGCTGATTGGAGCCGATTGTGACATTTTTGGGAGTTTTCAATGTGCGCTGGCAGCTTGAAATCAGCCGCCATAGGAGTATTTACACCACAGAAATAAGCAGATGCTACAAGTTAGGGTTTTTTGTTTTTGTTTTTGTTTTTGTTTTTGTTTCCCTGAAAAGTGTATTTCCCTGCACTCCACTGCCCTGGCCTGTGTCCATCACCT